>NW_027273866.1:10840000-11150000 GCF_046630095.1 Trachinotus anak | reverse complement strand
GAAAACAAAATGTGCTCGATATAGAGGAGTATATCTTGCATCTTGCATGGCCTGTCAGACTGTTTACATCCACTGGCCAATGAAGTATGGGACTAAACATTCATCTCATATCAGGAGTGCTGCATATTCATTTATGTTGGCATCTCATAAACCCACAGCAGCCCGCTGACATGCACAGGGCTGTTTGCACTGGCACTGTGCTTCTTGAAACACAGCAACTTGTGATTACAGCGTGAAGGTGGTCATTCACAGGTCGATCTGTACAGTACTTTGGTTCAGTATTTGATCACCAAGTCCTCGGAGCGCTGGGGGAGAAATGTTGCGCGCAGTGCGTCCAAGTGTAAACTATGTGCCCATAGAGTTACCGGATAGACGAAACCATTACAAACGAAGCAGTGACACATACAAAAGAAAATCATTAAAAATCTTATTTTCTTAAAATCTCTCTCTCCAGACTTGTCTTGTGCATGAAATGGGGCAAAATTACTGCCATACACACTAGTAATTTCAGACAGTGCAACTCAAACTTCATTCGTCTCCTCGCTTAGAAGATTTTCAGCCTTTTACCAATCGCCCGGCCTCCCCTCGCCACTCTCTGGCTCGGCTGGTCTCTAGAAAGCGGGCAGTACTTGATGGTGTGCGCATTGTCGCCGTTGGCACTGCAGAGGGGGCAGGTGTATGCCCGGAGGATGGGGCACAGGACTCTGCCGTCCGCTGTCTTCAGGATGTGGGTGCCGTAAACCTCCTCCGGTGCGCCGTTATTCCGACAGAAGACGCACACCTTTGGCTCCGGCTTCCCCCTCTGAGTCTGTTTGCGCCTTCGCTCCATGGAGAGCAGGTCGAGGCCGGGGAAGCTTCCCCTGTAGGAGGGCGAATCTCTGTCTCCAAGCGGCGAGTCGCCAGCAAGGTGCTCATACGGCCTGAGGAGCGAGATGCGCTCCTTGAGATCGTAGATGGAGATCGGCGGGGAGCCCGGGGCCGCGCAGCAGCAGTCCAAGTGTCCGTCGCTGTCCCTGCCGTGCCCAATTACGCAGGAACAAACCGGGGAATCGTCCTCCAAGCCCAGAGTCGCTTTAAGAGACTCGGTGATAGAGTTGGGGCTGCAGGACTGGCTGTTGATCTTATTTTTGGCGACAAGTGTCGACAGGCCGAGGTAGTCGTTCCAAAAATTAAAAGTGTAATCATAAGGAGACCGCGCGTCCAGGTAACCGCGGTCCAAAAAATCCATCCTGTCAAAGCCGCAGGGTCTACCGTCCACACAGAAGAATAGGTGTTTCGGGTGGTGTGTTTGTCAGCATGGGTAGCCTGTGGAGGTGGTCTACTCTCTTCTCTCGCTGGGTCTACTGTGAAGAGCGCTCAACATGTAGGCGCTGATAAGTTCCCCAGAATAAAACAGGGGGGCGTGGTTTGGTTCAAGTTGATTATCTCTCTGGTCCCATAGGAGGGTTTACAGAGGGAGTTACTGAGCTGGGAAAATCATTCCAGAGTATGTTTTTTTTTTTTTGTGTGTGTGTGTGTTTGTTTTTTTTTTTTTTGTCACAAGAGAAGTATTTATCCTGTTGGATGAGACAGACTAATATATGTTTCCCTATGATAATTATTTGTTTGGTTGTTTTGTCCTTGTTTTTCTTCCTTTTGGCAGTTTTAAAGGAGACTCCAGGCTTGGAAAGGATTCACGAAAATAAAAATAAAAATAAAAAAAACTGACACATAGGTCCATATCAGTTACAAAATAAAAATAAAAGTAGATGCTAATAAGAGAGAGTAAGATAAACAACAGAAATGATCACAATACATACAAACATCTGTTCCAGTGTTTCCAAAAACAAGAGGAGTACTTTGTGTCGCTTTTTGTAGTCTCACTGAAGCAAATTATGATTTCATTCCTTGAATGAGTTAATCGAACCATATATTTAAACACAAAATTTCCTATGACAGCATACAAAGTGGGGACATTATTTGTCACAAACATATGACTAGTACAGCTTAAGCAGGATTCTGAATGTGTGATTAAATGCCACCTGAAGCCTTTTCATTTTTGCTTTACTGTAACTACACCACTGAGTGGAGTACAGTAGGCTCTAAAAAGGGCTGTTTTTAATTCACACAAGGCACATAAAGGGTTTTTAATTTATAGTGTCCAAACACCCAGTAGGTGTTTGCTTTCAGATGCTTTGTTTGCCTTTGCCTTTAATAGAGGAGAACCCCTGTGAGTCTGTATAGACTTGGAGGACCTTCAAGGGACAGGTTTAAAAAAGAATAGTCAGCAGAGGCCAAGAAACCTTGACCTTTTGTCCATACTTTGGCTCATGCTCCAAAAACACTGGAGCCACATTTTTTTCAATGTTTGGTTTAGGGCCAGATATCGGTTGAGGGATAAGCTCAGATAAACCCTGATTAAAATCATCAGGGTTATTCTCTCAGAATTGAAGACAAAAAACATTACAAAACAGTTTTCACAGGCTGAATAGTAACCACAACTAGTAAACTGATCTTCAGGTTGCTGCACTTTTGATCACATCATAGACAGTAATGCATGCATGTGGATCACAGTGGATCTGAAAATAGTTTTTATCATTTAAATTCACAGGAAAATGAAAAAAATAAGAAAAAAGAAAAGGGCACCATCTATAGAGACTTAAAGTTCACCGAAAATAAAAATTCAAGTTAACAGTTTTGCACAGCCGTCTGTGTTGGGTTAACAACAGATCTCTACGGCACAACCTTTTGGCAAACAAAAATTAAGACCAAAAAAAAAAACTACATTGTGCATTTGACCATTTGAACAGATCCCTTCCTGCACTGATGAACCTATAGTGAGTCGTTCCACATGGAGCTGCCATGTCCCCCCCTGCACCTGTTCTGCTTCCCCTGAGCCCACAGCTTTGTGCTCACTACCAGCCCTCCTCTGCTCCATTGTCTCCTCTCTACAGCGGGCCGTTTAACTTCATTAATATGCATTAATACAGAGTGTGCCACATGCGTGTGTGTGTGTGTGTCAGTCAAATCCCAGTCAGACAGGCTCACAAAAAAAAGAGCTTGATAACTGACCTGACTGCCAGGACAATGACTATGTTACTATTTTTGTCACACTGTGGAGTGAAATATTAGGGACAGTAAAAGTTGAGACAAAAGTCATTTGCGTGTCTTATATTTTAAAACTGGAGCTAAGATCCAGTTTGCTGCCATTGTGGGGGGTTTCATTGATGAAATAAATCAGTAGCAGTCTACCACAGCCTCAGAGTGAGGCTCTGAAAATGAGCCTGTGATTCAGTGTTAGAGGGAAGTTTGTATGAAAACCTAAATCCATTGTTTCATCCTCTGGATTTCGTCTCATGCCAATGTATCACAGCTTTATGAGCATGTTTTCAAAGGTGCTTGTTTCTTGCTTTGTGTATATTGGCAGTCACTATAAATTCTGAAGTAAGAGACCTGCATTTGATGTCACAAAAGGAATGAACTTGACTTTGAATCTTGCTAAAATCTAAAAGGAAATGCATGTGTGTTCAGAATTTGCATAGCCCTATAAATCCTGAAAGGGATTCTTTGAAAAGAGAATACATTTGCTGCTGCTATAAAAAAGTTTCCAGCAAGTATAGATGGCACAAAGCATGAAGAAAATCATGTTAGCGAGACAGTTTCTTCTATGTGAGAATAAATTATCATCAGAATACACCACATGGTCCATTTTCAAGGTCACCTCCGGCTCTGCATGCACAAAGGAAATCATGAGAGAGCATTTAAAAGATGAATGGCTGCCATATCACAATAGATAAATTGCATGAGGACCAATATGACATGTGGCTCTGTTGCTTCAGGGTGCCTATATTACTCTGAATGCAAAACATGTTTGGCAGCAACAAAAAAAGTATTGATAATGAATATGAAATACATTCAGTTTTACATTTGGGGAATTTCATTCAGGCTCCATTCACTTGAAAAAAAGGCAGCACCTGATGTCACAGAATGATTTCTGACAAGAAAAGAGAAAGTGGACGCAGCTTTAGAGGGCAATTCACAAAGTGCTTTACATAAGGCAAAGTACATTTAAAACCACAACAAAAAATGAAAAATAAGAGACAGGTAGTACAGTTTCACTGTAGTTACAGTACAGTAATAAATCACCACAAAATTAATAAAGGAAACTAAGTGCAGTAGAGAAAATTAATTAGTCAAAGACACAGGAAACCAGACAGTTTTTAATTTAATTTTAAAAGAAGTCAAAGTTGTGGCATGTTTTGGATCAGAAGAAAGTTGGTTTCAACTGTGTGCAGCAGCAAACTGCAGCTTCACTGTTACTGGTGCCAGTATTTGCTGACTGCTCCTTAAAGATACAAGGAACCTACTAGATTTATATTCTTCAAACATACCAGAAATGTTTTTTGGCCCTAAGCATTTAATTGATTTATAATCCACCAGCAGTGCTTTAAAGTCTATTCTATAACTAACTGGAAGTCAGTGGAAAACTTGAAGAACAGGAGTAATGTGCTCAGTCCTCAGTCTTGCAGCATCAGTCTGTATGTGCTGCTGTTGTCAAATGGTCATTTTACTATAAACAAACTAATACATCCTGATTGTACAAAAAATTAAATTAGATTTTACTTCAATGTCAGATTTCTCAGAATTGTACTTGTATCACCAGGTGAAGACTGGACAACAACATGAAACATAAATAACAAAACAGAAACATTCAACCAGTCTGATTGAATTAACAGAGTTTCTTGAACATAGCTTTTTATTTGTGCAGGCACAATCACAGTTGTTTGCATGCAGAATCCTATGTTTTGGCAACAGTCTTTTGTTTTTCTACACTTAACAACCTTTTTCTAACCTTTACCAAGTGCTTAACCAACTTTACTCATGTTTTAGTTGCTATAAAACTGGATCACAAGCAACATATTGTAGGAAAACCAAATAATTGGCAGTGGAAGTTCTGTTCTATTTTGCGACTTGACAGATGCACATTAAAAACTTTCTTCATTTTAAACATAAAAAATATAATTTAAAACTAGCGTATAAATGAAATTTGTTGGAGACTGAGTTGATATTTGAGCATGTAACTATTAATGTCAAAGAAAATGGCTTTTTTTCTCAAGTTGTTACACAAAGGAATGAAGCCTATAATTTACATTTTAGGTATTCACCTGATGTTTCACAGAAGCACTTAAGGATAAGCTGAAACTGGTAACTGACCAAGATAACAAAGTGTCTGAGAGCTACTTCCATTATAGCCAAATAGCTGCAGCAAATCTTTCTTTGTTCACATAATGTGTGACCATTGTTTAACTCTGTTTACTTCTCAGTGATATCAGGCCTCCACACAGGCTGTTACAGAGAGCCTCATCAAGTAGGGCTTTTTTTCCAGGTTCATTAAATACAGTCTGGATTCCAAATGGTTAAAAATCTTCATGTGTAAATACGGTTGCAGGGTGTGATGATCGCACCCAGAGGCCTCCCAGGCAGCTCTGTCTGCCGAGCAGGCGAGGCTGAGATGGGCAGGCGCTGCGCCCCCATTCATCACTGTCAAGTTGAATAGAAAATTAACAAATCCCTTAATTAAAAGACCTTTCTAGACACTGGTGTGTGTGTGTGTGTGTGTGTGTGTACGTGTGTACCACGTGCCAGCTGCACTGCTACATTGTGCAAGCTACAACGGCCTGGCACTAGAGACACACAACACTCGCTTCCATGCAAACATAAACCCTCACACACACACACACACACACACAGACCCCTGCCATTCCTGCTGCTGCATTAATTGCATAAACTGCATAATGTGGCCAGCCTGAGCAGAGGTTCATTCTGGATCTCTGCACCTCCCTAGACACAGAGCTGGGTGGGGAGTCAGTTGGGGCTTTGATCCCTGACCTCTGCCTCCTCTCTTGGGAATATAAGACTGCATCCCTAACGGTCCGTCCATCTGCACACACACCCTCTGCCACCCCCAGACCCTAGCTCTTAGAGTCAGCCCAACCCCAGACACGTGTCAGTGTCACCAGCAGCAATAGGGAATGCTAAACAAGCCAAGGTCAACCTGAAATTAAGGGGTGGCTTTCGGATTGTCAAGTGCTTTGTCACGACCACCAGCTCTCTGAATGCGACCTGCTATTACTTACCCCAGAATTCCACCCCCTCTGCCCGGCAGCAAGGCATTCATGTATTTACACGTATTTACACAATATCCTCTTGACATGATGGAAGTGGTGGGACTGAGAGCAATGTGGATCAATGTTCGTAGAACTGGAGACACCAGAAAACCTGTATGGCACTTGAGTATTAATGTATGTAAATGTTTTTAATATTTTTAGCTCTTGATTTGGGTCAGATCCAAGTTATACCTTTTAAAAAATCTTTCAGGACAAACAGTTTATTAATCGATCAGTCAGTTGTCAGAAAATTAAGCAGCAACTATTTTGATAGTCTATTAATCATTTCAGTAGCTTCTGAGTCATTAGCATTCCCTAGTTTCAGCTTCTCCAGTGTTTGCTGCTTTCCTCTGTTTTATATAATCGTAAACAGAACATCCTCAGACTTTGAACTTTCGCACAAAAGTTTAGTTGTGGGACACTGTGACGTTTCACTACTTTCTGAAATGTTACAGTCCAAATGATAAATTGATTAACTGAGAAAATAATCAGCAGGTTACTCAGCGATTAAAGTAATACTTAAGTGCAGCCCTATTTCAAATCAGCAAGCCTCTCAGTTATGCAGAAAAGACACACTCTTGTTTCATTCCATATTTAAATCTTATGATTCGTTTTTTAACGCTAAATTACTTTTCAAAACACATTTTTGCAGATAACAAATTTTGCAGATTTGCATATTTTATTAAATTAATTCTATTTAGTTCTTCTGAGGAAACAAGGGCTGCAACTTATAATTACTGTCATTATCAATTAATCTGCCTATTATTTTCATAATTATTCACTTGATTACAAAAAATTGCAATTTTCCATATTTGCAATTTCCTAAACCCCTCTGCGATGTCTACAAATGACTTGTTTTGTCCGACCAACTGTCTAAAACCTAAATATATTCAGTTATGTTCGGCAAAGAAGAGCACTAAATCTTCATATTGGAAAAGGTATGTTTGGTATTTTTGCTTTAGCCTTCCAGCTGTTGACTGACTAATCGATTAATCAGCTAATCATTTCATCTCTAGATTAAATCATTTTCATTTTGTGACTGCTTGTAAAATAATGTGTAATAGTGTTTTAAAAAATCATAAATAAGATAAATAATTACTGTTAAATAAGGAACTAAAACTCTCTGCTGACGCCAGTTGCTGTTACTAAACTCGTCACCAGAGTAAGGAGAGCAGACAAGGGGGAGGAGGACGACAAGGAAAGTTGTGGGCCCACGGATCAGAAACTTGTTAACTCACCCAAATCTGCAGAGATTAGAGCGGGAAGTGGTCAGAGGGCTTAGAGTGTATCGGTACAATGGGGCCAAGAGGATTAAAAGTGGATTCGCTGAGCCCCTGCGATGCCCTTCATCTCTGGGGGTCCACAGCCAGAGCACCTTTGTTGGGTTAACTAACGGCACTTCCCATGAACGCAGAGAACAGACCAATCCCTTTTTAATGATGCAGGGAAAATTCCATTGGCCCTGATTACCACAATGCTTTCGAGAGCCGCCATTGTCCCACACACCATGTCGAGCTTTTAAACTGTGCAGCCAGGCGAGTGGACTGCGAGGCGTTTGAAGTCTACATGTAGTATTTTGGCTCAGTGGAAATAACCTTCGCTAAAACAATGCTGATATGTGCATCTACTTTATGGTTGGAACATAATAGCAACACTAGCACTGCCAGAGCTTTAATTGCCATTATGTCCACCCATGCCTGAAATATATGGAGTAGTATAGAGCTTAATGACTTGTAACATAATGCTATAAAGTGGTGAATATGAAAGGTAAAAGGTTTGATAGTAACCATTCAAATGAGCTTACATTGTCCCCTTGTGATGTGCCATTGTCCTAGGAATGTACATGAGGTAGGCTGCAGATTGAATAATAAGTGTGATGGTCATCAGTTGCAGAGCTGACCTGCAGAAAATGATTCTTACTGGCTGAGAAAAAACCTAAACAGGAAAACCTCCGAAAAACAAATGCCAACTACAGTTAACATTCATAAATTTTAATAGGTGTTATCTCACTTTCTTAGAGATAATTGTAAGTTAGTAGAATTACTTCCAGGAATGGGCTGAAAAACAGAGACATAGAAGCATAAATGTCCTGATGCTGCCTGAGAAAGAACACCAAGCTTGAAACACATTGCAACCTAAGTAGCTGTGAACCTCCTTTTGCCTCTGAGGGCACAACTGGTGGGCATCTAGAGATGGCAGTTTTAGTTGTTACCTGAACCACTTTGGTTCAGACTGAAAAATCTCAACATTTTCCATTGGTGCTAACATTAGGTTTTTGGGTTTTTAGCTGAAAATGTGTTGATGACTATTGAATGGATTGCCAAGATATTTGGTAGAAATATTCATGTTCTCCTCAGGATTAATTTTAACCACTTTGATGACACCTTAATCTTTCCTCTAATGCCATCATCAGGTGAAAGTTTTAATCTGTCCAATGCTTAAGTTTACTTTACTTACTTAAGACCAAAAACCTGCAAGATTAATGACATTTCCATCAGCCTCAGCTTTGCTTTGTGTTCAGTGCTAATTAGCAAATGTTAACATACTAACAAGCTAAATTAAGATGGTGAACATCAGCATGTTAGAATTGTTCTTATGAGCATGTTTCCATGCGAGCGTTAGCCTAACTACAGCTTCAGAGAGCCACTACCGTGTTGGCAAACTGGCATTAGCATTAAGCTACAGTACAGCCTAAACATTAGAAAATGTTTGCATCAATGTGAATGCACAGATGGGTTTATTGCAGTGTTTTCTAGTGTGGTACCAATAAAGCTGTTGTTCAAGCTGAAATCTGCCAACCACTGTTTTCTTACATGTAAATCGCAGCTCGTCACAGTATTCTCTGATGACTCTGATGTGATGTAAATGTTATATTCTGTTTGCTCCGAACAAAATTACTCTCCTCACCGGTTACACTCCTGTTTGTGGTCTACAGCTCATATGCACTGAACCTCATGCACTTCCACCACACAGACTATTAGCTCGCAGAGGCAGATGTGTCTCGTCTCATATTAGCTCATTCTCAGCTGTCTCTTGTGATCTTTCAGCTATGCAGCCGTTGTCATGTCCACAGACTCTCATCCCGCATTCAGTTTCCTGAAACTGAATTACAAAGAAACTGAACACTTTGAGGCAACAGATAAAACACATTTGGGTTCATTGCCTACATGGCTGAATGGAAATCCCATTCTCAGTTTGTACATGTATTCTACAATATGTTAGCCATCAAAATCCAATACTGTGTTTGTACTAGCTGGTTTTTTTGTGTCAGAGTGCTGAGATAGAGGTTTAGGACCTGATAGAGTTCACAGTGAGGGTGTTTTGCTTTGGGGACAAAAACGGAAAACTGAGAGATAGATGTTTCCGTCCAGTCATGTCTGTTTTGTGTTAAAATAATAAGCAATGATAAATCACAAGTGCATGGGAATAATCACATCATCATTTACTCTGAGGTGTAGTAATCATAATAAAGTGATTTAAAAAAAAGTTAAAGAAGCAATTTGCAATTTTATTGTCCTTTGGCATTTGATGGGAGTGATTTGACATAATGTGGAATGGTTTGACTAAAAAGATTATAATTCTAAGGAAGAGATACCAAAACCTTATATTCACTGTTGGCATTTCAGATCAAATTTTCTGTTGTCAAACTTCATTGTAGGTGCATGAAATATGCCAATTATGTCATGTTGGCTGTGTATGGCCAGTAATAACCAAAATACACCATTAAATGCAAATGCAAAGTACTTTCACATTTGTTATTTGTAAAGCAATAGCTCAAAATTTTAGGAAATACACTTGCTCTCTTTTGAAAAGATCAATACCACCTTCATTTCTATCTGTTAAAATGAAGCTACAGCTGTTTATCTTAGCCTAGCTTAGCATGAAGCAGTGTTAAATTTAGTGTCAATTTTGATTTAGTTTTAGTCTTTTGACAAGAAAAGAGTCCAATTTTATTCATTTGATATTTGTTAGTTTGTTTAATTTTGGTTTTTTTTATGTCTTCTAAGCATTGCAAGGCCATATTTGTTATGCACCATTACCATGGTTACAGTTATTGTTCTTGTCTATTGCAAGGTTAGTGGAAAATACACTGTTTATTAACACACAGTGTCTATGTCACTCTGCTCTGCACTAACACAAGAGACTGACTCTCCTCAGTAAATCCAGGTATCATTTTCAAACTCCTCTCAGAAATACAAATCACTCACTCGTTCTCTAAGATATGGTTCACTGTCTGATTTTAGGTCGAGAGGAGCCGCTAACAGGTCAGATAATTTTCATACTGATGGTTCTGTGTCAGGTCAAACGGATAAATAAACTGGTGAACACGAGATGTTTTTGAGCGTCAGATGAAACTGTCCTACTAAGCAGGACCTGTAGTGTATGATTCTGCAGATGTCTGCAGAATTGGTCATTGCATTGAAACTAATTAGTTAATTTGTCCATTTTTTGAGTTTTTATTTGTTATGTAAATTTAATCATAGTAATCAGTTTTTTAGTTTTAGTCTTGTACTCATCATAAAAAAGGTAATCACACAGATGTAATTGCATGAAGACTGTAAAGAGGCTGGCTCTGTCTAGAGGTAACTAATTCTGTCTACCAGAATAGAATAGAATAGAATAGAATAGAATAGAATGCCTTTATTGTCATTGCACGAGCAGTGCAATGAAATGAAAAGTGCTTAAACTGAAACAGTGCAATCAAAACAGGCATCACACAACATAAAAGCCAATACTGATACCAATAAAACCAATAAATACCAATGCATCTCCAAAGCTCATCAATTAATGTGTTACATCTTGTTTGTTTAATCTGCATATAAACCGAAGAAATAGACTAGTTGTATTTCTGAAAATGTAGAACTATTCCTTTAACTGTTTGTGAACATATTGCCATTAAAGCAATCATAAGAGTGAATTTTACCAATTTTGCCAAATTTTACCAGTTGTGGTTCTTGCATCAGACAACTTACCTCACACTGTCTGACTGAAAGATCTTGCGGCTGTAAATCATGCCCGTCTGTACACCTCAGGCGGGTTAAAACATTCAATAAGAGTGATTTGCTGCTATTAGCTGACCCACTGTCCCATCTGCAAAACACACTCAGACTAGTGTACCCATGTGCAGATTTGGACAGGCCTGGCAGTGTATTGGTCGATACCACACAGGACCACAGATGGGTCCTCGCACAGTGGAGCCGGTGGCTGGCGCAGCAACCTGGGCACTGGCCAGATGGGCCACCCTGAGAGAGGCTCAGCCTGTCAGGCCCAAACAGGCTGATCTTATTACTGTGGGCCAAGACTGGAGTCTGGTTCCACACATACACACACACACATACATCATCAGGGGAATCCACATTATCATGCCTGACTGTTACAGGCTGGATTCACCCTGTTTTGTGTGTGTGTGTGTGTTTTCACCTGTGTGGTTTGTCAAATGTTTTTTGCTCTTCAAACTGGACATATCGTGCTGGACATATGTGGGTTCCCGTGTTTAGATAACAAAAGCTGAATTCTTGTTCCAGGAAAATGGTGTCTTCTCAGGTTTCCTAGCAGAGGGGAATGCTGGATGTGCAACCAGCGACAGAGTAGTACAGGTTTCCAATAAGGTTTTTGAGGTGCAAGGTTCTGAGATGCAAGGGTCCATGTTTAATGTTGTTTTTGGGTGTGTGCGCCGCTTCCCTGCGAATGTTTTCGGTGAGGGAACCTGCATCTCGTTAGCTGTGGACCACTGCTGGCCGATATTTAATATTCAGTCAACAATATCAGAAAACTCATAGACAGGCTCAAGCTTTCCTGTCTCTAATCCTTTCAGTAAAATACGAATACTTAAAAGTATTGTTAGAATCTCAACCAGCCTTTTTAAAAATCTGATTCTAAAATGCTAATAAGCAAAGCTCTAAAAAATGAATTTGCTCCTGGAGCTTCTAATATCGAGGTTGCAGTCTTGAGAATATTGAAATTCCCAAATATGGATGAGCGCTGGTGAATGTGAAGCAGGGTGTTAGTGAGAACATGCTCAGTATGCTCCGAAAAACTATTCCCAGGATAAATAAAAGTTTAAAAAGCTGATTTTTTTTTTTTTTTAGATCAAAGTCTAATATCGCTGCTCCATTTCTGTTAAAGTGGAGTATCAGGGGTAACAAGAACACAGTTGTCCATATGGAGTCCTATTTGCTTTCACCTAATGGCTGAACTCAATGTGCAGGTCATATGTAGTTATTTTTGTGTCATCTGTTATAGGGTTTTGACCATGCTGGGAAGATACTTCTATGCATGGCAATGTCAATCAGTTGGTATGGAAATATCTCAGTCGCTGTGGGCAGAACTGCCATGAAATTTTGTGCAGACATTCTGATTCCCAGAGGATGAATCCTACAGACACTGGTAATCCATTGACTTAATTCTAGCACCACTATGAGGTTCACATTTGTGGTTTTGAGGGAAATGTCTCATGGATGGGCTGCCATGAAATTTGATATAGATATCCCAGAGACGATGAATGACTTCTGAACCCTGATGTTCCCTGTAGCACCACCAACGGGTCAATGTTTTCACTTATACTATGAAACATATAATTTACCAGATGGATTTGGACAGAGGTTCATAGTTATCAGATGATGTGTTTGAATGACTTTTCCGTCAGCACTACCACAAGGTTAACATTTGTGGTTTAAGAGAAATGTTTCAACAACTACAGGATGTATTGCTGTAAAATTTGGTGCACACATTCATGTTCTTCTCAAGATTTACTAAACTTTACCTCATCACCATCGGGTCAGGACTTTAATTTGTTGTTTGTAACCTAGCTGTACTTGCTCTGAGCACTTGTGTTTGGTGTTTATTAGCAGCAGTTAGCATTTTAACATGCTAAATTAAGGCAAGCATTATAGACAAACAATGGCATGATAGCACTGACATTGTAAGCATGTTTCCATGCTAGTATTAGTCATACTACAGTTTAGGTCATAAAAAGAGGAATATTTAAAAAGAAAATATATATTTTAAAGAATGAACAAAGTGGTGCAATTACTGAAGAACCAGGAAGACAAAAGCATTTTTCCTCCATGTCTTTTCAGCTGCCATCAGTAGAAATATTTGGGTAGTATGACAAGATAGTGTAAAATATGTGTCTTAGTCTGCTGAATTAAATGACACAGTTGTGACTTGACTTGTAATTACAGTGTAAGGAAGCTTGACTGGCCAATTTATGATGAAAAATGTGAGCAGATGTGATCAATGCCACATTTTGCAAATGCCAAATCAGCTGTATTGAGTTGTCATTCAGTCTAACCCCTAATTTTCCAGCCCCAAATGATGTTTGTGTTTAATAATGATAGACTTATATCTGAGGCACAGGGCTTAATGTTGCATGCTGCCAAAAAGGAATGGATTTCCATTGCCTTAGTGTCATCCAAAGTAATATAACCCGTCCTGGTTTTTGTCCTCAATCTGACAGCTCTGAAACAGGATGAATGAGAGCCATCTCCCAAGGTCAAGGTCATGGTTTGGGCTGATTTAGGCTCCGAGGCCCTTCTTATTGTCAGAAAGCATCTTCATTTGAAATTCACACAACATAAAGTCAGGTTTGACTGGCAGCAGGAGCGGGGCATGTGGGGGTTGTAATATTCACAGGAGCGGAGCAAGATAGATGGATAGGTTTTCCTACTGCACACTGATTTCCACATTTGGGTGATTAGGTTTATTATTCGGCCCACTGCTACATTAGCATGTGATTATCCTTGGTATCCTACAGAGAGAAGCATATTTAACTTTTGAGAACAAAGAAGGATCACGGTGGTCACCTGAGTCTCTTTTTGGATGCAGAAAGAAAAACAACATGGAAGCATTCGGTCTGGTTGCCTTGGCCTGGGACTGTGTTTAGTTCTGCAGCTCCTCTCAGTCTGCCTCCTTCCCTCCTTTCTCTGGTTTCCCTTTTCTTTCCATCCCCTAGCAAACATTTCTCCCTGACTCTTTTGTTTGCCAAGATCCAGGTTACCATGGCTACCAACTGGCGCTTTATGAGCACCTCATCCCTCATCTAAATATTCCTAGTTATCTATGGTAATGAAATGCACACACCATTATCTGGCTTAATGAAATACACTCTATTGTCTATGATTAGAAGGAGAAAGCTTTATTTCTCAGTAGTCTTGTGTTGCAGTGTTCCCCAGTTGCGATAACAACTGATTCACCATTGGAGCTGTGGGTTCTTTCAGGCTCTGTTCTCTTGTGAGATTTGGACAATAAAGAAACAATGTCCAGTTGCTGTGAGCAGCCCTGCTATGCAGCTTATGAAATACAGTGGCTGATTGCACTAATTGGCCTGTCTGGGCTGTCTTTGCCTAGTGATGGACTCGCTGCTGTTGCTGTGAATTCTGCTTTCAAACTAATACAGCCTATTAAAAAATAAAAGATTATGACAATAAAATCCTTAAATTTTCCCTATTTAGACAAGGCTACAACATAACAGGCTGCAGAAGAGCCACACAGAAACGCGAGCACCAGCAAAAATAGAACATCATTATCTAACAGTATTTGAATTTGAAATCTTTGCCTGTTTTGTGGTTTTGTCTGTGAAGAAGAAAAAGGCAGATCAACTCCTACCCATATAACACTATTCATCTTTGCTGTAGTTTTCCATGGTCTTTGAAATCCTTTGAAATATCAAGAGCATCATAAAACAGATATACCGTAGAAAATGTGCATCTGATATCTCTTGTTCCCCTTCAGCGATAAAAAAGAAAAGTGAAAATAACAGCAAGTGTGTAGTTTTGTCGGAGCGCATCTGTGTGAGTGTGCCGGTGTCTATTTCCAATCCAGGCTGGGGTAATATCTGCAGATTGGGTGGTTAAGTCACTCTGCATTTCATGAGCCAGTCCTGTCACTAACAGTTATCTCCTCACTGCCCTCTGAGGAGTTGTCTAGGTGAAATGATTCTCTGAAGCTCTGAATAATGCATGAAATTACGTAATGCAAATGGAGGCTTTATTTCCCCTGCCTCTCGCAGACATCAGGGCCGGGGCCACTGTATTAGAACAGCAAAGGAGAAACAGTGGAAGTCCCCAGAGTAAAGGAACTACAGCAGAGAGCGAAAAGGTCAACGATAAAACCCGAAGCGTCTCCTCACATGCAGCTTTATCAAGTATGAGTCGGAGTTATTGCATGCTGCACGGCAGAATTGCAGAGCAGAGCGGGACGTTATTCACAGGGCTATCATGGGAGGCTTATTGTGTGAAGGCAGTGAAATATTCATTAAGGAACAGCCTGGCTGCTTTCCACACTGCCTGTCTGTAAACACAAACCCAATCAAATATAAATAATAAGAGGAGAGGGGAGCGGCGCTGAATATATCAGATGAAGAAATGTCACTGGCCTTATATGCACCAAATTAGGCTACACTAAACTGTTGTCAAGTCCCTGCTTCAACAAGTAGATGAGCCTTCCCACCATCTATCTCCCCCCTCTCTCTGTGTAGTGGGCAGACCTGAATGGCATTAATTGCCCCCTAAGATGACGGGCAGATGAAAGTGAGGTGGTGGTTTGCTGTGGGACATTGGGGCTGGTTACAAAGAGAGGCTGAGGACGGCTGGCAGGTCTCACCAACTTCAAAAGCAGATAAAGGGCCTTTTTATACAAAAGATCCTCTTTTTTTCCTCTTTTTTCCCTTTTGCTTAATCTCTTAGATTCAGGGGTTTATTCGTGCCAGCCTACTCGCCTTTGTCCACTTTGTGTCAGGTTTTAACGCCAGAGGATTAAATTGCTGTTGCGGAAATCATTGTTTGTGTTTTCTTCCAACCCGCTGCCTCCCATTGTCCTGTGACATAATCGACCGCTCTCTAACAATATGAGGGGTTCATCTCTTTCCTTTGGTGAGAAATGAACAGCGGATGGATCTGGTCACCTTGTTTGTCTGATGAAACAGTGCCACAATATGTTGTTTTGTTTAGGCAGAGTGCTCTTAACTCCTTAAGTAGCTTTTTTTTTTTTTTTTTTTTTTGAAAATGAAGACAAGGAGGTCTTACTTGGGAGAGCCACACACCGGCGAGAGAAAACACTAAGCTGCCATTGAATACAACAAATGTGAGGTTGTTTGTCTTCCCTCTGCAAACATGGGAGGTCTAACTGGAGAAAATCAGAGCGAGAACACATTGGTCCGGAGGAATATATTAAATATATTTAGGATTAAAAAAGGGGCTCTTACGCACAAAGAAAATAACAATGCGAGGAGGAAATAAAAAGCAAACAAGTGATGCAGCTTCCTTTCATTTATTCTTCCTCTGTCAGGTCCTCTTTAGTCTGCCTGGTCTGTCCACCTCGGCCTTCACCTACAGCCCAGATTCCTGTCATTCTCCAGTGAAGGTATTGGTCTCCGGCTGCACAGCCAGTCCTCCATCTGCCTATGAATAGGACCAGTCACATTTCTGATAGCATTTAATGAAAAATCCACCCGGGCTTTAGAGAGGAGGGAGGGGAGGGGGATGAAGAGTGGATATGGTGGGAGGGGGTGGTGGTGGTGTGGGGGGGGGGGGGGTCGACACAGGAGTGCTCAACAAAGAGTGCCTTTCACTGGAGTGGAAAGCGTAGATTGCTCCCTCTCCCTCCCTACTCCCTCCTCACTCTCTCATTTTGTCTTTTTTGATTCAGCATCAAAAATGTGCCAAATGACTGGGCAGAAAACCCCAGAGGTTTTCAAAGGTTGTGTGTGCACTGTGTGTGTGTGTGTGTGAGTGTGGAAACGCCACACAAAGGGACAGGTGTCTTGTGGTTTAAGGTGGCAGTGGAGTGGAGGACACAAAGGTAAAAGCAAACAATCAGTGAGGCCACATTGAGAGGTGGTGCTCTCCTGAAATCAGTGGAAGAATCTGGACCTTGCCTCTACATTACATAATCATCAGCAAAATAATGTTATACCTGAGATTATTCAGGGTCCCTTAAACTTTAAAGGTCCCTCTCAGTCCCAAGATTAGGGAAGATAAAACAAATCAGAGTAACATTTTTTAAAAAGGCTGAATTATTTCTTAAAGCAGCTGGGCACTGGAGTATTTAGCAAACACTACCCAAATGGAAGTAAATGTTGTATTTGTTGAAGACTGTTTTAATTTGGTGCCACAGTGAGTGTTTACAGCAGCAGGACTGACTCTAGATAAACTGTGTGTTCATGGTAATCGAAGAGCCTGTCACCCATTGCAACTGTATGACTCATAATAGTTTTTGGACAACAATGGAGCTTTATGGCAAAGAGGAACAAGACAGTAGCTGTTAGGATCAGTTTATTGTAAATTGTTGTCCTTACATCTGATTGGTTGGTAGTAATTTGTGTCTTTGAAGGACTTGTAATACTTTTGAAAAACTCCTTTTATAATTTATAATTTTGGGCAATGCTACCAACATGGCTCTAGGGCAGCGTTGTCACTTTGGTCCAGGTTCAGGTTTATTCTCATTTCCACACATAACCTTGACATACATACAGGGAAAGTCTTGTTCCTCATGTACCTCCGTCAACAGATATACAACCACTGCACAGTCTTAAGGGTAAGACTCATTCAAACTTGAATGAGATCCAGTGTATTTGCTTTTCTTGAAGCAAACTTGACCACGTTTGTGGAATTTTGGCAAAAAATTAAAATTGATTGAAGTCGCCAGCGATGATGAAAAATCTGTCGGATTGTGCTGTTTGTTGATGGCTGATACTGCTGCACAGCTTTCGCAGGTAGACTGCTACAATAACAACAGTGCTGAACACCCTCTGCAGACAGCATGGCTGGCACTTTGCAACTGTAAACTTCACCAACAGATACAAGTCTTTGTGGATATGAACAGGCGGTCCACAGACCTGCTGGCATAACTAAAGAATCCTGCTTAACATCAGCAAAAAGTACAAGGTTTTAGCCCAGGTTTCGTCTTTGTCTGATACAAATGTATTGAGATGTGTCTTTTATATGATGAAGAGCCAATTTGTTAATGTTAAGAAATTCATGCATTCAGCAATGTTGTGAGTGTTTGGCAGATACAAATCAGTTTTTTGGACTTTATAAAAAGATGTTTATTTGTTCAGCATACTGATTTTTTTGACAATATCTAAAATAAGGAGCATCACCAGATTTAACCAAACAACACTGTAGGGATGACATGCACAGAAATACATATGCTTCAAATTGGCTTCTAGCCAATAGAGATCAGAAAACTTTGTACTCTTTGATTTTTTTCCTGTGCATGCATGAGTGTGTCTGCAACACTGGATGACGGCACTGTCAGTGCACCCTCCAGCTTCTCCCTACTTTGTAAACAACACACAACCCAACAGGTGAAAAACAACTCTGAGAAAAGCTTTCTTCCCTCCTCTGACATCAGATAACAGACTGCTGCCCTCACTCGTGTCTCATCTCCAACAGACAGGACCCAAATGTCTTCAATGTACTTTACCATTACTAGAATCTCAGTTTTTTTTGTTGCTTTTTTTTTTTAATCAAGCAAAGCAAACAACAGCACGGTCGTGTTTGGGTTTTCTTGTGTTCTCCTTCAAGGAGGTCAAACAGACTCAAATTTTACTCATTTGCTGTTACAGCCTTTAAGCGCCGGGTTTATCTTCATTTAAATTACAAACAACGAACCGCTAAGGGCACATTTTGCTAATAGAACAGCATAGCATTGATTCTCTTCTTTGCTCTTATCTAAAATGTTAATCAATACCCCAAGAGCTTGTGGCTGGTCTTTAGAGGAATGTGCAACAGCGAGCTGATCAAGAGTCTTCACAGTTTCCCTAGATGCTGGGTTTTTTTTTAATCTGCTCAATGGATGACTGACTCAATGTTCTTTTGGGGAACTACACAGCTGAAGGGTTCTGTTGCAAAAACATTTCTAAAAAAGTGACACCTACTCTTACAAAGGTGACTCATTGCAGAGACGAAAATCAACATGCTAGGTTGTATTCTCAGGATTGATAAGGAATCTTGAGAGATCTATGATAGCAGCAGAAAAGCTCTGTCATTTAGTCAGCTCCTGCCCTAATTTGCATCAACATTTAACTGTCAAAATGAGAGGTATGACCCTTAACACACATTCTGGTACATTTCCTGCTACTGTGGGGGAACAAATTAGTTTCCATGTCTCTTCTACATGAAATTCTCCCTGTTTCTCTTGCTCCTAGTATATTCATAGTACCTTTCTTTCAGTATAACCTACTGAAAGGTTTTTCTGGGAAACATTGTTAATCACTAAATGTAGGTGCACCAAAAGGCAAAACAACATGTACATTACAACAGAGTATATCTTTTCTTTATGCACTTTTTTTTTCAAATCATAAGACAGGAAATCATAAGCTTTACTGACTGAATATAACAGCGAACAGTGCTTTATTTTCAGAGTGGAAATGGTCTTTCTATTCCCATGAAATTGTATACCAATGCTATCTGGGTTATTATTACACTTTCAGCAGCCAAGCTTGTATTGTTCTCCATTGCTTCACTGGAATTTGAACATAAAAATAGGAGCCATTAACAACTGTTTTTATTCATTAAAATAGTTTGGTCCAAAAAATGTCTGAAAATAGTGAAAAACTGCCTTAACAGTTTTCCAGCTGACACAACTGAACTGCAGTTGTTTGTCTGAAAAACGGTTATAAAAGATATAAAGCTATTCAGACTAAGATAAGCTGGAGTGGGCATTGTCAAATAAGTCTACAGCCACACTCAGCTCTTTCACTGCAGTGCTTTGGGTTACATGCTAACATCAGCGTGTTTGCAAGAATTTGCTAATTAGCACTAAACACAAAGTGCAGCTGAGGCTGATGGGAATGTTGTTAGTTGGGTGAATGTGTTTATAAAATCTCATAGCATAACTTTTGAGACATTTCACTCAAAACCACAACATAAACCTCATGGTGGCACCAGAGAAAAAGATGGGATTATCATCAAACAAAATTTCCTGGTGGTCCATCCAATGGTTATTGAGATATTTCAGTCTGGACCAGAGGTGGACCAACAGACCAACACTGGCTGACTTACTTCAGCTCCAAATACACATTTAGCTCTCCATGTTTCCATAGACAGGAGGAACCCTGGGTGATGAAGTTATCCATCTCTCTGTGTTCCTCTGCTGCGGGAAGCCGAGATACAGATGGCCTCTTTCTGCTTGTTGCTCCTGAAAATCATCCTTCTTATAATCTGTCCATTAATCACAATCATAATCGGCAGGTGAACAGTAGGCTCCAGTAACTGTGCAGCAGTGACAGCTGGATAGTGGAAATGCTCAATGGGAGCCGGGGAGGCGGAGTTGGGGTGTTTACTTGTTTGTGCAGGGGAGGCTACTGCACAACCGGAGCCAAGTCTTACTGGACACAATTACCAAAACTCATGCGGTTTGGTTACCAAGACAAAAAAGGAGGAAAAAAGCAAGAAATGAGGCTTATTTATTGTGCAACTGGGATGCAGAGGGGGGGGGGGGGTAAAACAGCAGTGTAAGGGGGTAGATTTGCTCCTGCACAGAAACCACTGAAGAGTCTGCAGTCCATGTGCACGTCTGAATGATGATTAACTGTAATTACCTAAGCAGTACCTGGCCTGCATGCCAGGAGGCAGCCCAAGATTAATGGGGCTCTGCTGAAAACGGAACAAAAGCTCACATTTCCGAGGTAATGAATCGCTCTGGTACTAAGGCGTCTTCACATGGTGCACGCGGGCCCCCAGGGAGGTTCATTACAACGGCAGGAATAGATGGATCCTCTGCAGCATTTTCAAACAGGGAAAGCAAGCGGGCGAGCTGGAGGAAGTCTTAAATCGTCCCAGACATCCTGGTTGCTACACAGCCTCTATAACCAGAAGAGAGATAAACAGCCTCCTCAGTGCTTCTTAAATGGGTGGTAAACATTACACAGCAAACTCCCTTGTTTGCCTTGTCTCACTCATACACAAGGTGCTTAAACAATAAAGCTTGGCGCTGTGCAAACTAGTTAAGTAATGAAGATAAATTTGACTAGATTGATGCCTTTAAGGACTGAGTGACAAAAATCTGCAGTGAATCATTGCTCCTTACCCATTCATAAAGCCTAATCCATTTTAATAGGAGACTTTTACGAAGCTGACACGCCACTCACCATTATCTGTATTAAAGGAAGCAGGTTTCATTTGTACAGGAAACACACAGTTTGGTGAAGCCTGGAGGGCAAAGTTTTATTACAAGTGTCTCCTGTTATAAATCTCCGTGCGAGGAATAACCTGCAGATTAATGGCGACATTATTTTGTTCAGTGTTGCAGAGGTTAATGTATGGTTTTTGAGAAATGACTGACACAAAACGGAAGAAGGCCACTGGACAAAGTGTGAAAGAGGCCCATGTGAGATTTAGCATTAAGAGTTCTGCAGGAATGAAGGTGGTGATATATGGAAATGGGCTTTAATTATTGGAAGTCAAACTGCTTGAGGCAACAATGAGAAGATTTGCAGGGCGCGACATTTATCATGCCCTTGAATATGTTATGTCCAGATATGTAGGTCGAGAGCAAGATGAAATACAACCTGACTGGTGGTTTTATTGTTTACAACGCACACAGGCCACATATTTGTACCCCCATTGTATCATGTAAATACTTCAAGGAAATGCAAGTTGAGGCATGCCCAGCTTTACATCACGTTGTGTGCAGCAGTGCCTTGAAAACCCAAAGGCCTTTTCTGTTTACAAGCCTCTAATCATGTTAATGACACTGTGCTCCCGTACAGGCCATTTCTCAATCGATCACAGCAACAAAGACCAAAATAAAGTGACAACGCTCAGAATTTGTGCCTGTGCATGTCTGAAGGAGATGAAAGAGATGTGAGATTCAACCTTTAAACTGCCATTTATCAGAGACGACAACAAAGGGAGTCAGTGCCATTATCCTCGCTGTCGCCCTGCAGTCTCTCTGTGTGTGAACGTAAATGTGCACATACATGCATAAAAAACTGCGCATCCTGAATAATTTATTCAGATGAAAATAAACATGGTGATGCATATTATGGATGTAGTCCACAGTTTTATTGTACTGTATGTGCAGAAACATAAACGTGGGTGTGAAGAGGATCAGAGAATGTGTTTTTTTTTTTTGTTTTTTTTTTTATGTTAACCCATTAACTTCAACTACTGTAATCTTTCTATTACTGCTGAGTGCTGTTTAAACAATGCTTTCCTGTTTCTTTTCAGGCCAAAACCTAAAATTTAAAAGGATAAGTCTATTGATATTCCTTCTTCTAATCTGCTTGTGCGTTTACTGCTGGTTGACCTCTATTGGCTGTACAAGCTATTACAAAATACATACACCAGGCTGACTGTGGGTTTGACACACATGTTGTTTCAAGAGTTTTTTATTTCAAGAGATGTTACAATTGACACATTTCAAAAGGAGCTGATTATTGAAAACATTTGTTGTCTTCTCACTACAATAGCATTGTGCAGTGTCATCTTTATTATATGAATTTCCTCTAGACATTATAAACAGAGTTGATAGAAGTCAGACCCACACCTTTAAGACAGATTAGTTTTTTATAACAGAACTCTAACACAGATGTTGAGAAGTAATTTATATTGGAGTGACACTCGCATGCTGTTTTCAAAATCTGATAAACTAGAGGATTTGTCTATATGAATATTCATAATGGATTTGTCAGTTAATAAAAACCAGCCACATAAACTATAGCCCAAAATTACTGAAAAGAGTTAAAGAAATGTGATTTGCATCTAAAACACAGCTTGTAGTCTTTTGGAAAGTGCTTCTTATTTTTTGGTGCTGAGCCATAGTTTTTCCTTTGCTCCTGTCATTTCTAACTAAAGATATCTTAACTTCAATAAACATTAATTTGTCATCAAATTATCACATTAACATAAAAACGTTTATATTTTTACAGCAGTGTGAAAGAGTGAGGGCTTTCTAATCTTCTGTACAGCATTTTATCAGCGATGAGTTCTCCAAGGGGAGACAAAAGGCTTCTCTCCTGCTCATTTCTTAGCATTAGATACTGTGCAAGCAGGAATGATGGTGTGGACAAAAGACTAGGCATTAATTTATCTTCTCTATATGACCCTGATTCAAATGAGGAAAATGAAAGCAAGCAATCAATTCCCTAATTGGGTTTGTGCTATTTTAACTTGTTAAGGGGGCCTCTGTCTAGATTAAAGGGAGGGTCAATTTCTCATTGTGACAATTACTGTATTCATTTCACAGAACAACAAAGGAATCCAGCCAGGGTTGGGAAGAGGCTGCAGAGAACCAGATGCCTCCCCATTGTGTAAGTCCTCCATCACAACATCTTGTTGATCTCAGTTATCACGCTCATTACGATCTGCAGACGCCATAATTTGGTCCAAAATAATTCATCTACTTTTTGAATGAAGCACATCATGGGTCACCTTGGTGTGTTGATAAGACATTTCTGGCTGAATCTCTGAGCAGCACCAAACTGAATTGTTGATATAGCTCTGATGACAAAAGGGCAAGAGTGTCTTTTTCCATGTGTTTAAAAAGCTATTATTGTTTATTTATTATTATTTTTCTCAATCAATAAATATTACTTATTAAATAAATTCAAGTTTATAGGAAAGAAAAACACACCCTTAAGTATTAATTAAGATTGGAACACTTAAAATCCCCATCTTATCTTCTTCAGGACTATGTGGATGTGTTGGAGTCAACATGTCCACATCCAAATGATGATGCCTTTAAAGTGCAGATAATATCCTTGCAAGAATTTGGGGGTTTTGTGAATTTGTTTCGCTCCAAAATCCACACACTGACCTGTTTGAAGTGTAACTCCTTTAAAGAGGACACGCAAACAGCAGCAGCCCTGCTGGAAAGGTTATGAGGTTCGGGCAGAGGCCTGTATACAGAGCAACTGCACAGCTGCAGTGGAGCATTTATTTTGGCTTCCTGAGAAGCAAATCAGACTGTTGATATACAGCGTGACTCAGCTACTCCCTCTTGTCACATCAATAGTTTATTTACCAGCGGAGAGAAACCACAGAATTAGAATAAAAATTAGATTATGTATCCCTGCGCTAAAAGAATTCAATTACTCTGACTGAAAACGTCTCAGGAGTGAGGAGGATTTTTGCTGCATAGCCATATATCACGAAGCAAAGAGTGGGAGAGCTACATGTCATGTCGCTTTTTAATTTCTGTTACTATGTTGTTGTTTTTTTTGTTTCCCTTTTCCTCCTGTTGGTAGGGAGAGAGAAAAGAGAGAAATCTGTTAAAAGCTCTACAAACCAGGCAGCCTTTTAGCAAGATGCACTTAATCTTCCTGGTGTTTGCTTTAGTTAAATAAGGGATTGGCTTTGTCCGGCCCAGAGTGGTGGGATGTTGATTCCAGCCAGTTTGTGAACCCTAAGCTCTTATCAGTTTTTATCTACATTTAAACAGGTTTCTAGTGGGGCAAAGCCAAGCGGACCAATAAGATTAAATATAGACCCATTTTGTAGGTTGGTAATATATCAACCGCATGTCTCAGTGCTGCCTATGGGTTCAACCAGAGTTCATGTTATTAGTATTACAGGCCTTTCATGCTCTCAGATCTCACACAGATCAAAAGGGCTTTGTGAGGTATGCCACCATCAGCCAATTAATGCCCACTGGTACAGCTGCTCTGCCTTTAAGGTCGAGACTAAGCACTTTTCACAGCTAAACGCCTCAACTTTTTTCTCTGCTCCTACCTTGATTTTAGGTAATTATTCAGCTCTTTGGGAGGGTTTTGTTATTCACACCCCAAACATTGTGTAACAGGAGTCACAAAAGTGACCTTGAACTGTTTGAGTCAAATAACAAACCTGCTGGGCTTTAGTAGAGAGTGATCTACACAAATCCCACCCACATTAACGGCAAGGAGACGCAGTCAGGGAGACTGAAATGAGGCATTTTAGGCTTAGAGGAACCTCGCTTTAGATAAAATCTCAGGGACAATAGTTGCTTTTCAGGCTTTTAACTGGCACTCTAAAACTCAGGCCAACCTAAGACTGGAGGGCTTCTCACTCAAGGACACTGCAACAGGATACACAGCTGCAGCCGGGATTAATCTGGTGGTGTTTTGGTGATGGGACAGCGAAAAAAAACAGTCTCTCACTCTCAGTTCTTGGCTTCTTACGCCTTCATAGTGATATCCCAAATTACACAGAGTTGCACTTGAGGCTTGAATATGCTGGCTCATGAATTGTGTTTTAGCGTTGAGACTGACTTTATTATTCTTTATGTAGTGAGTCATATCCAGGCCTAGCCACCTACACCTATTATATATATATTAATGTGTATGGCATGACTTTAACACACATCAAGAATTGAGGCTTTAATTCCCTCTGGGCTCATCCATCATAAAACTGCAGCCATAGTGTTACTAAAGGGCACTTACTGTATGTTTGTGTCAAAACCTCAGTCCACTCAAACAGATCAGATCTCAGACTGGCATTTTTAAATGTATACATAATGCACAACTGAACCATTAGTCACCCCTCACATAAAACAAACCCAGAGCAAACCCAGTGCCCTAGCAATCTGAACACAGATCCAAAATTAAACGTGGCGCATTAAATGTGCCTATAGCATAACTATTAATCAATCACAGCCTTTAAAAATGAAAGCAGAATGGTTGCCCTAAAGTTGAGGGATAAACACAATGCTGCCACCTAATGGTGACTGAAAGTCAACAGAAAAATCTGTTAAATCTATTTTAAAATGCAATGAAGTAAAAATCAAGTGTTTTAACACAATCTTTAAACAGATCAGATCACAAATAATCCCAGACAAAATTGCAAAGGAATGCTCATACCTTGATGCACATATTAAATGTATCTAGAAAAGGCACATGAAATTTTACTACAACACACTTTGATGCATTTTGGTGGGTCCATTGTAGTCATGCAACAGTGGTGGGCCATCACGGTGCAAAAAACTGCAGCAGAATGTCAAACAATTTTTTTGCAGTGAAACTGTCACAAGAACCAAAGCCACGACCAAAAGAGAGGTGGCTAGAAACAGCCCGAGTTGGCACCACCACAGTGACAAACCTCAGCGTTTTTTCTTGTCATTTTTGATTTCCTACATGTTGATACGAGCCAGTCGACTGGTGAATTTGTCTTTGTCGATGTTCTTGTGTTCTGGGACGTGTCTGTAAGTGCAGTCCTGCCTCGTGCAGCCTGTGGTCCTCCAGAAAAAGCACTCCTTCTTGTATGGGCTACGAGAACAAGAAAAACAACTTGTCATATCAAGATTAAATTGTAGGGAAGTCAAAGTTTTAGGGGGTTAAATACTTTAAAGCAACATATATTTACCTCATTATAGTAATAAATAAGTCTTGAAGTTGAGTAAAATTTAAACAGTGAAAACGTCCTTACCCAGGGCGTGAAAAGGGGTCAGTGGCTGATTTGGACATGCCCACTCCATTGTGGCTTCTACTGGGGTATCGCACAGCCAGCGGAGCCCCCTCTACCACCATTCCCTGAAGAAGAGACAGACCGTTAACATCTGCAGAACAGTTTCTGTCAATTTATGCACTAAATGAGAAAAACATTTACAAATTTAAACTGCTGTGTACTTTAATATGTTTGTAAAAGTAAAATTGTGGCCAGACCTGGAAAAAAATTTATTTGGCTGTTATTTTCTACAAATAATCCAGCAATTATTCGGTCTAAACAATGTCACAAAATAGGAAAAAATATCCATAACAGTTTCCCAGAACCCAAATTAATGTCTCTAAATGTGTTCTTTTATCTGACCAAGTCCAAAACTGAAAGATTATTATTATAGAAAACTGAAAAAGAAAAATTACTTCAACCTTTAATCAATTCTCATAACAGTTGCTGTTTAATGTTCTGTTTACTATCAACTCTTTCACCTCTAGTTTTATCCATTGTGGCTTGACAACTATTATTATTTTGCCAACTTACACAGAAGTGCACAAAAGAAGTCAGTCACACTGGACCAGTGGAAACTAAGACATGTTAAAGGAACAGCTTAAGTACAAGAAAAGCTTGACTTTTAATAACTTCTAACATCTTTTATCACAGCATAGTTCCTTGCATAGTGTAAAATCACAGTGTCGAAAAACACAAGTTTTAGGTGACTGTGGTATGTTCTATCCTGGCCGACCGAGCTGTACTGAGAAGCCACACAGGCTGGAAAATGAGAAGAAGCTCTATAAAGAAACAACTCAAGAGATTTATGTCAGTTGATTTCTGCATGATGGGGAAATAATGCTACAGTTTTAGAGAAGCAGACAAACTTTAAAGCAAGAGAGAAAGCTGCAGTTGTCAGTCACTGCTTTAATACTGCACAATCAAAATATCTTTCTCTAACCTCCTGCTCTACTTAGTTTCTGCCAAGTTGTGCATAAAAACAACCTGAAATATTTTCTGGTTTACTTCTTTCCTTTGCACTTCTTACAGGAATATGTTCCATTTGTCTGTCACTTCTGTGCCTTTGAGCGTCACTTCTTTTTCTAAAACCTTTATTTTGTGGCTCCAGCTGAAAAGTTGGGACAATGTTGAGTGACCTGGGTCACACTGTACCACTCCAAGATTTTGGGTTACAAGAGGAACTATCACAGCATATGATGTGATGTACGCTGATTCTACTGTTCTTTTTGGGACATTCGATAAATACCTAAAACATATAATATGTAAATATCAGTAAAACCCCAGTCAAACCGAATTTAGGTAGGTTGTGTAGGTGATTAACATTTCCTGCTCTGGTCAGAGATCGAAATCTGGATCACCTATGTGGGTAATTTTATTATAGCCAAAATTACCGACTGTTTATCTGAAAACTCACTGGTCCTCCTTTACATCCCATCTGGAGCAACACTGTTGCATTTAAAACTGAATCTGAAAATTTAAAAAAAAAAAAAAAAAAGCTTGTCCAACTACTTAAAAGGCCCTTAAAAAGCTCATCCAATTTGCTGTTGTGATGTCACCTACAGGTGCAGACACTGGCAGTCACTTGTCCTGCTCAATGTCTGTGTCTATTACAGACCATATCCTGCAGTTTCCTGATGGGTAAAATGCTGTCTGAAACAATGAGTTAAATTATGAAAGAGCACAGTGATTCTTTCATTCCCCACCTCCCCCCGTGATGTTAAACTATCTGAATATGGCCTCAGTAAGTAAACGGACACTTACATTAAAACATTCGATGGCTCTGTCACAGTCTTCCTTTCTTGTGTAGTTCACAAAGGCACATTGATGTTCCAGCAGCATCTTGATGCTGTAGATTGCTCCGGTTCTGAGAGAGAGAGAGAAAGGGAGAGCGTGTAAATACATGAACTGAGCAACTGGAGTAAGTGTGTATTATCCTTTTGGGGCATATTGATTGGCAGCCTGGAGTCAGTCAGGGCAAATACACACAACATCAATTCAACAGCAATAATGAAAAACATGTTCAGAATCAACACACTTGCAAAATTCTAACAAATAAATGAAAAAAAACTCTTAATATTGCAAAAAAAAAAAAAAAAAAAAAAAAAAAGCATGTGACTGACAAATCAACTGAAGAGACAAATTCTTTTTTACATCACATAATATTAAATCTGTTTGGAGAGTGGCGTTCCTCAAATTAACATGAAACTAACAAAAGCCTTATTTCCATTAGGTTTTCTACATCGTGTTTATTATAGTTATAGTTATAATAGTTTAATGATTGATTTTCTGAAAATTTGGCTGAAATTTGAGCTACCTTTGGATGGAGATCTGGCTAATGTGCGCATATTTTGTTTGGAATCTAAATCAAAGACATGTGATTGAATAATTCAGGAATTCAAGCTGAACCTGATAAATATCTAAAATATATATTTTTTAAATTCAGGTTGGCTCTCATTTTAACTTGACCATTAGTCATGCTATTTCTTCTATTCTGCATATTGAAGACCACAGTTATTCGTTCTTTGTTTCCCCATTTGCTGGACCTTTGTGCATCTGCTTGGAAACTAGTCTTGGATAACATCTGATTCTGACAAAGTGCTGAATGAGATCCTCAAACAAAAACATGCACAGAGGCATGAAGAAGCTCAGAATGAGGTACTTCACCTGCTGAAGAGCTCGTGAAGTTTTGCATAGGTGACAGCAGGAGCCAAGGATCCAACCCAGATGGAGAAAAGCTCCCTTTAATCAAAGTAGAAGAGAAAAAAATTTAAAAATTATGTTGCTGTGATCACTCCACATTTACGTTTGGTTCCTGCCCAGTCAGGGACTTGGCCTTGATCAATGAAGCAAAGGACAGCACCTTGAACTCTATTTGGAATCAATTGCCAGGTAAATGATGAATCAGTAAATTATATTAGTCATTTTTCAAGCAAGCATGCCAAACATTCTCTGATCCCTGTTTCTGTGAGAATTTGCTGCTTTTCTTTGTCGTACGTCATAGTAAACTGTACCATTGGTCGGGCAAAACAATAAATGGGAAATTGTGATGAGCAGTTTTCTACATTTTCTTACAGTTTATAGACAAAACCATTATTTGAGAAAATATGATTGAAAGTATTCATTTGTTGCAGCTCTCGTAAAATAACTAAGAAAAAGTTGGTATTGCAACCATGTACCACACTTTCTGTTCAAGAAAAAAAAGCAAAAAGACTACAGTATGAATGGCTGAAACAAGTAGCTATAGTACCTCAATGTTTCCAAAAGCAGAAGTGAAGGTAAAACTGAGACCTGTAAACTTACTGCTAGCATGCAGAAAAGCTCACAGCTTATGACAGAGTTGAAATCTTAAAGACCTTTATTTGCAGAACAATAACTTTTAAGATTGTACAATAAATATGGAGAGAAAACATGTATTAATATGGCTGGAATAAAACCCTCCTAATAAAAAGATATACATAAATAATAACCAGTGAACTTACGGTTTCACAGAATTCCTTGAATGGGGGGTTGGTGACTGAGATTTGGATCTATTTTGGAGCAGAGCATCAGACCCTTTGACCTGTTGCATCCTAGAACGGTTCGCTTGTAGGACAATCCACTCTCCCTCATCCTTATCTTCTTCCTGCACCACTGATTGGTCTGTATAATCTGAAGTGGCACCGGCATCTGAAGAGAGCAAACAGTACAAGACATCACTGAGGTGACTGTCATCCTCACAGCTTTTCATCTTTGAGAAACACTTTGTGACATTTACCTTCAGGACTCCGTTTACCGTCACTAACAAACAGAGCTTCAACAGCTTCCTCTAATGTGGCGTGAGTTTTCAAGGCCTCTGTGCTCTGTGCCCAGTTGAAACCCATTTCCTAAAACAGAGATGCAAAGACAATCTCACGAAACCAGCGTACAGACATTAAAGCCTTAGTTTTTAGCGTCTAAACTTACAACAAAATTATTGGGGGGAAAAAAGCATCTAATTGGCTCAAACACAGACCCTTTACCTTTACCCTAACTGAAACCCATGTGTTGGGTTCATTCACAAAATAGTCTATTCAATATAAACTGTGCAGAAAAACATGAATTGAAACTACTGAGTAAAATATAAACTGGGCAAAGGGAACCCATGAGAATAAACTGCTCAAGCAGCTCTTGGTCTAAAGAAAACTCCAGCAGCAGATTTCGTGTTGGTTTGGCATCTTTTGTATTTGGCTGAATTTGAATTTAACTTCATGTAACAGTAACCTGAATTTCCCCCCTTTCCTCTAAGGAATTTTATTTTCTGTTTTCCTACCATGAGGTGCAACGTCTGTGCTCGTTTGAGCTCTTGCATGGCTTCAACGCTTGAACTTTCCAAATTCAGCACCTCCCTGTAGATCAGTGAGGCCTCATAGTATCTCTGCAGGAGAAGTGAATAAGGAATCACAGGCAATAAGTAGGGATTTAAAAATCTTAGACCAAGTAATAAAGCATTTAAACCTTTTTGGAAGAATTGACAATGTAGGAATTTACATTGCATAGACTGACTTGACAATAAATATATTTAGTAATAACTTCACATGAATCCACCTTATTCCTTGCCCCATGAAACCTTGTATGAATTATGTAGTTCCTCCTTCACTGAACTGGTGTCTGTGAGAGTTACTGTGCTACAGGTGTCTGTCTTTGCTTTGTGATAGAAGAAGACATCTGTTGCATAACACCAAGTCTCACAGACACCAGTTCTGTGTAAGAAATAACCAGAACTTGTGCCCATAATAACAGAGGTAACATGGAGCTGGAAATAAAGATATACTGTCTTGTGCACATTACAAGTTAAGTTTTATCTGCACTGTAGATTTTATTGGTGAAGTTTTGTGAAAATGTTGAACCAGTTTAAACACTTAGAGAAACTATAAATGAAAAGAAAACATTGCAAGTATTCTAAGTATCTAAAAACACAGACAATACAAACAGTGGTAGTACAATGTAAGCAGCGTTAAGTGGATACAGGTGCAGCGATTTACCTTGAGCCCACACAGAGCTTTCCCTTTCCTGAATAAACCTTTTATCCAGTTTGGCTCCATGGAGAGTGCTACATCAGCATCGCTGAGAGCGTTTTCATACTGCTGCAGTCTTTCATAACAGAGGGATCGATTTCCGAACAACCTGAAATGTAATTCATTATTGATTTAAAATGTAAAAGTGCTTTAAAAATAAAAAGGCTGAAGTCAATTTAAGTCCATGTTCTTACCTAAATTCTGTTGGGTTGAATTTTATAGCATCAGTAAAGCACTTCACTGCTATCTCATACTGTCCAGAGGCAGCCAAACGATTTCCTGTACCTGGAAGGACAGTTGTGCCGGTTGAGTCAGGACTGTCACGTTTGTCAGTCACAATAAAGAAAGTTAATGAAAAATACAACTTACCAGCCAGCTCTCTGCTTCTTTTTGCATACTCTTCTACAGTTGGATCTATAGTTTTCTGTTGAAAACAGTGTTAAAACATTAGTTTGTGAAACATGATAAGCACTACAGGAAACAGTGAATTTGCATGTTGCTAAGTAACCAGGTTCAACTGATTATTCATAACTAAAAGGTATAGTCAAATATTATTAAAATTTCAGACTTGTCTAAGAGAAATTGGGCTTTTATGTTTCTGAGCTGAGGATAATTTCAAATAATTATCAAATACTTTTATTGCCATAATTAGTTATGGTTATAATACAGAAAACATTATCAGTAAATTAAAGTAAGTTTCTGATCACTGGTTACAACATTTTCAGTGTTCCCACCTCTTTATTGGGTTCATGTTCCTCTTCCTTTTTCTTTTGAATGTCAGGATTTTCCAGAGTTTGTGGCTTTTCCTCTTTGAGCAGCTGAACTTCTTGTAATTTACTTTTTTCCTTTTTACTTTCTTTTGGAGGCTTCTGGTTACACGTCTCCTCAGGTGCCGAATGAGCAGTAGAAGCATATGAATTATTTAAATCCAAATCCTGCGGACAACAACAATGTAGTTGTTTTAGAATAAACCTCTGCAAGGTACTCATGAAAAAGTAATGACAACACTACATCTAGATACATGGATCTGACACCGCAAACATTTTGATGTCAAGTGAAACCAGATTCCGATTGACTACTGAACACAACCTCACTTATACTCTAACCACATTCACTTGTAAAATAATGGAAGTGTGTTTTCCTGGACTACATATTATATTGAGGTGTTTCTAATTTTATCCCCCTTATTTACAGACATGAGGGAGGCAGAATATTAAAAACCAAGTGACTGTTTCAACTTGCCTGAATATAAGTCTACACAATTTTTGCCTTTTAAGTTCAACAGCAAATTGAAAGAAAATGAACATACACTAGTTTTGCTTCACAATATCACATGAACAGAAATGTATATTCTCCACAAACCTTTTTCTCCTGATCTTCTTTCTTATTCATCTTCACAAGACTTTCTTCTTTTTTATTACCACTGCTTTCATCATCTCCTGCAGCCGTGGTTCCATTTTGAGTTTTGCTACATTCAAGAAATTCATGTGCTCCTGCATTACTTTCAAAAATAGGATTTTCTTCCTGATTTTCTGAGGAGTCAGACTTGCCTTGTTCTTCCTCCTGGAATAAAGGAAAAAAGAAAAGACATCACAAATAATCAGAATGGCCTCTGGATTTTATTTCTAGTATAAGACTTGTTATTTATTCATCGCAATTCACAGCAACATGAATAAAACAACTTACAGGTAAAATGTCTTTGGCTGCATTCTCCTTCTCTAGTCGTTTCTTCTCTTTTTTACGCTGTGACAGAAAGACAATTTGTTGTGAAGCACTGTCAAAAGAAAAACAACATAAATTTAAACATCAGAATTAGGTCCACGCTGACCTTTTTTTTACGCTTGTTCTTCTCTGTTTTCTCCCTACGCCGCTCCTCTTCAGCTATCAGTTCCTTTGCATGTCTATCAGCCTCCTGAAAAAAATTATAATCTGTGATTTAAACCAATATTAAAGAAATTCACAAAATTAATTTAAAAACAGAAGTGCATTACCTCATCAGTGAGTTGCGTTATTCGTGGATGTGGTTCTAAAGGCTTGTGAGCAGAAAAGTTTGGATAAAAAGGATCATCGTCATCATCATCATCTTCGTCGGAATATATGATGTCTTTATGCAGGTCATAGGACCTAAAATCTAGACCTGACACATACACAGGACAGACAAATACAGAAAGGGTTAGTCATTTATTCTAGTGCTCTCATTTCAAGTGAACATACACAACATCTGAACTCCCAAAGAGAAAGATTTGAATCATAACATTAAAACAGAACAAGTGTAAAATTTGCTTTATCTGTCTTCAGCTAAAACATTTCTCCAGTATAGTTCCCATCCTCAAAACTTCTCTCAATAAAATCACAGGTCAACCCGTCTCCTCTCCATCTTAACTAGGCCTTTCTCAATCTGTGCTCTTCTCTGTAATTGTGCTGTTGTGAAACATCAGTCACAGTTAAAGTACTGTTTCAATTCAAAGTCCACATCTTGACAAAAACAGGTAAATAACTGCTCCACCTATTTTTACTGAGGATACTTTAGGAGCTGACTCTTTTGACTTGAAGTTTTATATTTTATTCCAAGTGAGAAAGTAACCATTTAGATGTATATTGTGTGGTCTGTCTATCCAAATAATGTCTGTTTGGAAATCTGCTCCAGCATTTTCATAGATGCAAGGACCCACCAGGTGGGTGAGACGAGCCAGTCATCACGGCACCTAGCAGCCTGGCTCCAGAGATGACCAGCTGATCAACATCCACTGTCATCCCAAGGAGGGAAATTCTATCTCAGCAAGCCTTTGGTAATTCACTACCGACTCTAAAATATATAATTTATTGCAGCTACATTAATTTGTCTGAAGCTAAAGTTAAGCGTAGTGTGTTTATTGAACTGTTTAATAACAACACTGCCTCTGTTGACTTTGGGCTGCTTATATATACACAGCTATATTTGCAAGTATACAGGTGCAAATTTGGAAAACACAATATTGACAAATGCCTGCTGAGAAGGAAAAGTGCTTGGCATCAAAGTACCCATAACACCTTGGAAACAGTTCAAGAGAAAGAGATTAAGGAAACAATAAGGCAACGGTGAACATGATCCAGTCTGCAGTTTGATACCATCCCTTGTATTTCTAAACCAATGCAGACAACGTGGACAGTTGTGATAAAGTCTAATCACTAACCAGCATTTGCATCTTATGTTGCTTAAACTGATATGTTCTTTAAGATCTGTAATGAGCCATTTGATGGAAGCCTTACACTGCAACAGCAAACATAAAACTAAGATAATACATCCTCATCACCTTTGAACAACAAGACCAGCAGATTCCTCCAGAATCCGCACCAGAAGACCTGTCTACTTGTCTACCCCAACCCTGATGGGTGGTGTTTTATCTCCAATTCTCTTCTCCACCATCACCTTCAAATGAATTTTAATAGCCAGTTCAGAAAAAGCCTTACCAAACAGGCCAGAGGTTAAGACACTCAGGAGGGAGTCTGAAGGATGACGTCCATTTATGTAATCTACCATAGTTTCCTGAAACAAAGCAGAGATAAAGCAATTAATGATTAGTAAAGAAAATAGTCATCAACATGATCATGATAATGTGCTGTAGGCACACAAAAAGCTCCCGTGTAAAGTTGTTGAAGCTTCCTGCTTCCACTGCGTTTTCCTTTCATCATTTAATGTGTGAAGTTATTTTTTGAGGTTACCATGAGAGCTGGTATTGGAACTTTGAGACTACATGTCCACTGGGATTTTGATTTTTGTTATATCGTGATTACATAATATCAATCAAACATAAGGAAATTCGCCTCTAAACTATTAAGCAAAAATACTAAATATTTTCAGCTTCTCAAATGTGAGGACTTGCTGCTTTTTCTGTTTTAGGTCTTTGTAAAAAGATTTTAGACTGTTTTAGACTTGAACTTTAGGCAACTGTGTTGAACATTGTCAGTTGTCTGATGCTGTATACAGACCGAACAATCAATCAACTGTTAGTGGCAGCTGGAGCTGAAACTATCAGTAGATTGATCAACAAAATTCATTGTATTAAAACTATTTTGATCATGGATTTCAAACATGTCTTTGACTAAAAATACTGAACATTTACTGTCTCCAGTTTCTCAGATATGAAGATTTGATGCTTTTCTTTGTCATACATGAGAGAAAACTGACTACCTTTGGACATTGGACTCTTGATAGGATAAAAGACACCTGAGAACACAAGGCAAAGGGCAAATTTCAAAGTTTTTTGATATTTAATACACTTCTGCATCTGGGGTCATCTGTGTGTTCACTATTGTAATGATTTGATTAAACATAACAAATGAGTTTAATATAAACTTCATCAAACTAGACTTTGAGTCCATCGTCAACACCAAATGGACAGACTGCATTAGTTTTATCTTGGTGCTCTTGATAAACTAAGTATTTGTTTTTTGTTTTTTCTGAAATGTGGTATACTATAAATTTTGTGTTTTCCCTCTTACAGATGCTAATCCTATCTGATTACCGTAGAAAATGAACTGCCACACCTGACAGCTATGGTCGCTTTGTATTGAAGTTACTAATTGGATTAGCAAAGGTGGACCTGTTGGCATGTCACCAGTGGCACACTCACAACCTGAAAGACCTGTTATGCACCAACACTAAAGACATACTTTAAGTTTTCAGGTGCTTGACTCATACTCACGTGTGTGCGCATCAGTCTTGAGTTTTCTCTAATCCTGGGAATAGGGGCTCCACCTGACAGGTAAAGACAAGATGTTAAAATATATAGACCTGTTTTTTTTTTTTTTTGCTCATGTGACTGTAACGTCACAAAGCTACGGTTGGCACAATTACATTATGTTTTGGTGCCAGTGTTAGCTAGTTAGCTGGAAAGCTAACTCGACACATTTCGACACATTTGGTGAAATAGGTCGAGTTCTCAGTAAATGAAAGTCAGTGATGAATGAGCTATAAAACTTACAAATTACAAATATTGCTTTATTCTCACCTTTAACAAGGTCCTTTCTTCTAGACATGGTGTGTTAGACGTTAAATTTGTCTATCTTGTTGGTTACAGTACTGCGATGACGGTTTCCTTCTCCTTTCCGTGTGTTGCGTTTGAGATTTTATACCCTGACACTAATCTTGCAGGCTGGCATCACCGGAAGCGTCACAAACCACTGGGCCTTGCTGTGGTTCAGGGCTCTGATTGGATTTCGCTCCTGTCAATCATGGTAAAAATGGGCGGGGTTTAAATGCAGCGTTCTAAGTCCGTAGCAAAGGGCAAAAATCAAAGTTTATGATGTTTTTGAGGTTTTTGAGGTTTATGAGGATTTTTCATCGGATATATCCAGTAAAACAAATTGTTAAATGAATAACATGAAAATATTGGTGAGGTTTGGAGTAGATGTTGAATATTTTTGTGATTTTTGTGGATTAGGAAAAGAAATGATTAGCCACTCGTTTTTGTCATTTTTAAGCTCACATGTGGTAATAATGCATTGTTGCACTACATGTAAAGGTTTTTCTAGTATTTTGCTCACCCCTACGTTTTGTTCAGCATTATATTGGGACCATTTTTATCAACATTAATATCAAATGACATCACAAACCATTTCCTTAAAAAATGCAACACAGAATCGACAGAGTTGCCACCTGAACTAAATAACTTCCTTGGTGACGAGAACTAATACTGAGCTGTTGCATTGAATTGCATCAGATTGTACTAAACTTTCTATTTTTGCTGGTAAGTCAGGGTATGAGTCAATGTCCTGACTGTGAAAGTCATGTATTTTTTTAAGACCTCAGTAAAGGACAAAATGAATTATATTTTCTTACTTAAAAAATGTCAGTGTAAACACTACAGAGGTTTGCAAGACAAGAAAAAACTGTGGTACCTATTAGTGCAGGGCAAAAAGCAGGAGACTGTGATATATGATACGAAAAGTGGATCCATGTGTTTATACGCTTCAGTCATGGCCGGCTTACTGAATCGGTCTACTGGGTACAGGCCCTAGGGGTTTGGGGCCACAGACACCTGGGTGAGAGCCTCTGAAGGCCTGTTAACGTTCCTTGCTGGGAAGTCAACCAAAAGACTACAAAAACACAAAATGAGCACAAGGAGACATAAAAAGACACAAGATGACTACAAAGTGACCAAAAATATGTTAAAAACTACCACAAAGTCACATAGTACAACCAGAAAAAGCATAAAATTTTACAGTGACTGTACACACTAGAGGGGTGAACAGTGTCACACTTAAATCATCTTCAGGGCTTTGAAAAGGGTGAAGGTCCACTGTTTTTTTAACTAGAAGACTTTAACTTTTTATTTATTTATTTTTTTAAACAGGAAGTGATCCATCTGTTCACTAAACGATCTTCGGCCTTCTTCAGTTCAAATCCCTGCTCGCGCGAGTACATCCTAGCAACGCTCCTTGGATACGACGAGAGGAAGCCCGCTCACAGTGGCGGACTGACAGCAACAACAACACCAACAACACCAACATGGAGGCTCCACGGGTAATATTTGTAACTTTAACTTGATTCCTGGTGTGAAAGTTAGGTTATGCAGCATTCCCGTGTCGTCCGTCGGAACACTTTCACGGAAGTCTGGCTAACTTTTAACCCAGCTTTGGCGGTTAGCTAGCTGCTAACTGCTCTGCTAGTTTGTTAGCTAAGTTGTCGGTCGAACAGCAGACGGTTCAACTCTCAACCATAATGTCATTGTCGGACAAAACATGTCGTTTCCATTGTTCGTAATGATGGTAGCACCAGTGCCTGGCGGCTACTCAGTTGCAAGATATCGTTAACGTATGCAGTTTGTAAAGAGCTTAGTGATGTGTTTGTCACCAAGCTAACTAACAGTAACCTGTTGCCCGTAGCTAACTTATTTCCATGCTTGCGGACGAGTTGATTGCGATCTATAACATAATGTTGTAAAACTCTTGGATAAATGATTTATTCGCAACATGTGGTTCTTGTGGTATTAAGAAGCTCCCAAAAAGTCTTAATTGAGCTTGTTGAACGCTGCAGAAAGACGGTGAGATTGACTGCCTTTTAGCAGGATTTGACAGTTTGCTTATTCAAGAGTTCTGGCAGTCATCACTCTTTATGAAGACAAAATAACGAGCTCTAAAGATGACAGTTTTTCAGAGACAGAAACAGAGGTTACAACTAACATCTATGGGTACGACAGATAACGTACAGTGTAGACAATAGGTGTGTCAAGAATACTGCTACTTGGCATTTAACCTAATAAGGCTCTGCAGAACATCTATAATTCAGTTATTTTATGCATGGTGCCCCTTCCCGTTAAGTGTTTACGTTATTTTGCCTGCCATCATATCAAAGCAATTAGAATATAAGTGCCAAGAATGTCTCAACATTCATATTAATAATCTGATGGACAGATAGATGGATGGATGGATAGAGTACGTTATTAAACACAAAGGGAAATTATGGTTAGAACAGCTAATCAAATGAATACATACAACAGAAATCAAATGAAGAAGGCAAACAGCTAAATTAAATCCCCAAAAGCCAAATAATATGCAGCTACTAAAGTAGATTAAAATAAAAGCAAAAACTATAAACTAAAATTAGGACCACAATTTTTAACTGCAGTAATATTGAAAATACACTGAACTAAGATAGCGCCCCCTAATATACTCTACATTAAAGTGGTGTAAGTCTAGCAGATAATGCTATCTGCAGCGAGGTGCAGGCTTGCTCTTAGATATTAAAAATACATTTTTACTCTACATTGCATATACTTTGAATATAATTGAATATAGTTGGTTCAACTTCCTGATCATTCTGGAGAATAATTTTATATATATATATATATATATATATATATATATATATATATATATATATATATATATATATATATATATATATATATATATATATATATATATATATATATATATGTATATGTGTGTGTACACAGATATTAGTCTGTTACATAAAATGTTGAGCAGTCTGCTCTGGTTATATGAGGATCCTGAGGCTTTACTGACAGTGGAGTGTCCTCTTCCAACACAGGGGAGGGTCGTTATACAAATTGACCACAGCTGGCAGGAAGGGTGTCCTATAGTCATCTGTATTGGTGCTGAATGTGCTCTGCTGTTTGACCAGCAGGTTGTGGAGGGGCTGAGAGACATTTTTCCAGGCGGAACATTAGATTGTGCAGCATGCTCCATTAGCAACTCCAGAAGCTGCAGAGCTGTTACCAGCAGTTGTCAACTTTAGCTTCTGAAAGTTTTCTTGTGTTTAGGTTTACAAAGCAGTGTGAAATGGAACAAGAGAACAGTAACAGTGAGTTACTTTTTTTGTTGATTTGGTTCAAAAAGGCTGGAGTTGTCTCCTCAGGTGCTACCAGATGAAGATGTGAGTCAGCCTGTTGGACAGTCATCCATAAACCAACTGGGACCTCAGAGTTATTACGGTGCCAGTCAGGACCAGAGGCAGCCCAAGCTGACAAGAGATGACTGGGAGGTTCAACAGCCAGAGAGACACTGTTTGGAGCTACGTATGTACATTGACTAAAACAATGAGTTTCACTCTCTCCTCGGGTTGTTTTTCTTTCCCAGTGTATATTGAACCCAATCCTAGGTGATGCCGGACTGATGTATTATAAAAAATCAGTGGCTTTGACTCAAAGCATAAAATATGCTTTATGTTATGTATTTATGTAAATATATTTTTGTCTCACTCTTATGATATTTGTGCAGGTATGGAAAATCACATTTCAAGTTGTCTAGTTAATTATTCATCACATTGGATCTCTTGATAATAGCTTGTTTTAGCTAGTGAGGGTTTGCATAAATTAAGGCTGAAGGATCTATGTTACAGTTGTAAGTTGTATGTCTGTTTATAGTGCCTCTGGATAACATTCAATATTTTCTGTATCATCAGAATTTCAGGACAGCAACTTGTCCCCAGCCCTTTCGCTGTTGCCTGTAAACTCTGGAGTGGAACACAACTTCACTGATTATTCTTTATTCCAACATAGTAACAATGAGTTTGCCCCTTTAAGGTAAAAATAAATGTCAGTTAAAAGTCAATTATGGGCATAGTTTTATGCAACATGTCATATGAATAGTTAAGATTTTTTATTTATTCTTTTACTTTTTTAAGGGCATACCCCGACATTTCCATGGCATCAGACATGTTTCACTTCCCGCCCCAGGATGGCACCACTCAGGCCTCTGAGCAGGGCTCACTGTCCCAGCACCCATTGGCTCAGGCAACTATCCTTTCTGAAGAAGGAGCAAGCAGCTGCTCTCTGTCCCAGCACAGTTTGTCACCAGGGGACAAAGGCAGGCGAGAGGAAATGGGTCACTCACGACTGACTGCTACCACTGACAGACAGGAAGTACCATCCAGAGATGATGCAGGTATCAAAAAGGGGGACTCATTGACACAAACTAACACTCTGGACAAGCTAGCAGGAAAGGCTGTAGAAGATGAGACTTTCTTTCTGAGTAAGGATATTCCTGCCCGGCATCTTATGGAGCTCCTTCAGAAAGATGTTGGTGTGCCTAGCAGCAGTAGTAGTGCTGCTTCCTCTGCCTCTGAGACATCTGTGAAGAACAAAGAGTCTAAAAGCACTGTGCAAGTCTGCAAACAAGGCCTTGACCAAAGCATGATTAGAAGAGAAGGTCCTCCAGGTGAAGCTTCTCTTCCACAGCAGCAGTCAAAACAGCCTGAGGCAGTGTCAAACGAATCACGAACACTGTCATCTGAGGTCTGTAACATCACAATGGGTTCCCGCAGCACTCAGCCTGATAACAGTAGTGAAGTGTTACACAGAGAGCTGCTGTCTGAGGTAGAGAGGCGCAGCAACCATGAAGCTGAATCTAAAAACCAACAGCGGAAAAGTCCTTCACCAGGTCAGTGTCTTACTCCATATCCCGTAGAGACAACTGAAAGCAAGTCAAGTGCGACCCGAACAAATCTGGGTGGCATGCCATGGACTGGGCCGTTTTCAGCAGGTGTTGAACGGGTTCACAGAGAGCAAGACCTCTGGTCCTCAGGGAACCAAACAGGGATTGATGGGTCCTACCTGGGTTTCCTTCCACAGTCTCAGTCCACTCCAGGGGTTTTTAAGGCCCCATCCAAATCCAGTGTCAAGGCTACAGTAGGGCATCTTTCTGCCATAGAATCCAGTAAAGAGAACTCATATCAATCAAGCACAGGGATCTCTCAACGGCTAGCTGTACCTGAGGCTGATGTCCATTGCCCAGACAGAGCAAACCAGTGCCAAGAGGAACATACCTCTGCAAAAGTCCAGTCTCTTCCAAGTCTCAACTATTTGCAGAAAGTAGACGCTTGGAGGGCAAATCAGAGCTCTGGCAAAACGTCACTGTTTGATAGCCTGGCATTGCAAGGATTTTCTGGTATCTCTCCTAAAAAGAAAGCTTACGATGCAGTATCTGACACCCTGAATCGCATCCTGAGTCAGCAGGCAAGGAGTTTACAACAACCTCCTGTTTCAAGTGCGACCAACCATAATGTCACACAGAGCTCCTCTACGGTTCCATCTGGCTCTTCTTCCCCAAGAAGAGGGGAGGCAGTGGGCAGTGCGCCCAGTGACAAAGATAATTATGGGTCTGCAGCAAGACCCCCTGCCTCACCCTTCGGCAGGTCACAGTCCCACTCCTCTCTCAGCACAGTCGTCATGTCAGTTCAGAAAGATCAGCAGACTTCAAGACCTGCAGAAAAAGAGAGGAGCCAGACTCAGGATGATGTCCATCATCAGCCAAGTACCACAGCTCAGCCCTCACCTCTCATGAGCCTCGGTCAGTTCAGTGATGTGTCACTTGATAGAGATTTGACTCATTCAAGTTCCCAAGATAGTTATAACAGTGAAATTAAATTGGGAGCTTCCATTGGAGCTTCTTCTGTCACCAGCCTAGAGGTTGATAATTATGCCCCATACTGGACTTCAAAACAGTCAACACCACCACCTCTGCCCAGACCACGAGAGCTCAACATTGAAGAGCGAATCCCGGTAATTGAATATACACACAAGTGTAGGATTTATTTAAAATATGTTTAGGACTGGAATATTTATCATGTGTAATTGTTTTTCAAAAACATCAACTGCTAAATAATTTTTTTTCAGTTTACATCATATAATTGGGTGAAAAAAACACCATGTATGTATAGATTTGTATCCCTGATTCTGATATGGTACTGATTTGTTTTGTTTTTTTGCAGATGTATCTCCATAACCTGGGTATTGACCAGTCTCCCTCAACAATCTTAACCCCATTTGCTCCCAGAGGGCCAATCAGAGAACCTGAATTCTCTCCTACTGATCTCTGTACAATTAAAGGATCTATTGGAACCCCAACCAAGAGCACCCAACCTTCTGAAGGTATCTAAGCTTAAAACTGCCATTCATAACAGGAAAGAGTAGAATTTTCACTGAGCCAGAAACAATTGTAAACCGTCTTATACCTATCAAAAATATTTCAACCAACATTTATCATGTTGTAACCCCCTAGCCCACATCATGCCAGCTGGCCTGAGAATCAAAGATACTAAGTTCTATTTGACAAATGCATCTCTTTGTTACTTATAATGAACCAGTTTGGTTAATTAAAAAAAAACAACAACATTTTGTATTTTCAGGTGGCAGTCCCCATAAAGGAGAGTTTTCCAGGTCTAGTGTTCTGTCAGTGGACTCCACAGTATCCATACCATTTAGCCTGGACAGTCTTGGTCCAGCTGCATCCATCCCAGAGCGCACCACGCAGGCTGCTTCTCCTTCTACTTTGTCACATACAGAAGCTATTCAGAGTAAATGCAGACAGGCACTCTCCTCCCAGCCTGATGAAGACTCCCACTCATCCATACTGCAACCCAGCCAGCAGCAACAGAAAGACAGCAGTGTGACCTGGAGTGCTGTCCAGCTGGGAGATGACCTCTTGTTAGCTCCTAAGGTGAGGTGTGGGGAAAGGGACTTGGGGTCACCCTTGCAAATGAGCCGTAGTTTGGAGCTAAGTGCAGAGGATTCTGTTGTTAGCTCTAAGGCTTTGGGGGAGATCCGTAAACTACTCTCTCAGGTGGACAAAGCAGTGTCTGCTGGATCTTCTGCAGCTTCTGAAGCCTCCCCTGCAGCGCCTCGTCTGCTGTCTGATGATGACATTTTCCTCTCATTGAGGAAGAACACCAGCAGACTCCAGGACTCCTCATTCTCATCCTTCTCTGGAACTGCAGACCCCAGAACTCATTCCTCCTTGCTGTGGGCCAGGTCCTCGTCCGATTCCATGCTAACCTCAGAAAAACCAAGACAAAGCTCTTTAGGCGGAGAGAGTCTAACCTCATCATGGCAACCTAATTATCCATCCACACAGTCTCTAACCACTGCACCTGTTGCTGGAACATGCAAAAGGCTACAAGGTAGTGCTGTTAGTAGAGGTGCAGGGTCATCTCTTGTCCTCTCTAAATCAGCCCGGCGGGCAGAGCCTGAGGGCTGCAGCGCTGCACCTCCTGACAACAAAGTCTCAACACAGCCACCAGTTGTCAAGCCTCTGTCAACTGTGAGCACACAACAGCTCACCACAACACCCACAGAGACAGCGTGTGCCGCAGAGGAAGAAGAAAAGACTGCTCTTGGAGGTCCTGTGCAGAGCAGCTCTTCGTCGCCCACCGTCGAGGACACAGATCAGGGAGTGATGAGTGATGGAAGCAGTGACAGTTCACTGGCAGTCAGAGTGGCCAAGTTACTCCAGAGTGAATCTCCAGCCACCATGGTGTCCAGTACACCAAGCATCACTGATCAAGAGGAGAGCAAAGCCAGAGGTATGACAATTCAGAGACTGGCAGGGTCTGATATTAACACCTAAGCCTTAGATTACAGTTAAGTTGTGTTTCTAGCATTTTAATACTTCATGCCAACAATTTTCTTGTGCCTTTTTTTTTTTTTTTTTTTTTTTTTTGACTTTCTCAAATTGTATCCCTGCTGACCACTCGACACTGATTGTAAGAAACATAGGTCCTGTGTTTAAAATGAAAATCATATTTCACCAATCTGGGTACAGTAGTCACCATATGTGGAGATAAAAGTTGGCTTTGAAAAGTTACTTTATTCAGTCATAGAATGGTCTCTGGTTAACTAATGGTCATGCAATCTACAATAAAATTCAATAAGTTGTCAGCAAAAAGTCATATGCTCAGTATCCTCACAATAGCTGTTTCTTTTTTACAGAAATCATGGTAACTACACGGCTTCTGTCTTAGCTTTCATGCACAATCATGTCAATCTCAGAAAACATTAATACACTGATTACTTTTAAATGTTGTACATCAGGTTAAAGATATTTTGATGTTGCAGAGTGGATTAAAATGAAGATATCAGGACAACAGTGTGAACCTCTTGAGTTGGACAAAGAAGACAGAAAGCGGATTGAAGAGATCAAGAGAGAGCTGTTGTTGAAATACCCTATGAAGGTAAACCAGTTATGAGTATCAGCAGTCAGTCACAATCAAAAATGCTTTATTTGTAGTGAAGTTTTTTAAAAAACTGGCAAAGCAACATTAATTCATGTTTATGTCACTTTTAATTAATTTTTATGTATATATATATTTTTTATTTTATATTTTGTCATTTTCATATCCCCACCTCAATCTCTGGACAGTACAGGTCTCATTGTTAAGGTAACTGATGTGTGTCTGTGGGTGTTCTTTGAAGTCCTTTATACAAAATGGCGTGCTGTTACAGTAAAAACAAGAACTTTGAGGTTTGATTATCCATGCATGTCACACCTCCGGACAAACTGTTCCCTGTTCTGCATCCAGGTTTGGTTGCAGTGCTGAAACGTTTTGATGTGAATCTTGGTGGCAGATGAATTAATTCACAGGATAAGGTAAACTAGGACCTTGCCTGGTCTCGGACCCGGCCCGGTTTGACACAGACTACTGTTTTTTGTTTCTCCTTCTAGAGCCAGTTGAGTACAGATACAGAGAGCAGTGCAGCATCCAGTGTTAGAATCCCGAGGGCGCAGGATCCTCCTGATTCTGCAGAGACATTCAACGCCCCCAGTTATGCGAACAACCAGCTGTCGCAGCTGCAGCAAGGCCTGAGTGTGAACCTCTCTGACTCCTGCATGCAGCTTCAAAATCCTCTTCGCCTGGGTCTAGAAGCTCAAGTATGGGAGATAGCTGCCAAAGAAGGAGTAACCCTCCCTAGAACAAACCCTCAGGCCCTCACATCCATCACCATCGCCACCCGCAAGCGCTCCACCTCACCCTCTCCTTCCATGTCGCCTGTTCCTGCCATCAGTCCAGCTTCAGAGCCCCTCCACCTGTCTGAGCTCTCCACAGGAGCAGTCGAACATCCTCAAGCTAACGGGCTCGCTACTCAGAATGAAGAAGATATGACAACCAGAGAACCAGCACCAGTGTTGCAAACCAGTAGTCTCTACACCAGAAAAGAAAACTCTCAGTTGATGTCAGGAAATCAGAAGAGGCAAGATGCTGTGGGATGCCAGTTTGAGGAACCACCTCTACCCTCACAGGGTTTAAATAGAGAGGATGGGAATACCAGAGAAGACAACACACAGTCTCTTCGGAGAGATGATGAGTTATCCATCCAGAACAGCTCTGTTTCTGGTGCTCATGGAGCTGAACAAGCCACAGGCTCATTCACCTCAGAATCCCCTGCCAGGACAGGTCACGTCTCACATGTCCATCTCACTCTGTCCCCCAAAGCCACTGATCACAGCTTGCCGATTGCTGTCCACTCAAGTCATGCTGATGCTGTTTCAACGATGCCACGCAGAGAATTTGTTCCGCTCAGACACTCTCCATCTGCTGCCAGCAGTCCAGACGAAGGTGTTGGTTTGTCCAGTCCACCAGACTGGTACGAGACCCCAGAACCAAAAAGACAGCAGGGATGTGAAAGAGTAGACACCTCCACGCTGTTTAAAGCTGTTGTACCTACAGGGAGAATCACCTCCACATCCAAACAATCCTTTACACCACATTACAGACCTGAAGTCTCCAAAAGACCCATAACCACTGATTCACCAGGTAGGCTTGTTTTGAAAAGAACTTGGTATAATATGAATAAACTATGATGTAAACACTTTCCTCCTCATTTATTTTGTCTTGTCTGTAGCAGGAGTGTAATGGAACATAAAGAAAGAAAAGCCTTAATTTATGTAATAATCACATCATGAATGAGGATAAAGTTCAAACTAGAGGACAGATGAGAACAATGTGTATTCTAACTTGTATTTAATGACTGTTGCCCTACCTGTGAGGGATGGGGTAGAGCCATGGCCAAGTTGTGGGTGTGGCAGTAGAGCCAGGAAATAAAAATAGAGCACCTGCAACTAACAATTGTTTTTCATTCCGTCTACAGCAGTGCCTGTCCTGCTGCCTTATAAGCCCCGTGGTAGTGAGGAGCTCTTCTACATGCCACAAGCAGAAGCTGATGTCTCCTCTACAGGGCCTTCTGACACCACCATGGAGAGCTCACACACAGGTACATTAAAATTTTATTGAGCTCCAACATACAGATGACAGCTGGTGTGCTGGGGTTTCATGGGCTCAGACTCATACCACAACACAACATCCCACTGCCTTGTCAAGCTGTTGACCTTTGAGGCGTGTCATCCCCCTCCCTCTCCCCACAGTTCCTGTCTGACCTTCTACTGTACACTGTCACAAAAATCTTAAATCTTAAAAATAGTCTTTAAGAATAACCAGTGCTCTCTGGGACAGTGCCAGTTTTGTGTCAGCTGGGAACAGTTTCCACTCCATTACAGTTTGGCACACAATAAACCAAGCTATCAAAATAAATTCTGCAGATGAATTGATAATAAAAACAGCAATTAGTTGCAGCCCTTGTCTCGGCCAATACTTTTTGCTGTGAAAAAGATTCTCTCTCTCGTGTGTGTGTGTGTGTGTGTGTGTGTGTGTGTGTGTGTGTGTGTGTGTGTGTGTGTGTGTGTGTGTGTGAGCTCAGCCCTGTACTTAGGATTTATGGTGTGGACTCTCTTGTGATCATAAGTCAGCATTTCTTTGGGTTAAGGTCTGGGCTCTGACTCAAGGGTGTATTTTCAGATTGAAGTAATTCTAGTGTTTAAAGTCATTGTCTTGCTGCATGACTGAGCTTCACCTGACAAACAGCCAGCCTGACATTATCCTGTAAGATACCCTGATAACCCCCAGTGGACATCACGCTTCTTGCAGCCCTGAATCATGAACAGACTCATGAACAGAGATGTTACCTCACTGAGAATTCTGCATTGTGTCTTTGTGTCTTCATCTTAGACATATGTAGTCAGTTTTTTCCAGCTTTAAGACAGATCAATAATTCTTAATTATAATCAAGAACCAACAGGTTTTTTGTGTGCGTCATTAGTTAATGTAGATTGTGTAGTTTGCTGTTGTAACTTAGATGAAGACAAATTTATATGTATATGCAGATTATTCTAGGGTTTAGGCAAATTCAAAACTAAGGAATGTATGAGTCCAGAGAATTGAATTGTCAGTTGAATCTGTGAACTGGGAGGCTCTGCTCTAATTTCCCCTGTGCCTGTATAGGTCGCAGCTGGTCTATTGTAACGTGCACCAGGCAGCACATTAATTATTCATGTTCAGGGGCTGGTGAGACAAAGGCAGAGCTCGGGCCCAAGCAGAGAGACAGAAGAAGAGGGGGCTGTAGACTCCATGTCTTTGAACATCTTCTGTTAACCTCTAGCTGAAAATTCAAGATTTTGAGAAGTGTTGTTTATGTTATCTCAGATATGAAAGCAGTGCCGGTTTAACCTTCTCATTAGAACTCATCATGAGATAACAAACCACTATTGAATTCTGACCAGGCTCAGACGACGCTGTGCCCCCACGCTTTAGCAGTGAGGTCCTCGGGCACCAGGACCCAGTGTTGGACCGTGGAGTCACCATTCGACACACAGAGGGCATCTACAGCAAGAGGTTGAAAACGGCCACCTTCAAAATGCAAGAACCTGGACACAGAGGTATGCAGACCATACAAACTGACAGAATGACTGTGACATCAAAGGTTGGGCATTAAGGTATATTGTGTTAAATGCATGTCTGAAACAAGCAGCACTTATCCAAAATAATAAAGTCTTGTCATTGGTTAATATAAACATGTCAGTTAGGTAAAATTAAATCAGTATAATAAAAACACAGTGTTTAAAAAACACTGCTACTGTGTTTGGCTATGCAGACAAATAAAACACTTTTGGGAAGAAGCTAGAATCGCAGTGATTATTTGTAAAAGCTTTCCAATTAATCCAGTAGTTTTCATGTTGGAACACAACTTAATCAAAGGGAAACAAATAACGATAAACCTTTGTTTGCCACATGCCAAAAAAACTACCCAGTCCATTGTTTAATAAATTATCAAGTATAAAAAATAGACTCAGATATTTCAGATATAATTCTTTCATGAGAAAAGATTACAGCAAATGTCTGAAAAAGTTTGGGGAATATTTCTGAGGAGCTCAGATGAATGCTCAGCGGTGTAAAACTTGCAGAATGTTTTTTGTTACCTCTTGTGACAGTAATTATGTGAAGTTAATTAATTAAATTTGTCTCAACAATCTTATCAATTGTTTTTGATTTAGAATTGTTCAGTTGTTTTTTTTGTTTTTTTGGGCTTAATGTGTCCTTTCCTTTACACAGCTTTGTTTTGTGGTAGCTTTTGTGTGTATGCAGCAATGAATAGTAAATCTACTGTTTGAAAAGTCAGTCTGAACCTCTCTCTCGTCATAGATGCCTCTGTAACAGCAGACAAGAGTTCACAAACAAGTCGGAGCCAAACTCCAAAGCCATCTTCAGAAGTATCTGTTGCATTTACCAGAGTGCCTTTATCAAACAACCGAGAATCCTCCAAGAGAGACCAGGGGACCAGCCCACTGCAGTTTCCTCGTTATAGTCAACCAGAGCCAAGCCGTAAGAGATTCCAGCCAGTTTATGTGGAAATGGACTGTGATAATGGGAGCCATCATTTGGACCAAAGCTCTGACTGTCAAAAAGGAGGAGAGTGTGAGCAGCAGAGGAGGGACCCTGACATCCCTCACCCCAGTTCGCAGCAGAGCAACAGCAGTCTGGACCAGCTGTGGCAGAGGTTCTGTGATCGGTGGACCATTGAGGAGTCCCGTCCAACCAGAGAGGCATCGCTGGTGGAGCGACTAGAGCGCCTGTCTCGTCTTATTCATACCACGAGGGGTACCAACATGTCACAATTACAGGAGGAATATCAGGACTCTTACACCACAAAACAGAAGCTAGGAAGGAGGGGAGAAGATGCTACAAGGGAAGAAAAAAGGCAGGATGTCAAAGACGGTAAAAGGAGTTTAAGTGCTGAGGCCAGAGAAATGGAGTGGCAAGTCAGAAGAAGTAGACAGCTGGATGGTGAACCTCCCATCCCCCGTCAGGCCTGGATGCAGAGAACATCTGAACCCTCAGACAAGGACAGTCATGCCTCCCTCGACTCCAGGCTCTCCCAAAGCTCCTCCCTGAGTCAGCACCTCTGTCCTGCAGACAGAGACGAGTCAGAGACCTTGTCCACCATGTCCGGCTCCATGTCCACAGTTGACACGGCCCGCCTGATCCGAGTCTTTGGCGCCCACCGAGTCCAGCACCTGAAAACTAGCTCCAGCCTCAGCAAACTATACAACACCATCAACAAGCAGAAAGAAGGGAGGGAACAGAGGAGAGGGAGAAACAAAGAACGTCCACACATCATCACACCATCAGAGACCACCAGCACTGATGAATCCACAGTATGTTCTGTATATCTGCAGATAACTGTCTGTTTTTCTCGTTCTGAAGTAGAGATGATTTAATCACAGACGTACCTTATATTCCAAGTGAATTGAGCAGGGGTTCTTCTGGTCTTATTAGAATAAGTCTTAAAAGCTAAGACTTCGAAATAAATTGGAGAATATTATTTTCTGAATTATAGAGCCTTGAGAATCCATATATAGACCTTTTTTTTGTTTAAGATTCAATTATTCTTAATGTAAGAAAAGTGAGGATTTACCAAAATTTCTTGACTGACATGATCATCAGTCTAAAAATGTAGCCTCTGTTTTCATTTTTTTTAGCTGCTAAATCTCCCCAAAGACAAATACAACAGACACTGAAAAATTCATTCAATTTATGAGTCTGGTCTGTGTGTCCTGAATTTAAAAAAAAAAAAAAAAAAAAAAAATACAGATACACAGATCTGTATTGGTGCAGGGACCTATCAGTTGCAAGAGCGGAGAACAAACTGAAGCACGAATATAGTAGGTCAGGTAACTTACAGGTATTGAACAGCACTAAACATTTAATGTCATTGTGTTGCTCTTCAGGTTGCTGCTGATTCTACATCATCAACCACTTCCACCCTCCAGTCACATTGTGGACCCACTAAGACTCTGGCAGTGAAGAAGGCTGTTAAACTGGTCAGCAAAGGGATCCAGACAGGTCCGTCCAGCTCTGATTGATGATTACTTGTAAATGGTCTGTAGGTCACATGACTGTTGTGAATATGTATTGTGTGTAGACCTCAAATTAAAGACCTACTTTTTCAACATTGTTTCTAGCTGAAGTATCGTCTTCTATTCAAGCTAATAATGTGGTTATATTATTATTTTATTACAGTAAATTTTTTTTACTTCAGTTACAATAAATTTAAAACTTGTTGGGCTCAACATTGATGAGGTTAATTTTGTTATTATGGGTGACATTTGGCTTTATTCAGATTTTATGTGAAATTTGTTCGGTGTCAGTATTCCTCATGAACAGATTGGAAACTGACTTTTTATTTGCAAAAGGCAATGCTTTATTGCACTTTAATAGTTATCAGGTCTGTCTTGGAGAATGAGGAAAATCATGTGTTTATTTATGGCGACAGTGCACATTAATCATCAGTGAGAGTTGGTTCAGCAGCTAATTTGTACCTGAAATCCGAACCACTGACAAATGGAAAACAAATCTTACACTGAACAAAGTAAAGTTGCAATGAAAGTAAATCTTCACACTGTTGTTTCCTTTTTCAGCTGGTGACCTGGAGATTGTCAGAAACGGGACTCGACGCCACACCAGAGACGTTGGAACCACTTTCCCCTCGCCTTATGAATCCAGAGCTTCACATTCATCTTCCTCAACAAGTGTAGAGAGAGGAAGAGGAGGGCGGAGGAGCCCCTCTAAAATTCAGCCCCAGAATTCACACAAGCAGAGGAAAAGCAAGCGGAGCCCACTAAAGCCCTACCCTGAAGGTATGTAAGGTTATTATGTCTTACTACTGAGTAACTTTCTCTGTTTTTTAATCTCTATCAACCTAAATGTAAATTATTCTGTTTCACTTTTTGATGCTGCAGTTATTGTTTAATACCAGAATAAAACCAAACTGTTGTACTGATTTTTGGTTGGTGTGAATTTTCCTGGTCACCTTCAGGGGTTTCTTGGTTCATCTCTGCTGACAACCTGAGATCAGAGGCGAGGAAGGAGAACCAGCAAGAGGAGGAGGAGTCGACATGGAGGCCAAGCACCGCCTGGTTTGAACCGTACAGCAGAACACATCCGTGGAGAGAACCTCTCAGACAGAGACAAGTCCACGAAGACAGAGACAAACAGCCTTACCTCATACATCATGCAGAACCTGATCCAGATCCTAGAACCAAAATAATGTCCTCTGGTCTGGCACGCCTCTCTCTCCAGGTTGGTTTTTCTTTAAGAAATATCTCTTAAAAGGCTGTTGTTTGCAGGTATAAGAAGGGAACCACAGTGTTGTTTGTGGTGGGAAACCATATTTCAGGGTCTTACAGAGGTCTGTTTTGTACTTGTGCAAATGCTTGGAAGATATTCTTTCAAAGTATCTTGGGGGAATTTATACCTTTTTATTTGAGACATGACAGTAAAGAATTAAGGCAGATAGAGGGGGAAGGACATGCATTTTTGGTTCATGGTTGGTGCCTTTAGCCCCATGCTTGGAGAAATTAGGGAAAACATTGGATATCCAACCTAATATAGATTTTTACCACTACATATACAGTAGTTAATGCTCCTCTTCAATCCTGCAGGAGGCGCTGGAGATGCGGCGTCCAGAGTTCATCTCTCGGTCCACACAGAGGGTGAAGCGTCTGGCTTTGCAGGTGGAGGAGAGGAAGCTACAGGCCGACTTCACCAGAGAGAGAGATGGGCTCTTCATCCAGCACGGAGGACTAGGGAGGCTGCCGAAGCCTGCAGGTACTCAACAACAGACACTAAGAGAGGAAGTGCTGCTCATGAAGTTGATACTTAAACATTACATTGGATTTGCTGGATGTTGGTGCTGAAAGTGTCACAACAGAATCACAAATGTCTGTAGTTTTAATGAGCCCCTTAATTATAGTTGGTGTTGGTCTGTGCACAGCCATCACATCTTCCTTTTATGTAGTTTCTGGAAAGAATTGTGAAGGCTTTTACAAACTGTCCCATTTTATTAAAATTTATAGTAATAACTGGACTAATTGGTTTGGTACCTTTCCATTAAGGCACTGCTCTGCTCAGGAGAGCTGTTCCCAGGAAAGAGATGATCCAGAGGTCCAAACAGTAAGTTTTTTTTAATTCCTGTTCTGCATATAACTTAGAGGAAATAATTTGAAAGGAATTTAATGATGATTCTAATGACTTTTAAATCCAAACCACAGCCATAAATTATCTCATTATCAGTTTTACCTCATTAATATGCAAAGTAGTAATGAGTAAAGTTGCTCCACAATCTAATCAGATCATCTGCTCCATATGGAGTATCTGTGGTTTAGGTATGTTTTAAAAATGTGATTTTCTTAATCAGACTCGCTTCAGCAGCTTTGATATTCTGCCTTTAAATTATTTAAAAGCAAGTTATGTGACATCTTTTCACATTTACCGTGACTGTACAGTGTTAAGTGTGTGGCACAGGTGTAGCTACAGATGAATTGCATTAAATGCTGAGGTGTTTTTTGTTTTTTTTTCTTTTCATGCAGATGCTACAGAAAGATCTCAGATCTCATAAAACACCAAAGTTTGTGTCTAAACATGTTTCTCCTGCAGGATCTATGAGAATCTGCCGGAGGTGCAGAGGAGGAGAGAGGAGGAAAGAAGGAGAGCAGAGTACAGATCTTACCGGCTCAACGCCCAACTCTACAACAAGGTACAACAAACACCTACAACACTCCTCATCCAACATTAATCTGACGGTGTAGAGAGATTTATTTTAAGTATGGAAGAGAAGCTCTAACTAAAAGTTTTAATTTAACTTTTTAAACAAATCAATCATTCATTCATACTGTGACCAAAAGTGATGAACGTACGTTTTTTATTTTAATTTTTCAGAGAATCACCAACCATGTCCTGGGCAGACGAACAGCATGGCAGTGATCAAACCGATCAGTAAAACTTTTTACTGTTAATTAATTAATTAATTATTAGTGACGTGAAAACAATTATTACATTTTTAAGAACAAAACTACCTAATTTAACTAAAAATGTGCTTTTATTTATTAGTGACCAAATTTTTTTATAGTTGGTATTTTAAAGATTATGTTGAAAAGTAGTAGTCTACTCTTTAAACAGTAGCATCACTGATATGTTTGACATTTCACTTACAGACCAGTGTGTTTTAGCTGGTTTAACTAAAGAATGTATTTTTAATTTAATGTGAAAATAAACCAGGTTTCTGCCGATTCTTTCAACATTTTTGCTAAATTATTTGTTTAAATTCAAGACAGAAGGTTGACAAAGACACACTGGCTTAAATGTCTTTATTGATCAGTTTTCGGTTGTGCAAGAGCAGGAAGCCACACGAGGAAAAGGTAAGACAAGTTAGCTGCAGATTCAGTACGTCAGCTGCTCACTGAGAGCACAGATAAACACAATGAATAAATAAATGTCTGCATTTTTCCCTCTTCAACTACAGTCATGTAGATGCACTATGCCCATTAATTAACTACAAAATAAAACTTCAAGTTAGGACAGTACTGTGTAAACATAAATTGTCTAACAAATTATTAAATAAAACAATTAGCATGGATTGATAAACTAAAAGCCTAAAATCAGCAATGGCAAACGTGGTGAAGAGAAACAAAGATTCTTTGGCAAAGATGTAGTTTTGCTTTAAACGAGGTTTGGTTGAAACAAATGAGAAATAAGGCAGGTGACCGCTCTTTACCACAAGGCTCTCTGCAGGTTTAAGGCTCGGACAAAGTTAAAGTCTGAAACGGCAACAGGAAACTCAGCAGAACACAGTTAATACAGTCGTTTGGATTTTTGTAATTCAGTACCTTTACCAATACAACCGGTGTGTCTTTATACCAAGCATGTAAAAGTAGACAGTGACAACTTACACCACATGTTTAATAAATACTAAATAATTTAAACCAATATAATGCTTCATCTGACTAAAGTGCAGTCAAGCTGTTTTTAAATAAACATGATAAATCTGCAAAAGAATTTCAGTCGCATTTTACACAGTAAATTCCCTCCAGATTAATCAGCTTGTCTTGTTCTGTGCAGTCCACAGGGTTTTTAATGAAACCACAGAGGAAAATCTAGAAATCCTGAACACATTCTAGTTTGCTTGAATGTGACTTCGTTGCTGAAATGTTTTTGGCATCAGCAAAACATTTGTGCGGGAATAAAGTTAAATCCAAGTGAAGCTTATGTGCAGGACTTTGTTCTCCACTGTGGTTTCTGTTAATGAAAACCTGTAAAATATGCAAAAAGTCTCCTTGATCGAATCACAGTAAAATGCCCACAGCTTTAAATGGACAATTCTATTCTTTCTGAATCATTTTTTTTTTTTTTTTATAATCTCTCTTTCCCTTTCAGTCAAGTTATAAAAATGGAGTACACAACAGTGACACCTGATTAAGATTTACAACAAACAATCATGATCCTTGGTATCCTGTGTAGCATTAACAGTAGCGCCAACAATTTAACACAGAAAAGTGAAGCGACATCCAGTGTTTCAGCCTGCAGGTTCCACACCAGAGCCAAAAACCAGGCTGATAAATACTCAACAGCAACAAGAACGACTCTGGGCAGCATGCAGCAGTGCAGTTACAGGTATCTACTTCCTTTTCTGGCCATAAAACAGCAATCAGACTTTTTAAGTTATGAGGGGGCATGATCTCCTCATACAGTCGATAATTTAGAGTATACAGGGCTGTAGTCAAGAGCACAGCAGTGCAAAACAAGTCACTACGAAAACTTCAGTTTGATTTGAGATCAATAACAAACTCTTTACAGTTGCAATTAAAGTCACTCTGTCTGTTTCAAATATTTGATAGTGGCATGACTAACTACACTATTTGTCTAGTTTGTCTAGTCCACAGATTGGACATCTTGCTTGAAAAATGACTGGCCTGATGAATTTGATTGCAATTAACTCCTCATCCAAAATGGTTGAGACCAAGACGAGGCAGTGTCAAGAAAGGCTCAAGACCAAGATGTCCTAGATATCCACAATCCAGAGTGAGACTGGTGTGAGACTACAGCCCTGACTGTTACTAATGTGCATTTTAAAGAGGAGGAAGATAATTTCCTGCAGCTTGAAATCTCACCACTAGTGACTTTGAATACCTCCTGGTTTGACTTGTTCTGGCTCTGGAGTGGAGACAAAGCTGATGATGGGGGTGGTGATGTGTTGGTGCAGCAGGCAGGATTGCAGGGCAGGTGGAGGTTAGGTCTGCAGCAAACTGTGAACTCTCTGCAGCTGACACTGTGACAGGACGAGGCGGTGGACCTGCTCCTGACCGCGGGGACACGGCACCATGACCCGACCCACCAGCACTGTGTCGCCCTGCTTCTCCTCCTTCACCTTCACACAGAAAAACATAAATAACACACAATATTACATCTGCAGACTTAAACTAATGTGTGAAGTGTGAGTATAAGATAAGGCTTTTTTTTTTTTTTTTTTTTTAACGGGCTTCAAAATGTTGCACAACTCAAACTAAACCTCAACTTAAAAATTTTCATATCCCCTAAAAATCCAAACTCCCAGGAAAGAGTCAAGAGGTGAGCAGGTATGAATGAGAGCATGTCTTCTTCTGTACCTTTACAAACGATGTTGAAGGGAACGTGGCGAAGTCGGACGAGACTCGAGCTCCGGGCTGCTGGTTGACAACGTGCTCTGCTACTTCGTCCTGAACAAAAAGGGAACACAAAGGAAATATGGAGAAGGACATTTCTGTTATTACTGACTCCTGTAAGGTGAGTAGTTCAGGTCATAGCAGTGTGTGCTGCTGCAGTGTTTTGTAGATATTTGGTTTATTCCAGTGTGTTTTTAAATCCTTGTTACATTTGAATGACTGAATGTTTTGTCTGTACCTTCAGTCTGTCCAGTGTGTCCCTCAGGGATTGTAGTCTAGCTGTTTGTTCCAGCAGCTGAGCACCAGGTGTCACTGCAGGACAAAAAAACAGTAGCTAACAGTTATTCATAAATACACGTATTTGACCTGCTCCGTGTCCACCACTTAATAGCTTAGTGTCATAATTCTACTTTTCCTAAAGCGCTGTTAAGAAGGGATTAACAATCTCACTAAATTGTGAATGCAGCTAATTAACAAACATTAAAATGCTCTTAGCCAATAACACATTACAACATGTATTGTTCCTTTAATGATTCAAACAAAAAGGCTTAAATATAAGGTAATATTTATAGGTGAAAGAAAAGGAGATCGACAGAGAAAAAAACCCCCATGAGTTCTAAAAGATAAAACAATGAAAGACGACCTCACATAAAATAAGTTAAAGATCTCATCCTTCCAGATCGTACCTGGAGATTTCCCGGTGATGTCCACCACCTTGGTGTTGGCACTCATCTGCAGCAGAGTCTCCAGGAGCTGGTCAGTCTTACGGTAGAGGGCGGTAGACAGCACTTCAGGACGTCCCCCATCTCTGGAGGGAAGTTTGGTCACATGGAGAGGAGGCAGAGAGGCGAGCTGAGCGCGCATCTTCTCAGCCTGAGAGGGAAAAACGTTACTGCAGCCACATTCGATACTTAAACATACAACAGCATCAATATGCAACAGGTAACATTAGTCAATGTGACAATGTGACAATACTCATGTTGGTGGACAATTTCCTTTCCTCAGTTCCTCCTTTTCTAAGGTTAAAACTGTTTTTGACTAATAAAGGTTATTATATTTATAGCTCAGTGGTGGAAAGATAAATCCAGACTACATTCAATTTCATGTAAATTTTAGAGTCAAGGATATAAATATTAAATTGATTCAAGTGAATAACAGTGTCACAACAGTCGCTGTCCACTTTCTTTTTTTTTTTTTTTTTTTAAATTGTCTTTAAGGTGTCATGAATTACAGAAGAGTGACTTGTTTGTCCAGTGAGTCTGATGTGGAGATGATGTAGAGATGGTTCGTACCTTCAGCCTGTTGTTCTCGTTCTTCAGGTGTTTGATGCACAGTCTCTGAGCTTCAATCTGCTGAGTCAGCAGAGGAGAGTCGATCACCTGGACGCCTGAACCTGAGCCGACGCCGGACATCATGTTCGCTGTGGACGACAACAGGTGCATGTTATAAACACCTGACTGAACCCAAACCTTCATTTAGTGTAGGCTGAATATTTACATGCAGGAAACACTCCAGCTACACACAGCTTCACTCTGAACAGTTTGCTGCCTTTACAGTCTCAATTTAAATGAAAACATCACCCAGCTTCTAATGTCCAAACAACTATCACATTACATTTTAAGTTTTTTTTTTTTTTTAAATCATGTATACTTCTGATGATGGAATATTTCCATTTTATGCTCCTCTACATTTCAGAGGGAAATATTTCACTTTTTATTCCACTACATTTATCTCACAGCTTCAGTAACTGGAGACTTTATGAATTAAGATTTTACATACAAACACATGATGAGCTCTTAACTAAGATTCACTGTTAAATTATCCAGGAGACTAAAGCTGTGGAAAATTAACCTCATTAAAATCAGTAACAATAATCAATATTTTATAATACAACACTGACATGAGTCATGAGTACTTTTACTCTTTATACGTTACTGTAAACAACATTTTGCTGTACTTCTGAAGTATTTTAAGATCTTGAATGCAGGACTGTTACTTGAAGTATTTTTACTTTTTGTCCCTTTCACTTCAACTGCTTTTGTAATAGTTCAGAGGTTATTGAACCATCATTGTTTTTTTCTTTTTCTCTAGAGTAATTATCAGTTATTACAGCCAACACATTTTTGATAAAACAGAATGAATCACAAAGAAAACAGTGTTTAATGGAACAATTTGATATTGTTGTGTAACTGTGACTTAAACTTGTGCCATAATTATTTATTATTATCAAGTTTTTTTCAGTATTTCCCAGCAGTGAATAACAATAATTCTTAATGTTATAATTAATTAAATTAAGGCGACCTGGACCAGAGAATAGATGAGGTCATTAACAAAGAAACCCTGCGTCTGAGCAAAGAACCAGGGGAACGAAACATGGAAACTAAATTCAGGCCTCTTCCAGACCCTGAATAAAACATGCATGTAGTGTTTAACTGCAGTCGAATCATGCACAGTGAAAACATCAGATTTTCAAGGTTAGTCCTTTCTCAGATGAATGAGCATGCAGGATAAATGTCGCGACAGGCAGGTAGATACCTTTTTGTTCCTCTGCACAAGGTGAAGAGAGATTAAAATGAAAAGTCAAAGAGTAAAGACAGAGAGGATGTTACTGGTTGCTGGGGTCAAAAGCAGGAATTAAACAGCAGTTAGAGTTAAAATCATGATGAGTATCAGACTTGGTGTCTAAAAACACTTCTGATTGGTTTCCACGTAGGAGGATTTAAGAATTTATTTCAAATACTTGTTTAACCACCACTTAAGAACAGATATGAGGCAGACTGATGAAACTGTTACTGTGGTTAACTGCTCAAACTATGATTAGTTTCCTCATCGATTAATCTGCCTATTAGTATTTTCTTAATCATTTGTTTAGTCTGTGAAAAACAATGAACAATTCAAGCAGCCCAAGGTGACACTGAAATTATTTGATGTCTGTCCATCCTTCAAAACCCAGATGTTTCAAACTCTCAGATGAGAGAAAGACGAGCAGCAAATTTTTAATTTGAGAAGCTACAACCAGAAAATATTTAAGTGACTAAAATGATGAATCGATTACAAAATAATTGCAGATTAATTATCCTTCTATCGATTAATCGCTTCTGTCTGTACTGTATAGTCACGTAGCTTTCCTTCCACTCACCTCCTGTCATTCCTGTGACGATGGAAGCGATTCCTGACGGGCCGGTTCCTCTCAGCCCGTCGATGGTCATCTTTGATTGGCTGTTGATTCGCTGCTTCAGCTCGGCCTTCTCTGACTCCAGCTGGTCGATGTCGGCCTGCAGAGCGTCCATCGTCTCCTCAAACTCCCTGCAGAGACAAGAACAACATCACACAGCTGCAGGCTTCTGTTCCAGCTCACCACTTCACACCTGGATGTTCAGTCTGAGGCTGTCGCTCTCACTTCTCTTTCTTCTTCAGCAGAGTCTGGGCCTCGTCCAATCGAGTCTGAATCTTCTCAACACGTTCGTCTGCATCTTTGGACGAACTGTCGAGTTTCTTCTCCAGCAGACTGAGACGGACATTCGCCTCGCTCAGCTCCTCTCCCTGAAGACACAAACACAGGTTCCATGATATAAACATTTTGTTTATTTATCACTGTTGCTTAATCTACCAATCAATCCCTAGAATGACTGATCGATCGTTCGGACCATTAGATACCATCACTAATTAGGAATTGCTGGAATGTAATTGCGATCCTGTCCTGTTAATGTTTTTGCTCCCTCTAGTTTCTCTACCTTGATCTTGAGAGACTTCTTCAGCTCTTTGATGACAGTCTCTCTGTCCTCCAGCTTCATGCCGAGACCTTCTGCATCTGTGATTTCTGCACGAAGAGCTGCCGCTCGCACATCCACTGGTGGAGGATTCTACGAGATGATAAAGAGTTTAACGTCACAATACAATCCTGCTTCAATAAACCTACACAGATCAGACTTCTCAATCTGTTACCTTGTGTTGCGGCTTCTCTGAGTCATACTCTCCCTCCTGCATAGCGGTTGCCATCTTATTCATGGTTGCGATGACGATGCCACAGGACTGACGCAGATACTCGTAGGGGTTGGTGCCCTGAGAGCCATAGATCTGAAAAATAATAGTGTGGGTGCAAATACGCAGAGATTTCAAATCATTTGTGTTGGCTTCATATGGTATTTAAGATCTGCATCTGTTGTAATAAATACATATATATCATTTTTATGGACTTAGACTTTAGTTAATGATTTTGTTACTGGCAACATGACTTTTTATCCAAACTGTTTTCACCCTCTCATCACATAAAGATCTCTCTCTGTTCACAGAATTTAACAGATGTTCAAAGGCATGTTAAAGATATCCCATCATTCCTAATGAGGATAGGAAAACAAAACTGTATCACTAACAGACATTAAATGCTTCATTGAACTGAAACTGCACTTTTCTGATGCTTGGTAACCTCCTGTAGAATTTAAATATAATAAAATAGAATAAATGAATATTAACATACTGTTCTTCTAGTCATGGATCTATTCTTTTGTTCTTTGTACTGTTTCCGCCGTTCAAAGCAAACCCAGGTTTTACTGTATGTACCTGTTCTCCTGCCTTGAACACCACATCCTCCAGTTTGATGGCCGACAGCCCCTCCTGTTCACCGAGAGGCGACATCATCTGAGCTCCGGCTGCTGCCACTTCCTGCAGCACCGCCACCACCCAGGTCAGGTGTTTCCTGCAGTCTGACAGCGTGTCCGACACCTGCGGGACAAAGGTCAAAAATCAGTGTGGAGCACGTTCTCAGCTGGTAAAAGACAAAACTGAAAAGCTTTACAACCATTATTTACAGATAATCCTCCGCTAATATAATACACTGATTGAAATCCAGCACTTGAAACTTTGACTTGAGAGAAATGAAACAATGCACAACAAATAAATTCAGTTATGTGGGTTTGGTTGCCACGGTTACCTGTTGGCCAAAGTTGAGTGCCGTGGGGATGCCAGGTGCGTCAGTTCCCGGCATCCTGCGGCGGATCTTCTTGCAGAACTGTCGGATGTCGCTGCAGGACGTCTCCAGGTCTTTGAGCAGCACAGCGAGGTCGGCCTTCTCCTGACCCGCGTGCAGGAACGCCCGCAGACGGCCGACCTCCACAGCCATGCAGTCCAAGGCACTTTGGGTAAACTGCAAGTGAACACAACACGTGGAGAGAAAACATCTCTGTTTAAGCAGCTTCTTAACCTATTAACATACAAGCTGATTGGAGAAAAAGCAACATCCAAACACTACAGGTAAGAGGACAACAGATTAACTTTACACATGTCCTCAGAAATGAAGAAGCAGAAAGAAGCAAATTTACAACAATATATCAAAAGGTATGAGTTGGTTTAAGATTTTTTTAGTAGATGAGGAGGGATGTGATGTTGGGACTCACTCTGATGTGATCAGCGAGCTGCATGGTGCAGTCCTCATTCTGATCTGCCAGATGGATACTGTACAGGTGCTGCAAAAGGTAAAATGTCATGAAACAAGCAGTTACTCTAAAAGATAGTTTATATGTTATAGTTTGTGTCCATAGTTCCTGCATTTAATACAACTGAATAATGTACAGTACTCTGTAAAAGATTTGGACACTTTAGAAGATGTTTACATTCATATCCATCACAGAGGCGATTGGTGTCTGACTGGTCCCACATTCATTCTGTATCATCATAACGACCCCAAACACAGCCGGAGTCACAAAGAACTGTGTTCTATCTTTTCAATATTTCGACTGTTTAAGACACTTTGCCTCTTTGTTTCATCGCTTACACAATTTATGTAAAAAACAAACAATAAATACATCAAAACAAGGATTTGAATATAAAACAGATACCTCTTTTAATGTAAAACAGCTGCTACATGGATTAAACTGTAACAATCATCAGAGTCTACACTGTGTGTGTGTGTGTGTGTGTGTGTGTGTGTGTGTGTGTGTGTGTACCTGATAGTATTTAATGGCCTTGGTGAGCGGCTCCACGTTGACGGTCTCGTCCAGCTGGTCTTTGTGCAGCAGGTCGATGAGGAAATCCAGCGACCGCTCATGAACGCTCATCTCTGGGTACAGAGAGCCGATCTTCTTATACACATCCACACTGCACTGAGCCAGAGCCCTGACACACACACACACACACACACACACACACACACCAATGAGACTAGTCTGAGTTATGAGTCACACAAAAAGCCACCATGAAGGAGAGTTTCTCAGTTCCACTGCTTCCTCAGGATATTATGAACAACAGAAACACAGCTGTTTTACACTCGGAGAACATTTACATTTGCAACTTTTCATAAAGCAGATGCACAAATGTTAGCAAACATAAAAAAATAAATGCATCAGTCATCTCTCTGTGCTCAGACTCTCTCTCCTGCTGTTCATGTGAAATGTTGGGGTGAGACGTACTGCTCGTATTTGTGCAGCGTGGCCTGCAGCAGACTGAGCGAGTAGACCAAACCGCCAGCGAAGCTCAGCTGCTCCCCGACGGCTCCTTTCAGTCCAGCTCGCTCCACACAGTTCTCATTCAGGTCAAACTTCTCCTGGGCCTGTTTGCTGATCAGCTCGGACTAAAAACACACAACAAAAACACACACACAAGAAAACACAAAGAAAATCAACACAAACAGTAATAAAATTCTATACAGTACAGAAAAGAAAACTGATTTGATGCGAAACATCTTCTGTAGACAATTAAATGGCTGCTTACATGTCTTAGTTTATGTCTGACTGCAGGCCTCTTACTCAACATAACTGTTTTAATGTGGAAACAGTGGCTCTACGTCATCCCCCGGCTTCAGTGTGTGTGTGTGTGTGTGTGATGTTCACCTTGCAGATGAGCCTGGGGATGAGCAGCAGCACCAGGATGCAGTCGTGGTCTCCTCCGTGACGAAGGAAGGACTCGGGCATGAAGGAGGTCAGAAGAGAAACGTGTCTGTTGGCCTGTCCCACCTCCATCTTCCTCAGCTCCATCTCGATGGCCTGGACACAGAGAGAACAAACACACAGCTTACAGCTCACAGTTCAGGGAAGTTTGACCTATGAACCCACAGTGACAGTGAATTACAGTCACTACATTACATCCACTGCTGAGAGCTACTTATTCAGACCACAGAGACATTTTAGTTTCTGACCTTGGCATAGGCCTTCGTCTCTGCAAACTTAATCTTGAAATCAAACATCTCTGCAGGCGGCTGCTGCTGCAGCTCAGCTGAAGCTTCCTGTTGGCTGGTCAGCTCTCTGTTCACCTCCTGCAGCAAAGCACAGAGGAACAATAAGCAAAAAATCGGCCAATAACAACATGAATGATTAAACGTGCTGCAAAAACCCATTCTGACTGTTACCTGTAGGTGAGCGGTGAGCTCGCGGTACTTCTTGATGGTCTGCTGGTAATCAGCGACTGTCTCCTGAGCAGCTTCAACTCGTTTTTCAGACTCTCGCACCTTCGCTGCGCTCAGATCCAACATCTCCCGCAGCTCAAGCTCCGTCTCTCTTGCGTTCTCCTGCAGCTCGTCGTTCATCTCATTGATAGCTTCCTGCAGGGTGGAGACAGTGACCAGCAAACAGTGTCAGGACCTGACTGAAATCCTCCGATGACCTTTATTTCACCTCCAGAGATCACCTGGTTTCTGTACCTGGAGCTGCTGTAGTCATTGTTCATGTAATTTTTTTATTTCAATTTGAAATCTCAGGATTGTCACTGTGGATTTTCCTAGTTTTATAGAAACAAAAATGTATCCAACCATAATGATTTAAAAGATGCAATTATTTTTAAAATTATTTAAAAACTTTTTATTACCATAAGTGATCCCTTATCTTTGAAACAGAAACATCAGTTGGGTTTCTATGACTCATTTGTCCCAATCGAGGTCAATGGAGAACAACACAACAGTGGATGCAGTGGCTATAAACAGCAGAGGGCAGTACGTGCATATTAATGACCTTGGTCCATATCAATAATGAAATGACTCAGCAAACAGTGACACTTTAATTCTATTCAGACTTCAGTCCTGAAAATATATGGGGGGGGGGGCTCTCTGGCTCAAAGACTTGATATTGTACTTTTTTTAATGAATGAACTGCAGCAGTTTTGTGTTTTCATTAACCTGTTCTGATGTCAGCCATGTCTGCTGTCATATGTGTGTGTGTGTGTGTGTGTGTGTGTGTGTGTGTGTGTGTACCCGCTGCCAACAGACAGACAGAGGCTTTGCTGTGTGAATGTGTGAATGTGTTTCCCTCACCAGGTCAGTGACTGTCTCTCTCAGCTCCCGGACTTTCTCCTCCAGGTCCAGGTTTCTCTCTGTCAGAGTCTCCACCATCTCCTCCGCCCCCAAGGCAGCATCCACCTGAAACAGAGTGCACATCATCAGAACCTGCAGCATCGCCTGTCTATGTAAAAAACAAAAGCCTAAGCCACTACTCAGTGCAGAGATGGACTCTGGCGGCCTGCAGGCTGATTTATGTCACTGCAGTCACAGCAAAGCTGCAGCGCCTCAGCACCACTGAACGGCCTGTGTGATAAAACACTGAAACACCGACCTGCTCTTTCAGCTCGTCGATGGTCTTTTCTGCCACCGTCATCTCCTCCTGCAGTTTCTCTTTCTGACTCCTCAGAGTGTCCAGCTCCACGTTCTTCTTCTCCATCTGCTTCTGCAACTTCACATGTTCCTGCTTCTCTGATGCCGACAGATCTCGCATCCTGACCCACAGGAAAAACACATCATTAAGTACAACAGCATGTACATGGGAACCTGGTGGATAAGTGGTTTGGAGCACATGTCACAGGGCTGTGAGGTCCTGGGTTAAAGTCTATTTCAGTTCCTCTTCACCTCCACCTCTCCTGTCTGTCATTCAGGTGACACCGACCTGACCAGAGCCTCTTTCAGTCTGCCGTTCTGCTCCTCCAGCTGTTTCACATGATAACTGGAGGCGGCACCATCCGAACCTGAGAGAAACCCAAAGACACAGCAGAGTTAACATTATCTGTCCAATGTTTTTTTTGTTTTTGTGGGGGTAAAAAACTTAAACTGTTAATTCTTGTCACCAAATGACACGAGAAACACATGAAAACTGATGTTTCAGCCAAAAGAGACAAGTTGATTCAATTAAACAAATGGCACAGTTCTGCTTCTGACTTGGCTTCACTTGCTGCAACAGTAAAAAGAAACTTTTCCAGGATCAAGAAAAAGTAGGAAGCAACAATAAATCAGCTGCTGTCAGACTGCACTCAGGTCACTGACGAGCAGCTCAACACTGTTTCAACAGTCTAATCACGTTATAGACCAGTGAGTTATTTCTGCTTCTGTGCCACTTGACAGCAACAAAAAAACGAATATATCACATACTTTATTACACTTTGACAGTTTTAATTTCACAATGACCTCGAGTGAAGAACAGACACTTAATTATTTCATCTTGCCTTTCAAACATTTTAAAACTCAAACAACTTAAAACTTATTTTACTAATATTTTATTGAGTTGGCCTTTTATAAAAGAACTAACAATAAAGAAAAAAACATTCAAAACTAACAAAGAAAAAAATGTTGAAAATGGAAATGTCATGAGCTGAGTGGTGCATCCACAAAAAATAATTATATCTGGATAAAAATGTGCCTGTTTACACATGCAGCATAGGAATTTTACTGTAAATGATCAATGTACCAGAAGTTATAATTATGGGCCATAAATTATTAATTTTGCATGATACATGTTAAACACATGCAATAAAAAAATATTTTTTGTTGTTTTTGTTTTTGTTTTGTTTTTTTGTTTCGATACTATCGGAAAATATGAATAAGGTGTATTGTTGCAAACGACAAACGCAGCAATTATCAAGTGAGGACACAGTTACCAGAACATGAATTTACCTGATGAAGGTTTGAGGTTTTAGTACAGTGAGCAGAGGGTTGTGGGATTCTGTTCAAAGCTCCAAAAACCACCTCATCCCATCAATGACCTCCTGACCCTCATTTCTTCAAATATAGCACAGCTTCTATTTTCATCTGAGCAGTACCTTTCTCCTCAATCTCATGCTTGAGGATCTCCAGGTCCATGGTGAGCTCGTCCACTTTCTCCTTGAGGGAGTCGACCTCCAGCTGCAGAGACTCAGCTCTCTCCTCAGCCATCTCCTTATCCAGCGTGGCCATCTCGATCGCATCCGCAGTGTCCGACATCTCCTCCATGTACCGCTCCTTCGCCTCCAGGGCCTCTTTAGCCTCCTGCACACGCACACACACACACACACACACACATTCAGTTCGGTTAGTACAGTCTGTAAAACCTGCAAGGGTTTTTTTCTCTGTATATTGTTTTCTATTGGGTTGTGTGTCCAATCATCATCCACCCATTCATCAAGCTGCCTCTCCAACATCTGCCACTCATCCACTCATCCACTCATGCATCTGTTGTTCCTCACCCTTTTGGCCTCTTTGAGTTGTTTCTGCAGCTCGGCCTGCTGCTCCTGCATCTTGGTCTTCCACTCCTGCAGCTGCTCCAGCTGGATCTTGTGCTTCTCCAGCTCCTTCAGTTTGGCTTTGTCCTCCGTCCGCTTCATCTTCAGCGTCTCCAGCTTCTCCTCCAGGTCCTTCACCTGAGCACGGAGAGCCTCCTCCTCCTGTGTGGAGGACATGTGGAGGAGATGGAGGGTGGAGGGTAATGACAGGAAATGGAAAATGGAGGATTAGTGTGGACAAAGAATTGATTTACTTCGTTTTAACATGTTGTTGGTGCAGGAGGCTGAAATAATCACACAAATAAAAAGTGAAAGCGCTCTGACACAACTGAAGGCTTTAACTCTGCTTTAATCCTTTTGCTTTCAAGATTTCTCAGGTTTTTCTCAGGGAATAATGAAAGCGACAGATCAAGTGCACAGCTCTCTCTCTGCGCTGGCAGCACTTTCATCTTTGTATGTGTTACAAAGCTTTAATTTCACCTGCCATGCAGAGAATTCACCTGCAGAGAGGAGAAAGTCAGCGTCAAGACACACATGCCACACTTATAACATGTGTTTTTATACATACATACATACATACATACACACACACACACACACACACACACACACACACACACACACACAACACACACACACATTATCACACACTAATTAACAGCCAGAGTGTCTTAATTCAATCCAGCCATGAATGTGCGTTTTAATTGCTGTGTGAACAGAGGCATCAGCCTCACACAGCGACTAAAGCAATCACACCTTTCACTGCCTGTTAAAATGTTAGTGAGAGAAAGACAACACTTCAATATCAAGTGCAAAAACATCACACCACATCACTGCACCTGTGTTTCCATAGTGACGTCCTCCTGAGGGGAGAGAATATGAATCAGACTGATTGTGTCCGCTTTGTAATTAAACACCAGATGGCAGCCGGCTTTTACAAAATGTTAAAGAGATAATCCATGACATTTAAATACAAATTTCCCTACATGTTGCTTCTCTCTATCGCCAGCACACAAGAGATTCAACCTGTGGCCAGTTCAGATTAACAAGGAGCACACAGACAATTACACACATGCACTGGTGCTAATCAACTAAGGTTTGGACATGGACAGGGTCTTAATCAGGCTTAACTGAGCTGCACTGTGATGTGATCAATATTTCAGTTTTTTTAGGAAGAGCACCAGCAGCCATCAAAACAACATTTTCACGACACAAAATTTATAAAGTTAATAACAGTTGTATGTAAATATAAATGTAAAAATCAAATATAGCGTGTGGTGTTCCTCAGGGTTCTATTTTAGGCCCAGTTAATTTCACTTTATTTACTTTGCTAAGCATCAAAATTAGTGGTACAAAAACTATTTTCACAGCTATGCAGACGACACCAAACTGTTGTACTAACATTCAACCTGTGTTAAACGCTTTTATGATATAAACCAATGGTTGACTCAGAACTTCCTATGGTTCAATTAAGGAATCTGCACCAGAGCACCAAACAAATAATCAATAAATTGATCATTGGAGTTGTAGAATGTTGATCAGACAGAAAAGACATTTCAAGACGAAGCCGCCCCCTCTGGAAATATTTTGATCAGTGTGAAAGATATTTTTTGCCATTTACTGACATTTTACAGACCAACAATTGTGATTAATCACAAAAGTGATTTATCAAGAAAATCATTTGTAGATTAATTGATAATGAAAATGATAATTTGTTGCTGCCCTAATTTTCATTTGTCATTCTTTAATTTCCCTCACCAGCAGTGTATGCTTGGATACCCATCAGTCCCCTGTGACCCTGAAGAGGATAAGCTGTTTTGGCTCAATCATTTAATTAAAACAATGGTGTTACATTATGAATTAAACCAAATACTCAGTGTTTTCCCAGTGTTTTGTCACACAGATGTTTCTTTTGGGGTTAATCCTGAATCCCACGTATGTCTTCTAAGAATACAGTTAAGGCCTGCGGCTTATTTTTCTCTGTGGGATGACATCGACACAAACTGACAGCTGTGTCAAAAACTGTGTATTTGTAGGAACGATAGCAAATAAATGTCACATCTGATTTGACTCCTGCACCTCTGCTGGAGTGGCTTATACAACCAGTCCATTAAGTCGTCTTTGATCTTGCTGGCACATAAAGCGCTCTCTTATAAAACCAAAACATCCTGTGTCATTCTTACTTTAAGCCGACATTAGTCATCTGTTTCAAATATTTAAAAAACAACAACAACAATCAAATCTCTTTGCTCTGGTGCTGAAATTGTAGAGCTCCAGTATTTTCCCAGTTTCTGGTGGATGTAATTTTTAATTCACTGGCAAGTTGCCTTTCCCTCTTCACACCTGAGCTGTTGTTGTGACACTGTCAGCTGCAGTGACCTTCCACTTTGTGTGGCAGTGTTAGGAGCTGATACTGACCTTGCTGGGGACGGGGGCCGGAGGTTTTCCAGGGGAGTGGAGGGTGGGGATCACCGGAGCAGCCAGGGGGGTCTGGGCCGGGGTGCTGGGCTCGCTGCTGCTCATCTCTCCAGCGGAGGCTGAGGCAGAGCCGGACGCAGCCCCCTTCCCACCGGTGCCGGCAGTCCGGCTGGGCTGCTGAAAGAGCCAAGGAGAGAATTATGAGAAAAAAACACAACTTGTTGTTAATAATAAAACACAGCCACAAGGAATCTGTATAAAAAGCCTGGGTATAAATGGCTGTTGGATGATGTGTTGATGGCCATAATGGAGATCCTCTTCCCCTGGCTAACAGTCGATTGTGTTTAACTGCTATACTTTTATACTTTTATCTTCTCATCTCTCTCACCTCTCCTGCTTATTGAGTATGTTTTCATGCACATTTTGAGTCTAATCCTGGTTTTGATCTTTTTTTCTCTCTGTGTCTTGATTATAACAGTATCCAGATTTCTGAAACCAGGATATTTCACTTTCCTGTGAAAACCATGTGGCCTGTATCTTCTCCAAAATGTCAACTTTTCATGAGCTAAGAAAAACTTTTCATCTTTGTGACGATGTATTTTTCAGATAATTTCTCAGTCCATAAAGGAACATTAATCTTTCAATTGTCTGAAAAACATGCAACTAGGATTAACCAAAACCCTGACAGGAATTATTATATTATTATACCCATTATAAAAACACCTATTCTATCTATACAAACTATCATGAGCTCAGACTAACAGTTGTACATTAACTCATATTATTTACTGTCCATGGTTACTGGCTTGTTTACAAGCTAACCAGCAGTTTTTTCAGGTAAACTACAGTGGCACCACTCAAGCTACAACTGGTTCTCTTTAACAAAACTAGGACAGATTTACAAATCTAGAAATTGACAAATCAGAATATTTATTTTCATGTATGAAATTACCAAACTGACGAACACCCAAACTATAAAAATAATTTCAAGATCTGTTTTTTCTTTTTTTTAATGAATAAGTTTTATATACAAACTGTTGATTTTTTATGGACCTCCATCATGGCCACAGATCTAATTTAGTTCTTTAATTCAAAACTGCAACAGGAAAAAAAAAGCAAAACTAACAAAATACATGAAAGAAAAGTTAGCAAGCAAACAAAGCTGAAACAAACATAGTGAACAAAAGCAACAATGGCCAGTTTACTCCAGTTTAAGGCAAAAACATTTTAAAGTAAAGAAAACCACATGTTGAATATATGAATGATAAAATATGAAATGAAGGCAGGGGACTCCACTGCAGCTGTGAATGTGGAAAAATGTAGATGAAAGAAAACAATAAATGTGTGAGTCTGCAGTAAACTGTGTGTAACATTTCTGATTAACCAAAACTGTCGCTCCTCTAATGAAAATAACAGGGATATACAGTCATGTGAGGTGACGTAGTGTCACTACTGTCTTGGCAACACTTACACAAGCACACACACAAACTGCAGCATCAAGTGAAACAATAATCGCACCCATAAATAATGCAAACTGATAGAGACGGGAAGCCCTGACGATGCTGAGGACTGAGCTCACCTTGGGCCTTCTGGCCGTGGTCTGAGGAGGAGAGAGTTGGAGCAGAAGAGGAGGCAAGGGATCAGGAAAAGGTCAAAAGGCAGCAGAGGTGGAGAGAAGGAGAGGAGGAAAGGGAAGGAAACAAACAGCCAGGGTTAGTGTTTCAAGGCAAAGTTCATATTAAATGGGAAATCACAGACAATGGGACAAATGGGTTGATGGAACTGATATGACTGATGAATTGTACTTGGATTCTGCTACTTTTCAGACAATAACAACCTATAAAACTATATACCTTAAAAATGTATTTTCTGCTCTGAAAAGTACCACAAAAGACCACCTCCTGTGAATCTCATCATGCCACATCTCTACAGATCTGTCTGTCTGATCTCTCTCATCCTAGCCGGTGTCCAGGGACTCGTTTTCTCCACCCATGTGACCAAACCCTCAGTAACAACATGGACACAGCGACTGGTACTGCCGCTGTGACCTAAATGACTGCATTGTGTCTCCCAGGACGCAGCAGATCCAGTTCATCCGAGTCCAATTTTGTTGTACTGCACTTACACACTAGACAGGACAGGGATAATGGGTTGTTATCCTGCTGTATCGCGTGTTTCAGATCTGCCAAGCAGCAGGCTGCTTGATTTTCAATCAAGTGTGCAGGAAAACATCCACAATGTGTCGTGTAGAGTCTGTACATTAGACCTGGGTTACATGGTTCTAATCCAACACTAATGAGTGTTTAGATTTAACTGTTTGAGGACAAGAGGATTTGTCACACAAGACAACAAGGTGCATCCTAAAAAGAATGTATCCTGAGTAGATAAAGATCAACACATGACATTTTCTGCAGTAAAAATCTATTTTTGGTTGATTTTCATGAGTTAACTCATATTTAAAGATCATAAATGACAAGCGGAGCTATTTTACAATATTTAAGATTAATAAATCATCCACATTCAAATTGTATTAAGCTCAACATGCAGGGTTGTAGGGCTGGACAAAAAGTCTGTAAAATGTACCAGTCAGAAATGATTGTTATTCAATTCAATTAAATGTAGTGAACTTAATTATTATAGAAACCACTGTAATTTGGTCGGAATTACTGGAAAACCAAGAGAGAGAACTTAGTTTAAATATTCATGTATTATTTATTTTTCATTGGAACTTCATTCCTCATATATGTTAAATTAAATACCTGCTTGTAGACAAACTGCCCATTTTAGCACATTCAGTAAAAGATTCTTGATTATTCTAGTTAATAACTAACTGTAGCTAATTCATTGGAAGTGAAGTAATTAAACACTTTCTCTGCTTCACCTATGATTGATGCTTAACTACATTTGACTCTTTCAGGAAATACACTAGAACATTATCAGGAAATTGGAAGAAATTTATAGACCCAAAAAAACATGAATATTAATAAATGTTGTTTTAATAACTATTACTTTTGTAAAATAAATGGACCAGGTGAGGTTGTTCTGTTTCCTAAATAAACACCGTTATACTTTTATATTAATGTGAGTCTATGAGGATTGTTGCTCTTCTCTCTGTCATAGTTCAACTAGACACAGGGCTGTTATCTTAGTTAACGAAACACAGTGACCCAGGTCTGTGCACACGCTCTCCTTTCTACTACTTTCATGTCTTTCACCTCTCACTGCCGTTTCTCTTCTCTTCTACCTTTTACTTTCCACTTCCTGTCCCTTGCACACACTCTCTCTCTCTCTCTGCTTTGGCTCAGGCATGGCCATCGCTTTGGCTAGTTATCATTCTTTATTGGATTAGAGCCGGACCATTCAGCAGAAATTAGCCCAAGCTAACAGCTGTACCAAATAAGAGCTGACAGCCCTCTTAAGCCACAGAGCTGTGCTGTAGATACTAGAACAGGCTACACTGAAATCACATCAGGCTGCTCACTACAGCTGCAACCAAGAGTGAAATCATTTGACTCTGCCCTGATGCTAGAAATGGCTTCTGCATGATGAGGCCAAATAAAAGATTGAAGCTTGTAGAGTAGACAGAGAAATAAAAAATAAAAAACATCTACTGCAGACACGTGTAAAGGCATAAAATAACTCTGCAAAAAGGCACTGTGAATTAACAAAAATCAAACTGACAAAAAGATCAAACACACAGTTAAGCCGCAGGTACACTCCTGCTTCCACAGTGGACATATCCATATCACGAGAGAGGAAATAAAAAAAGGGCAATTGTGACCACAAACAAAAACAGGAGTAACTGAAACTTCCAAGCATGACCTTTACTCTGCCAACAAATCGGATGGAAGATGACAACAACAGCAGCAACATCCCAACAGATAAGGACAATCATAAGGAGTTCTGTACCTTCCGGGGTGCAGGAGTCTGTCTCATCATATTTGCAAGAGAAGAAGACACACACACACAACACAGTCACCGAGAAACACACACACACACACACACACACACAGGTGATAAAACAGACAAAGATGCTCGATCCTCAGAGACCGGGCGTATGACAGAAAGACAGACAGCTGAAGCCGAACACTCAGTCAGACAGGCAGCCGCTCAGGCCGGGAAGCTGCAGTGGTGCAAATGGCCGCGGTGATATTTTCCCAGGCTCCCCCTCCCTGCCTCTGTCCGTCCCTTCCTCCTGATATCGCCCTCCTTTACGTCCTCTGTCTCAGCTTCTCTCATAATCCATTAGCCTGAGCCTTCAGTCGGTGCCTCCCTTCTCCTTTCTGCTCCGATTAGGGCTCTGGCCTCTTGCTGCCGTGAGCCCCCAACCTGCTACTGTTCATAGGAGACGCCTTCCCTAACCTTCCTCTCCTCCCTCCTCCTCCTCCTCCTCCTCCTCCTCCTCTCCTGTCTCACCCCCCACCCCCCACCCCACTCTGCTTATTGTGATTTGTCAGCCCAGCCAATGCCCTGCTCCTGCATTACATCACTGTGCACTCTCCGCCTCCTCCCTCCCTCTCTCCTTCCCCATGCTCGCTGCTGCTCAGCCACTCATCACCACCTCTACCACAGACAGACGGGGAGGAGTGGGTGAGACTGTGTGTGTGTATGTGTGTGTGTGTGTGTGTGTGTGTGGCAGTGATCCGGGACAGACAGAGGAGGAAAGACAGGATGTGAGACGGAGGTGGGTGGGGCTGTAAACAGAGGTGAGAAGGGAAAACGAGCAGCTGCAACTGATGCAAGCCTTGCCTGTCGCCTAGCAACGCTCGCCGATCCCTCCTATGGGCTCATTAAGGGAGGCTGACAATAACAAAGAGGGGACTTACACCTGATTTGGATTCAAGTTGCATTATTTATGTCGTTCTTAAAAAAACTTCATTATATTCTCTCTGTTTTATTTATACCAGTTTTCTCTCTCAATCTCTCAAACGTATTTAAAAAGGTGAGGCTGATGATGCTATAGGTTTGTTTTTGGCAACAAATCCCATAAAAACCAAAACCACCAATGCATTAGTCTGATGATTTCTGATGATCCACTCTGTGGCTCTCAGCCCTACATCGAAATTTGGGGTGGAGGGTTCTGTGTCTGACAATTTCTGTAACTTCCCAAAATCGACAAACCAACAGCCACGCCCACTTGTTCTGTGATTGGCCAGCTGGATGTAGGTGAGAAAATGTTACCATTTTTACAACCAAGTGAAGCACTATTAAAGCCTTCGAGGAAACACTGATTCAGAGCAGCTACAAGTAACTTTTGCAATCAGGCGACATGTTGTCTGAACTACACCTCTGCCCTAAACACAGTAGTTCCTGCAGAGCGTGTAAATCTCTATATATATTTTTAAAAAGAGCTGAGCAATGTTACTGAAACAGGAGTAGATGGTGAATTTGTGGGACAGCGGATTAACAGAAATTCTGTGTATTAGTGAGTATTTCTGAGAGCAGGAGAGTGTATGAAGGATTAAATCAAAATAAACTAGAGTGTGTGTGTTGATATTTAGACAGTGCAACAGTGGCTCACCGATGTGTTTTCAGACGATAATGGAGCTCAACGGCACAGAGGAATCAGAAACATCAGGCTCTGGATCCAGGATTAATTGTTGTTAATTGTGAGTTTGGTCTTTTTATGGAACTTGTTGACAATAAAATGGAAAAAAATCTTCTGCTAAATGTAATTTTATCATATTAGATCAATACTAAATATACTGTCTAGTAAAAATCTGTGTTTCTGTTTTTGGTTGATTTTAATGAGTTAACTCATATTTAAAGATCATAAATGACAAGCTGAGATACAATATTTAAGATAAAGAAATCATCCACATTGAAATTGTATTAAGCTCAACATGCAGGGATGTAGGGCTGGACAATACAAGCAAAACAATTGTTTTTTCATATAATAATCATATAATGGCAAAAGTATGTAAAATGTACCAGTCAGAAATGAAATCTTGTTATTAAATTCAATTAAATGTGATGAACTTAATTATTATAGAAACCACTGTAATTTGGTCTGAATTCTAGGAAAATCGAGAGAGAACTTAGTTTAAAATAAATGTAATGTAATGTCATTTTATCATATTACACCAAAATATTTCTGATACAAATTTTCAAGGAGATCCACAGAGAAACTGTTTACAGATAAAATGCACAGGCTAAATATCACACTGATGGAAATATCCTTTAAATCTCAATAAAGCAGTCCTGCTCATTGATTTGCAACTTGCTTAAAACTGCCTAATACAATCACAGATATTAAAACGATGGCTACCGTGACAATTGCACTGAGTTTCCATTTAATTTCACTTCATTATACATATGTCACTACTTCTGCAAAAATCTGCTCTGTAGGCTGCAACTCAAATCTCTGGGCTACCACTGATATAAGTGAAGAATAATCTCTGATGGATGAAATATGTATATTGTCTCAACATAAATACCCTCTTACTGCCAAACCCTGTAACAGTCAAACTTGTTCTGTACTGGTTTATTTGTCCTAATAAAGAAGAACCCGAAGGAGTATGAATTTTTGCAGAATGGTTTAAAAACACTGTCTGGTATCATGACAATCTGAATTAAGACTCAAACACAGCTTTAGAGGTAAGGCTGATTGTAGTAAGAGGAGTTTTTTAGCATAAAGAATTGATTTTAAAAGGTCATTTCACTCCTGAACAAGCTCCACTCCTCAGCTCCACTAATCTCTGTCTCTGTACCAGCAGCTCAGCAGGAAGAGAGAGGGATGTGAGAGGATTAATTCACTGGAGATACTCTGATTAGCTGTGAGCTTTACACCCAAAATACTTTTACATCATGGGCATGAAAACAGGCTGGAGTCACTTGAGACTGATGTGATGAAACTTGGTAAGGTTATAGAAAGTACAGGTGGTGTTCTGTTTCTGTGTAAGAGGGGGTGAAATTTGAGGATTAAGTCACTGATGATAGAAAAAAAGGATTCTCATTTATCAGGAAGGAAGTAAATGCAACAGGACTTGAGAGTTCAGGCTGCTGAACCAGGAAAAACAGTGTTTATGTGTATCCATTACACAGCAGCTGAGGGAAATCTGTCCTGTTCAAATATTAAACATCATTCTCTGTAAATGCCTCACTTTCTCTTCAGCACTCAGTCTTAAGTGCTGCTCTGAGAGGGGTGAGAGAGAGAGAGAGACAGGCCGAGAGAGAGAGAGAGACAGGCAGAGAGGATGATGGGAAGGGTGGAGATGTATCAAGTTGCTGCTTTCCCAGCAGACAACGGGAGGATCACTGTCTATGAGGTGGAGGCTCTGCAGCCTCCAGCAGAACAAAAGGGGATGAAATTACTGCCCAGGAAGCATCAATGCAGCAGATCCCAACTCAGGTGGTTCTGACTGCACAGATACGAAGCACAAGAGACTCAAAAATCTCAGGAAATTATTTCAAAATGATATTCCTTCTGTTTTCTGTATGGGCGCAACTACACTTTTCTAAATCTTATTTTTGTCAGCACCAAAAAAAGCAGAGTCATCGTATCTATAACTAAATTAATTAACTAAATTAATATTTTAGGGGCCAAACAAATTATAATGAACCCCATAATCCTTCTATCTTCCTCTATTTCCTAAAAGGTTAAACAAATAATGTCCCTTTTTACAAATCCCATCATCCTCTGTGTCTGTCTGTCTGTCTGTCTGTCTGTCTGTCTGTCCCATTTTCAGAGTTTCAGCTTGTAGTTTACTCAAGACTTTAACTTGATAAATATGTTAATAAGCTGATTGAAGTTCCCGAAATTGAAATCTGGATTTAGTCTTAAGGTGTAAACTGTCTATGGCTTTATGCAAATCAAACAAACCCAGGTCTGGGTGTGGCAGACTGTGAGACTAGCTGAGGATTTGGCAAGCAAATTTGGCAGATAAATGAAATAGAGATATTCAAAAATGTTCCAACACACATCTAAACAGGGACATAATGAATTCAAATCCTTCAGGAACAGAGGAGAATAGTAATTTGGCTTAAATATAGAAATGTTGAATGTTAAATTGAATAGTTGAATTCCAACAGAACTGTTACTATGAAAACAGGGATAATACAATGTAATATTTATATATATTTGTGTTGACCTTTACTGTTTTGTTAAACGATGCAGAACAGGAGGTGATAAAGTAGAGCTGAGCTGACAGGGAATCCATACTCTGCAGGTCCGTTCTGTGAAGGTGGGAGGGCGGCTGATTTCACCTCGGTCACAGTCTGACATTTTCTACAGAGCAGCAGAGAGGAACGCCTGTATGTCTGAGTCAGCGCAGGATGATTGTTAAAGAGCACTGGACTGTCAGCATGATGAGTCCCTCTGTGGCTCAACATTAAATGTTCAAGTCACAAGGAAATTACACTGTCATGATGTCTCACTCGATGTATGTTCAACTAAAATGAGATGTAATGGCTCAAAAGAGAGGCAGGTGGACACTAACAGACAATGAATGACTCAAAAAGACTAAACAAAATTGGCTCCTGTATTCGTACGAGCTGTCATTCCTTAAAAATGAATAATCTCCAGCAGCTGGGACACAACCAAGCTACAAAAACAATAAAAAACAAAAACCCTAAAATCTACTGCTGTATTATTCTTTAAGAGATGTTTGCTTTTGTTTGATAGTTAAACTTTTCTTTTTACAAAAATTCACAAAAAAAGAACCCAGGACTGAGCACAGATGTCTAAACTGGTCATCTTATATGCATATACACAACATGTTTTTAAATCAAAATTTCAGCAGCAAAAATAACCACAGATAAATTCTTAGCTTTCATTTTTATTGCAAAATAAAAATGCTGAGCCTTGCTGATATCTCACAGTGGAGAACTAAAGAGAAAGAAAAGGACAAAGGCCGAAATCTAGGCTGCAGTTAACTATTATTGATCACAGCTCAAAACCCAAAGATATTAAATTTACAATGATATAAACACAGATCCTCACAGTTAAAGAGGCAGGAAATAGTTAATATGTTGTCTTTTTGTTTTATAAATGGCTCCCCCATAGCTGTCACACACGTCCGACCCGACTCAGTCATGTTACTACAGATGTGAAATCAGAGGCAACAAGTGCTGAGTGACAACGACCTGAAAACTATTGTACCTTCACGTTATCTAGAGTTACAGCTGAATACTACGGGAGGAACCCATCTGATCACTCGATGAACTCATGTTTCTGCTTATACACCACACAATAACCACTGACACTACAGACTTCCTGGATGTTCCTTTGATATAAAAATACAAGTATAATTTGGTAACTTTCTGGGCAATGATGGCTACACACGTGTCAGTATGACTCAGGGAACTCTGTCATTTCACTGTGACTTCAACATGCACAGAGAGCAGACCGACAGTGAGGCGACAAAACAAACACACCACGAGCAACAGAGCTGAACCAATGCAAACAGACCAGAGCAGAGAGCGTGATGAGGTGACACAGGTCAGGTGGATGAGGCACTATGGACGACACAGGCGTCATCTCTCTCTCCAACAGTGTCCATTCGCTCCCACATGAACACAGAGCGGGGTGGTGGATGGCGGTGCAGTGAGCTGAGAGGAATCATGGGTAAATGATGAGGGGTGAGGCCTTGTTGCCATGCAGCTGCGAGGCCATTCAGAGCCACGGTTACCATGGTTACTACGGTCATCATCATAACATTACCACTGTACCGAGGTTAGAGAAACATGCAGCACCTTTTTGGGCTTCACTCCTCGCTGCGTGATCGAAGGAAAGAAGGGAAGGAAAGAAGGGAAGGAGGGAGGGTGAAGGTTACAGGTTGAGTTCGTCAGTGACATGCTGGAGGTGACGGGGGGGTGTGGTGAGTTGGTGCTCTCCGCTGGTGGGCCACAAATCTCAGTCAAATATGCAGTACAGTATATTTTCACTAACACATCTGTATCTCTCTCACACACATCTTCATTCTCATTCAGCTCATTTTCACACAAACTACAAGAAAATCTTATTAAAAATGTGTCAGACGTTATTAAAATTTGAGCTGATGTTCTCAGATCTGCTTACAGCCACCACCATCTTTATATGATGCACATTCTTATGCATTTATTGCATAGACTTCCTATACATATAATTATTTTTATGTCACTTCACATGTCAAACTACAATTAAAATGTAAACCACCAGCTCTTAGAAATAAAATATATTAAGCACTTGAATAATTTTGTCTGTGGAGATGTGTTACTGTTAATCATTTAAGTTATTGCAACTGCCCTTTTCTGAATTCCTTGTAAACGCAGACTGATTTATTAATGGCTGAATGATATACATTCTAATATATTTCTTTTCAAATATGACCTCGTCCCTTCTAACCCGCTCTCTATCTCTCTGTCTCAAAGAAGAAAATGCTACAGGTCACTACTCCTGGGTGAACTGACGGTTCTGTGGAACATCCAGTAAATGTCACTTGTTTCAATATGAACACGTTGACATTTAAGTCCAAATCCAATGAGACCTAACTGGACGTGATAAACCTCAGGAGAGCGGAGTTTCTTACTTTGACTGAGATCTGACTCAGAATTTCACTGAAAATAAAATCTGGAACTGGCACATTTCTCTTGTAAAGTATCAACCACTTGAGAAAATCTAGTAACCTCTAAGGTGTATTTAAAGATTTTCCAGCTTCTGTTTATAAAAAGTTAAAAGTGAGTACATTTTGTTTTGTTCAGAGCTGGAGAGCATCTGTTTTTCTTAATGTGTGTCTTTATACGTATGAATGCATGGTTGTAACTGTGTATAAGCACATTTTGTAAAACACTTTTGTATAAAGATGGTGTCATATAAATAAATTTGAATTTGTTGTTTGACCAACATTTTAAATTCAAAGACACATCCTCCAGGTTTACGTTTGCTCCTCTTATCATCAAAGTAACTTTTATATTAATCATGTCAAGTTCACATCCACATTTTATCAATGTGTGTTTTGTCAATTAAGTTAAAAATCAAGACCAATATAAACAAAAAGAATCGTCTCCATCTTACCTGACTTTTGGGAATATTATACTTTTGACCTCTGACTACATGTGTTAATCTAATATGTGCTAATCTAATAGCTGATTTCAAAAGGAAATATAAAATGAATGAAAAGATCTGATTTGACTGCATTTTACCAAAAACTCTTCGTATAATTTATTGGAAATTTCAGTCCAAAAAAGACAGAATCTCTTGTGGATATAGAACCTGAAATGATATTACAATATCAAGTGAATGAGCTGTATTAATGAGGACCTATGAGAGTAATTAGAAAACTGATGAGTACCTCTGAGCAGCCTGTGGCGGTGAGCGTGCAGATCTGCAGCAACACATCAGGTCATACTCTCAATTTTAATTCACAATCTCCAGGGAGCTTTTCTATCTGTTTCACTTTATAAATGATGTATGTAATGCATACACAGATAGAAGCACATTTATAAGTAAACATTGCCCTCTGCTGGTCAGATCAGAAAACAACATCCTCAGCTCTTCAGCTCACTGGGAAACTCACTTCTGGGAATAATTAATTATTTGAAGAAAATGTATTTATTTCTATAAACTGGGGGCATTTAAATAGCCTGGATTTAATGCTATTTAAATATTTCAGGATTTAAGAGGGACAGCGTGCAATTATGGAAGGAAAGAAGTGAAATATGCTTTTCAAGACTTTATAGCAGTTACTCCATGTCTTTATAGACAGATATTAAGGAAGAGTTGTGTGCATAGTTTATAATATTTAGGTAAATGTATATGAGTGTTTCCCTACATCAGTGTCAGACGAGAACTACTCTTCAGTTCCATTTTAGGTAACTCTCTTTTAGACTGAATTAAAATGTGTTTTTGAGTAAAACAAACATTTAATCATAAAAATACAAAAATTAAATGATTACCAAGCATCTTCTCACACACTTGCTACTAACAGAACCTGTGAAAAAGGCAGGTTTTTACAGGCAGAGGCAGAAATGGATCAACTCTCAGTGTTGAGTCAGGCTCAAACAGCAGAGCAGGTGTGGCACTGTGCAGGTCATCAGGAACACACAGTGTTTACTTTAGATATGACTGTGTTTGTCAGGGACTGTATGTGTGTGCGCAGGTATGTGAGCTTGCACAGACACATGTTTAAGTCTGTCAGTGTGTGTGTGTGTGTGTGTGTGTGTGTGTGTGTGTGTGTGTGTGTATGTAAAAGTTCAGATGTCTGCTGTCATATCTGCTCCTGGTTTCTCACAAGAGCTCAGTGCAGTATCACAGTGCAGCGTTATCTGACTCACCAGTTTGGTGGACTTGGGCGTCTCCAGGATCTCTGACGAGATAAAAAGAGAAAGACAGAAAGTGAGAGACACATTCTCAAATGTAATATCACTGTTTATTATCCTTTACAAGATATAAAGTCCCACAAAGATCCTGGTGCAAACAGATTAGAGTCAACATGATCTGTTATCTTTTCTCCAGATGGTCAACACTGATACAGGAGCTCAACAGAGACACTCCACTGTGGAGAACTGCTGAAAGAACACAAACACCTCCTCACAGATGACACTGGAGGAAAGTAACTGTTACTGGGAGTTGGTGATTTCAGTATGTACATGAAGGTATCATGTAAGAATGAGCACCACATCACTTCTACATTAAAGTCATGACGACAATCTAACCAGCTCAGACTAACATCAGTATCACCGGCTGTGTCTTAATGTGAAGGCTGCAGCAGCTCAAGGTTAAACATGCAGAGAGAGAGAAAACTGCATCTTGGACTATTTCATAAGACCACTGTAATAAATGTATCAACTCTTCTGCACAGAGAAAATAAAATCTGTGAAATAAACTAGAAACTAGGTGCGAGAAACAGTGTTAATGAGGAGATTCTGGTGTCATCAGAGCAGTCTATAAAACTATTTTTCTCTTCGCAGTACAATGTAAACAGAGGAGGATTTTTTTTTAATCCCTCTTACAGCAACAATAATAATCAGATTAAATTTTTAATTTTATTTATTTAATTATTTATTCATGCCAGTTAAAGATGAATATCCAGCAAAATGCTTTACATATAACGTGGACTATATAAGACTGGCAGCAGAATCTGCGCCCTAATAACTTTAATTATGAAACTGATGCATGAATGTATTAGTGGATTAGTGGGAGCAGTGGTGGAGAGCATCACTCGCTCTCATGATGGTTGATAGTTTAGGCTTCAACAAAAAAAGATGTTTTAAATGTGTTTTAAATTCCATCCGTGATGCAGCCTGTGAAAAAACAGTGTTTGTCCTTGCTATTGTAATATTTTATCTCTCTCTCCCCTCCCTTCTGTGCATCGTGTGAGCATTGTGGCTCTTTCCATAAATGTGCCTTCATGTCTGAATGAAGCCAGAAGGAACATTTGTTACCTCAGAATTCATTTCTAGTTCAGACCGTTTTTCAGTATCGTCTGTCTATTTCACAGTGTTTCAAGGCCTTTCCTCTGTCCTGCTGCTTTAATCTGCAGAAATATCTTGTTGCCAGGTAACATCTGAATTAGCTAACGAGTCTCATCTGTCCATCAGCGTTGCCCTAAAAAGCGCCTGGTGTGTCACCACTTTAACTCCTTCTCTCTGTGCACCAGGAAGTGGACGTTACCCAACTCAATGTAATGCACCAACAACCACCCCTCTATCTGATGTAGCAGCAGCGAGGCGTAACCATGGAAACAAAGTCCAGCTCCATCATCCAGAGGGTAAAAAATATTGATGACCAGATGTGGAAAATGTGAGCAACTTCTTTTTTCCTGTTGTAAGTAGAGTGAGGACAATGACTTAATGTCCTTCTAAACTGATGGTTAATTCAAATATTAATTATTAATTAGGAAGAATCACCACATTTTAAGTTATCAAGTATTATATTCAATTCAAACTTTATAATTTTTTAGAAATCTTAGGCTTAAACTTGAAATTTCCTTCTTTACTTTGAAAATAGCAGCTGACAAAATAACCTCACAACAAAGTCCATTTAGTAGCTGTTCTGTTCTGGAGCTTTCAACTGCATCACATAATATTCCTCAGAACAGCTGTTACTGGCTCTAGTGTCGAGACTGTTCTGTGTCAACCCCAAACGTCCTCTGTTTACTCTGCTGTGTGTATCAGCAGGTAATGAGGTGCTGTGGTTAAACCTGTTGTTCAGTTTGACCTTTACAGTACATCAGCTGGTGGGCACCTCAGTCCCAGGAGACTTAGAGGACCAGGGATTTAACTCCACAACCCTGGTAGTGTCCGTGCCGTGCTCTGCTTGATCAGTGACTAGTGACCAAAATGAAACCACATAGTGTCTCTGTAATGAGATATTTACTGCAGCACATTTATATTTTACACCTTTGGCTGACGCTTGAAATGGCTCATAGGCACATATACACCGATAAACAGCTGAGGCAAAGAACATTCAGATGCAAAGAAAATCAATTTATCATTTTGTACAAAAGGTGAAACCAAGCAAAAGAAATGTGAAATGTGAAAAATGGACCATTGTCAGCACAACTTACGCACCATGTGATTCTGAGAGATGTAGACTTTTGTAGCAAGGGTGTAGCAGTGAGGGGAATAGTGGAACTAGGTACCTGGGGGCTCCAACATGGAGAGGCTGAATAAAAGCTTGCATGCATGTGTTTATGTGTTGATTCAGGTTATTTGTACAGGTGTGACAATGGAAGTGGACCTGCTAAGATGGGACTAAAATTACGGATGCCCTTCCACATAAGGAAAAACCACAGTTTTCTCTATCCCTGTCTTGCTGGAGGAACCATGACCTGTGACTGAGACAGAGCTCTGTGACACTGGACACTATGTTTCCATAATGCTTTGATAATAATCTGCTTTCATTGTTCCCTGCACAGACTGAGGGCACCTTGTGCCAGAGGCAGCAAAGCGACTCCATATTATAACAGCTTCCTCCATGTTTCACAGTGGGAACGGTGTTCTTTCCTCTGAAACCTCCATGTTTTCCTCTTTGAACACGGAGCTGGTGTGACTCACCAAAAAGCTCTCTTCTTGTTTCATCTGCCCAGAGGACATTCTCCCAGAAGCTCTGTGGCTTGTATACAAGCATTTTAGTCTTTTTCCATGAGCCAACTTTCATTCAGAGAGCAACACATCAACTTGTGTTTTAAAGTTTCCTCGCTTCCTTTTCCACCATTCGAATGATCCCTCTGTTCAGTCTGAAGGTTGACTACAGTCCCATGGATCTTAAACTTCTTAATATCAGCAGCTGTGGTCCCATGACCATCAGGCTGCTTGGAGATGGTCTTGTAGCTTTTACATTGACCATACCTGGCAAATATTATCTTTCTTGTCTCCTCAGACAACCCCCTTCTTTTTCTCTCTCTTGTCCATGTTAACTGCGGTGCACACAAATGATAACAAACTGCACAGCGAGGACTTTTCTCCATTTAAACGACTGAATGAATTATTATAAGACAGAGGACACCTGTGATACTAATTGAAGACAATAGTCTGCTTGAAATATAACTGCAATCCACTTCCTTCTCAGGGGAAACATCATTTTTTTCCAGGTCATTGTAGAAGATCTTTGTAGAATAAGCAAAAGCTCAGCTCTTTCCACAGCTTCTTTGTTTTAATGTATAACAAACCAAAAGCAGGGATGCATGATGAAAACAGCTTTTAATTGAAACACTTTTCAGGGAGGAACTTTGTTTAAATGAGGTGTAAAGGTACCAACACTTTTGCCCTCATTTGTATATATGTGGTCCAGATTTCAAGATGGACGACGAGAACCTGCACTCATTTACCTTTCAACTGACCCATCTGCCGTCTGACTGGACTCTGCTTTGTGATTGGATAGTCACTGACAAATCAGATTCAGGTGTAAAAGCATTTCTAAATTCTACTTGCAACTTTAGCGTTTTAGAGCGTGAGTTTTTCTGCTTTTGATTTGTACACGTTGACAAAATCACTTCTTCTTTCACAGATTTTTATTCATGTCCTTTCACATTGCATGTCCCTGAGGAAACTTCTGTCTCTGAAAGGTCAGAATTGACAGAATGTCACTCTTCATTGTTCGAACATCTGTGGAATACTGAAAATTAGTGCTGAGTAATGACCATCTGAATATGTGTGTGTGTGTGTGTGTGTGTGTGTGTGTGTGTGTGTGTGTGTGTGTGTGTGTGTGTGTGTGTGTGTGTGTGTGTGTCCCTACCTCGTTTGAGAACCTTGCCGGTGCCGGGCTCAGGTGTCTCCGGGGACGTGGTATCTGCTCCATCGTCAACCAGCTGGATCTGAGACAGAAAGACAAACAGTGAGAGACATCGAGTCATGTTGTCCAGAACATCACAGACTTTCACTGCCAACATTTTTATTCATCAGGAGAGCTGGCACAGAGGAAGCCACAGCAGCCACAAAAACAACACTGGCTTGTTTATTGATGTTCATTCAAATATAGCACACTCCAAGAGAGTCGTAATTTTTCCCTGTCTCCATAGCAACCTTTACAAGAGCACTGCAGGGACAGCGAGGGTCAGAGAGTCTTTTAAGCAAAGTGGGAGACACAATGAAGAGGATCAGTCATATCACACCCAATCGATACTGAAGCTAAACCTTGAGTGTGTGAGTGTGTGTGTGTATGTCTGCATATGCATAGCTGGGCCACAGGTAACACAGTTTTGTCGTTGTCTTTACTCAACAACGTGGACCTCATGCAAAAATACTTATATGTATGAATATAATATGAATTAAGAATTCTGGAGTTTAAACGTTACCAAAATGAAAATGAAAAACTGACAAACTTAATATAAAATTCATTCCCTTCTCTGTGTGAGTGTGATGTGCATCATGGCTGCCAATTTACTGCGAGATCTGACAACGTTTTCATTTTACTGGCATGAGTATTTTAGCATAACAACTTTTATTATACAATTTATTTGTTGTTAGGAAATTTCTCACACTCAACAGATGCCTCTGGGTCGTTATGCCTGTTGCGCTCCAGGGAAACATCATCCATAGTGCTCAACAGTAACATCTGCTTTAATGAAACGTGTTTTCTTGTCAGATGTTTTGATTTTCTTCTCTGAAGAAATGAACCACTCACTTTATCATGTTTTTGCCATCAAACTATTTCTTCTTCATTTATGTATCCAATGATAAGACGCAGGTAACTACAGTGATATTTCCACATTTTCAGGGTCCCCTCCATCAGTGGTTCTCAAAGGGGTCCTTGAGGGAGTTCTTCACGGTCCCCGGCAAAAAGAGGAAATTATTTATTTTCATTATAATTCCATCCATAAATAACATAGTGACAGAATGTACACTTTCTGTAATTAAAAATCTAAAAGCAAAAATTATCAAATCGGGGCAGCTGGAACAAAATTTTATTGAATGGGGATGTGTGGTCTAATTTGTGTCAGTTCAGGGCACCTTGATGTGAAAGTCATTGCCCTACATGACTACTGACGTGCTAAATTTGTTGCTTTTGTCTGCTCATTTCTGACTCCAGGACTTAAAGTCCTCCTCACACTTCAGTGGCATTATTGTGAATAAAACCGGATAAACTGAGAGGATCAGGTGGCCTGATGCAGCAGTCTGGAATATAAATTACATAACATTCAAATCGTTTATGAACAGGAAGCATTCAAGTTGAACTGAGCATTTTAAGACAGGTTTGTGCAGTTGTTGGTTGACTTCAACATTTGAACGAGCAAACCTCAGAGCGAAAAGTAAGACAGGTTTAGGATAAGAATACAAAAATGTTCTTGCATGACATCTAGTGTGGCTAAGAAGCTTAAATCCACTGCGTTTGCTCTGGCTAAACTCTGGGTGTGTTTACTGCCTTTACATGTGAAGAGCTTCTCACCAAAATGACATATCTGCTATTTCAAACTAAATGTACCACAATGACAATGAGAGTAACAGAGCTAAAGGCAGGGACACTTTGCAGTATATTTTGCCAGAGAGAAATAGAGTTGTTTTTGATCAAAACACTGCTAAGTACCAAGGAGCCTGAAGCAGTTGAAAATGCTGGCACCACGCAGACAGCAGACGAAAATATCTTCCCCCTACACAGCCCACTGCGTCAAATAAAACATCAAGTCTCAAACATCTTACAGAATAAGAAACTTAGCAATAGAGAAATGGAGGTGGACTTGAGGGGACAGAGGGTGGAGACAATAGCACCAACTCTTGCTTTAAGTTTCTGCAACTGGAAGAGGACATGTGATATATTGTGGTTTACAGAAACATAACAGTGGAAGAGTCGACAACTGCCCACAGTGTGTCCAGAACATCTCAGCCCAGACCTGGCATTGGCCTTCCTCCCCCTCCACCTTTGTTTCAGGCAGGTGAGCTTGCGCACTATGAAGACTATGAAGACTTGCAATACTGATATCTTATGCATTAAATGGCCCCTAAGGACAAAGGTGAAAGGGTAAAAAAGAAAACTGATTACTTTTTTTTTTTTTTTGCCCCAGTAGCTACTTCTTGTTCCCAAATTCCTGAGCTATCAAATACAACAGATTCTCTTTATCACAAATACTGACTGAAGGTCAGATTTTCACTAGAGATCAAGTATTTAGGAAACTGTCTCTGTATTAACTGAATATCTCTGCAGTTACCTGTGACTGTCTCACAAAAATCCCATGATTCTCCTCACAGGTGAAGTAGCGCTTGCCCTGCACCGTGCCGTCGTTCTTGCCCTTAGCCTCGTCCAGGATGACTCCCACCCATTTTCCAGAGGCGAAGAGTGTGGTGCCGATGTATGCCACCGTGCCGCGCTGCCCCTTCCCGATCACCTCCACCAGGGAGCCCACTTTGACGGGCCGCCCGCCCCCGTCTGAGCTCATCCTGCTGCTGCCGCTGCTGGTGGTCTGTGTGGGACAAGGGAAAGGCACAGATAGCTCTACTGTCAAAACAGGCGTCCATGTTCAAATCAGCACTGTCCATTAGTACATTCAAAAGAATCATACCAGGGATTTTCTATGTTTTATCTCATTCACTAGGAATCACATACACTTTGTTCCAGGCAAACTTGATTTAGGTATAAACAGACCCCAAATATAGAGTGTTTATACCTTTATCGGCTCATTAAACAGTTTGTTTTGCCCGGTCTATTTCCAACCTAATCACCCAAGATTATGGAAGGGTAAAGAGGTCATAGTTATATATTATTTTTATTATCACAACTTTACAGTGAGAAATAAGGAAGTTAACCCTGGAGCAAGAGTAAAAGCTTTTCTGAACTGGCAACAGGTTCAACCACTGCTTTGTCAGACAAATAGTTGCTAGAGTAGCTGTCAGGGAGGAGGCTATAGAACAGAATATCGCTGCAGTGAATAGCATCACAACCTGCAGGTGTTCAGTGGACGAAGGCAATAAAAGGTGCTTTTATAGGACCACGTCAGTACACAGTGGTCGGCTGCAGAAAGGACAGAAAACAGTTTTAGTGTCATTCAGTCCCACTGAGCTGCACAGGACCAGACAAAAAAGTAAAAGCAAGGCCTTGTTCTGATTCTGCACTCTCCAAATGTCAATGCATGCTTTAACAGCACCACTGCTTTGTGGCTGTGGAGCCAAATTTTTGGGGATAATTCCATGGCAACAATCGCCTGAGACCTCATAACACAATTCTGATGTGTGGAGAACAAATCGCACAGCGAAACGTTTCAACAGGGGCAGGTTTACTTGAGCTGTGATGTGTTGTGATCAAATAATCCTGCGTAACCCAATTTACAGTGCGATGCCCTAGAAGTGATGGTGACTCAGCAGAACAGCACAGAGAGGAGCAGATATTAGTACTCTGTGAGAGAACATGCTCTGACTCTGCTTGAGCTGACAGTAAACATGCACTGTGCATGTGCTGCTGTGAAACAACACAGAAACCACCACAGACAGGTGAAGCAAAAACAAACAGCAGCATGAAGGCATGTTAACAGAGTTAGTCTTACATAGTTGTTCTAATCTGTCCTATCCACTGCAGGTTTCTGTGCTTATGTTGGATAGTTCTTGTTTTATGATCCAAGACCCAGACCTAAATCTGTTAACAACTTACAAATTAAATCAAACAGCGAAGTTCTTTAAAAGGATGAACTGACTGTTTCCATCAGAGCTGCCACAGGGTAACGATGAGGCAATTAATAAAATATGGAAAATGTCTGTTAATAATCAAAATCAAACATCGATGTGATGAAATCAAAGCTGTTAACATATATCAAACAAAAACTTAAATAATTTTGCTGAGATAGTTGATAGTATTTTAATTATTATTCATTAATCTGCTGATGATTTTCCTCAATTAATCCATTAATAGGTTTGTCTATAAAATGTCACAAACTAGTGAAAGGTACCTTCTATAATTTCCCCGAGCTGGGAAAGATGATGTATTCAGATTGCCTGTTTTATTCTCTGAACAGTCCAAAACGCAAGAATATTCAGTTTAAAATCAGATATAAACAAAGAAAATCCATTCAAAGACAATTCATTTTATGTCGAACTACATGTCAGTTAATCCACTAATTGTTGCAGCTCTGGTTGAAAGTTTTAAAATCTGAACAAATTAGCTGATATTCAAACAGTTTTGATAATGAACCGTTAAATGTGTTATTTAAAGTATAGTGAACATTTTACAGTTGAAAAATAAACCTTGCCTTGCTCTCTGACGGACCATCTATGTTATGATAATTTCGTTTTATTTATTGGTCGACATACACACCGATATATTGTCAATAAGTTAACATTGGCCTACATATCAGCTCAGCAGATTTTTCTGTCTGATCTAATGAACATATCATCACAATTAGATTCCATCAAACAGGCGTAAAAGACTCAGCCCCTGACAGTGGTGCATCCTTCACACTTCGGGGGAACCCAGTGACAGATCACATCCTTGTTAACATGCATGGAGGTGGAGGTGTGATCTAAGGGGGGGAGCGAGTCTCTGTCTGCAGCGAGGGCCCTTACTATAAAGTGAAGAGATACTATGTTTACCAAAGGATAAACACAGCTGGGAAAAAACATCAAATTGTAATATCTGGTTAAACTGTGTACCTACAGGCCTTTAACGGTCATCCATACTGCCCACAGTCAGGGCATTAAATCTAAGCCCAGTATACTTTGGAATGTGATAATATAATATAAAGAGTGTTTTGTTTCAGTGTTCCCTCTCATGTCATTATGGACCCTGTAAAATCACTTAAAGAATTTTAATGATTATAAAACCACGGTTTCTGGACAATGTTCAAACATAAGCCTAAAGATGGTGTCAGTTCTTAACAGTTCTTACTGGTAAAGAAAAAAGTGTGTAGGTAAAGAAAAATATGCTCAGACAGAATATGAGACAGTGTATACTAGGGGGTAGAATTTTTCTGTATTTCTATTGTTAGTTTAGTATTAAAGGAAACTAGCTGAGTCATAACCTAGAGCTTGGATGTCAGTTTATTTCTCTGATAAAACATTTTCAATATAACCAAATGTTTTGTTGGCGGCAGCAGCCATTCATCCATCTCCTCTTTCTTGCTGCTTACTCATAAAAATCAAGACATTGTAAAACAGTTGCAGATGACGGTGTTTTATTCACATCAGTGTTAAGATATTCAGCTGTGTAGCAGCAGTTATGCAAACCCTGGATTCCCATGATTGTTTCAAGTCTAATTAACCTCACTTGTTATGCATAACTAACATGGAAGGAGAGCTTTTAACTGGTCATGTGCAGTAAATGCTGCATCCTTGAGTCTTTGTCAAGAGCTTTTTACGTCACAGTCCAGTCTTTTATTCAAGCGTTAACGTTTATATAAAGGCATTAAATCCCTTCAGATTCATAACAGGACTATTTGGCTTTCAGTGCTTCAGGGGGGCTACACGGGTCAAATGCACCTGCTGTGTTTTATACTTCTTGCCTTCTCTAAATCATAAAATAATTCAAGCTAAAGTGTGTCGAATGGGTCTTGCTCCAGCTAACAGTCTGTAGTGAAGTATTCAGTGTTGTGCAGTCATTGCTCTGACCTGTTCGCCATGTGCTGGAGGAAGAGAGGACTCGAGGGGGGTGTGCTGAATTATTTAGTGCCACTCTACTCCACACACACAAGCTCACATTGACTATAACACTAAAATAAGATAAAAAAACAGTCATACAGCTGCACTGTACCACTCTTGATGCTTTGATAAAGGTGCCGATGAAACTTGGCAGCCTGATGATGATCTTGCTTTGTTTTCTCCAAAAAGTAAGCTACTGAAACGCTGTCATGCACATGGTTTTAAGAGACTGTCACCAGGTTATTCAGGATAAATTACACAGTAGACGACCTAAGGGATATAAGGGGTTTTCTGTGCTCTGAAGGAAAGAAAAGAGTGGCTGAAAAAATACTCTTTGTAGCTATAATCTAACAACAACCACTGATGTCATCCCTCCCAGTGACTGGGAAGCTGCCTGACTAAGAGACAAATGACAAACAGGAAGTCTTCTGTGGCTCGTGGATTGTGTTTCCAGTGCCTGCTAATAACAAAAAGCCTCATCAATCCCATCACCTGCCTGTCGTGTACCATCTCCTGGTTCACAGAGCCACAGAGTCGAGTCACCACAGAGGTCTGAACCCCAACATCACAGCAGCAACATTGAACCCGGAGGGGCATCTGAGCCGAACAAAGAGGCGACAACTCAGACAGAAGAATGCAGCGCTGAAATGGATTAGAAACCCTTCTATTCACAGTAGAAATCGACAGGAAGGAGATGACAGAGTGAAACTAATTGAACAGACATAACAGAAACAATGGCGCACCAATCAGGACTAACTTAAACACCACAGTCTGGCCCATTCATTCACATAACTGGGATGTATAAACACCTTGTGCACACTCACCCGGGTGTATGTGCTCCTCCTAGTCTGTGACATGTTTCTTGGTTGCCGAGCCCCCCCCCCCAAAACCTGTCTTGACTGAAGAAGCGTGTTTTTTGGGAGAGCCAGACAGAGGGGGGTCGAGGAGAGGAGTGGAGGGGGTTCAGTGATGCTGCCGGAGCGTCTCCCTCTTCCTCTCTCTTTCTCTCTTTACAGAATCACACCATCCCTCTCCTGATCCTCACAGAACAGCCAGAGCGCTCTAAAAACTCTCCGTCACTCCTCTCGGCTGCTCACTTGGGAAAGCCGGTGGGAGCTTTTGGCTCTGTCAGGAAGTTTCTGAGGGGCAGACAGTGTGATCCACCCCTCCGATGAATGAATGAACCAGAGATAAACAGGACAGCAAAGAAGGAGAAAAAAAAAAACAAAAAACAGCCAGGCTCAGTATGCTGCGAGTGCATCAGCTGAGTGGCAACACTGCGCTGCGCTAGTGTCTGCCCTGGCTTCTGCAGGAGGGAGGGTGGTTTAGGCCCAGACAGAGGTGCTGGGTCCTAAAGCCTGCAAATACACCTCTCAAAATAAAAAATAAACTTGACAACCATTATTCTCACCCATGTTCTTCTAGTTTGGCATGATGCAGAGGTCTGAAGTTGTTTTGGATTTCTTCAGGACTGCTCTGTGACTGATCAAAGAGCACTTGAAGCCCTGATAAGACAAATCATTGAAGTACAAAATCCTATAATAATCACTACAGTTAAGAATGGCCAACTGGTCAAAAAAACTACTCATTTCAACACTTTAAAAATAAATTAGTCCAGATTTATAACTCTGCTCTACCTGCACTGCAGTCTTTATACTTTAAATTGTCAAAATTCTCCTCAGTTCAGTTTCTTTCTCCTGCTAAAAGTGTGAGAGCACTGGGAGAAAAAACATCTCGCCTAGAAATTAAAAATTCAAAAATAAAAAATACAGCTGCTAAGCATTTTTCAGCCGGGGGGAGGTGAACCAGTTCAACTCAATCTGATGCCGTTTCATTGTGGTTGAACACAAAAGGCCCAGGTGATGCTCTGTAATGCAGCACACTGTAAGCAAAAGCCAGCAGAGATTGCATGAGATCCAAGCCCGATGCTGTGGCCCATCACAGAGCCAGGATTAGCTCTCTTTTATCAGCTAACTGCATGGCTGGGGGTTTTTAACTCTCAGTCCTCTCTCTTTCTGTGTTGTCATCTTTTTGCAATGGAAGCAAAGGCTGCAGGGTGTCTGTGTAAAAGCTTTCAGCTTAGAGGCTGATGAGAGATGTTAGAAGAGCATTTCGCATTTCAGCAGCAGGACAAAAAGAATCCCAGCCTTCAGAAAGGGGAGATATTTCCCAAATAAATACATCACTCATAAAGCTGCAGCAACCAAGCTCAGACCAGGACATCAATGTGTATTGGCTCAGTATTATCCTACACATACAGCAGGAACATATTAACTGAGGCTGTACATATGTTTGGGGTTCACAGCCAAAATAAAACTACTAAAATTACATATAAAGTCTATTAAAAAAAACTAAAAACAACCTAGATTTCAGATGTGAGAGAGCTGACGATGTTTAGGGACACAAAATAAACCTCTGCAGTCTCTTTGCACCCTTTTATGCAAATGACAAAGGCAGAACCAAAAGAGGGGGTGTTGGGGATTTGTGGGAGGAAGGGAAAAAGGGGAGCCCTTATCGCTCACAGAGGAAATAATAAAGAGACAACTAGCAGAGAGCCAAAATCAGAGCAACTGCCTCCTCACACAGAAGGAGGACAATGGCAGAGAAAGAGGCGTCACCAGCTCAGCCGAAGTACGTCTGCTGCTGCTGTGAGCCTGTTCAGACCGGCCAACGGGAAGGTTGCAGGAACAGAGGTGACACTCCGGGATTTTAAAGGAGGAACATTACGACCACACTGCACCTCAGTCAGTCTGCCCGTCCGGGAGGAACAAATCGACGTCACCGAACAAGGTAAAGATGAGCATGACTATGTCCAGAAATTTGACATAAATTAAGAGAAAAATGAATGAAGTTTGGCATGTGTGAAAGAGATTGTGCTCGCTTAGGTGGCTGAATCAAGTGCTAAAATGCAAACTGCTGTGTCAGGAGTCATCCTGGTTTCAGCATTATGTCATCAAGGTAAAGAATTTCTAGCTACGTCACAAAAAAGTTTTATTTAGGGCTGTAAAACACAATTTATTTTATTACCAAACAATCACGTTTTATTAAATTAAGTCAATGTTCGGTACTGTTACTCATTTTATATCAAAAATAATGATAAATGCTTCACATGGACAACAAGATCCTAAAGTAATGTCTTTAAATTGATTATTTCATCTGCCTCTCAGCCAGAAAATCTAATTATTAAATGTATAAAGATATTAAAATAAGATCATTAACTAGCTCTTCATTAACTGTGACGTGGTAGCAGAGAAAATATGTGTTTTATCTGAGAAATGGTTTCAACTATTGATTACTTAAATCTGAACTGTTTTTCAGTTAACTGACTTACTGATTAATTGTTTCAGCACTTGTGTCGTTTATAAAAGAGGTTACTACAGCAATTCACATGCCAGAGTCACCTAATTTAATTAAACCCATTTTAAAGTGATCATCTAAACCATCAATAAATAATCCAATATTAACATATGCTGTACATGTTGTGTTAGCCTCATGACTGTAACACAGTGGTCCGGTTTTAGTTCATGTGCAAATATATCACTAGTCTGCAAACACAAAATTATTATTATATCAAATATTATAATTAATTTTTTATTCTCTAAATTATAACATATACTGTATTTGTATATTTTCCCTCAATTATCATATCCACATTGCCTTCATTAAACTGATATTTAATGGTAAGACTATTATACTGAGTGTTGAAATATATTTTATTGATTAATTGATTAGTTGACAGCCACCATTTTGATTATCAGTAACCTGTGTAAGTCTTTCAGGCACTGAATATTCATGGGTTCCAGTGCCTTAAAGTTAGAAATTTGCAGATTTTCTTTGTTGAATATTCCTGTAAAGCACAGAAAATATCTTGAAGTTTAGAACTGGAGGTAGAACAAAAAAGGTATTTCAAGAAGTCCCCTGGTACTTTAGGAAACTGTGTTTTTTTTTTGTTGTTTTTTTTGACAAGGTTTTTCTTTAATGAAAAAAAAGATTATTTGAAAAATCCGAGGAGTGGTACTTAAATGGATGAACATTATCTAATTATATGATGGGCTGGGTTTTCACTATGTGCATGCTAATGATATTCATGCCTGGTCTTATCACTATGCCTTATCACTAGGAAAAATAGGTCATCCATAGAAAGTAGGGCCAGAATCAGTTCAATGTTCAATGTGCATCAAATTAACACTAAAATCTACACAAAATACAAAACAGAACATCCTTTTAGTTTAATTAAAAAAAAATATCTATGGTTTAAATGTGTCAGTGATGTTAAATCTGTAATTTGGTGCCATCTAGTGTGTTCAAAGCCTAGAGATCACTGCTGCAAACACATCCCACTGCCTCACTGACCAGAGTAATGTCATTTCAGTAATTTAATTCACATGAAGAGCATCGTAGATGTATGTCCTTCTATAACATTTTCTCCTGTTATGTGTGGTGGGAATCACAGTAAATCACAGCATGGGTGTGGCTGCAGCCTCACGTGATGTTTTCTCCTGACAAACTGACCAAATTGGATGAGAAATTAGGAGGAAAAACTATCTGGATTTGAGATTAATTAATTTAAACGAGAACCGAGCCTAATGATCCTATTAGGAATGGATACCCGGACCCACACTGGCTTCTTAACCACCAAACAAAGCTTATTAAATATTCGTAATGGACCTGACTCCATAATTAGTAGTTTTTATGTCCAAATATTGTCTTTAAACAGATATAACTGGTATTAAAACCGTCACTTTTGACGCTAATGTCAGGTGTCGTCAGTGGGACACTCCCTGACCAGCTGCTAGCAACAGTAGCCGTTAGCTTCGGTTCTCAATTAAGAAAAAAAAGCCCCTTTTTGGGTTAATTTTAAAAAGACACACACATATATATTTCGAGACAGGTGTGTATTTGTACCGACTTTATCCCCATTCGTTCAAAAGACAAATGAGGGCTAAATCTTACCTGTTTGTGTCCAGAAATCCGGCTAACCGCTCAGCTTCGTCCCTGACAGGCTACATCCATCCATGGAGGTTCTGACCGGACACATCCGTCCTGAGGTGTCCGAGCTGCTGCCTGACCCAGCCCGCTCGACAACCAACGAGGAGCCCGGTGAAATCTTTAACACTGTACCACGACTCTAAACATTTTGAGTGTATTATGATTTTCACCAGTCAGCAGAAAAAATAACAATGTTTATATACAGGTGGGTAATGTGTTGTAAGACATAACGACTATATTTGTCATTCTGTAATTTTTTTTTTTGCAATATATTTTTATTTGAAGATAATTTTACACAAAAAGAGGAAATCCTCGGGAAATGTCACGTCTATTTCATCGTATTATTATTTTTTTTACTTAAGATAGTCAAATACTAGTGCAGACAAATTAAGCTATTATGTAAAAATAAATAATTCATTAAAAAAAGAAAAAAAAAGTGGTGAGAAAACAGAGGGCAGCAGGGGATATCACCAAGAAATTTAAATAGAAAAAATTCCACTCAGCCACCCGTGTAGTTAGAATGTGGATTTTGAGCAGAATGTTTAATTCATTTTATTTTAAAGACTGTTTACTGTGTTTCACCTTTTCACAAATAAAGTTACAAGTTGAAAGTTGAAAGTTGAAAGTTCCTTGTATCCTGATTTAAATCACAAATTAGACATGAAACTGAGATATTCATTAGATTCTTAATAATTAAAAAAAAAAAAAAAAGAACAACCTGACAACCTCAGCAGGTCATTCATATCAACACGTTACTGACCTGTATGCAAGACAAACCCGACTGCAGCACCTCAGATTTCTTTCACCCTGTGGCCACAACCTTTCTCTGGCTCTCATAAAGACGCTCCTTGTTGTTCTTTCATCTCTGGTTGAACAGGTGCCAGACTCTCTTTTGGGCCTCCAGGCAGCACAATTGTGGTTAAAGTTCACCAACCACATCAGAAAGCTGAACAGCAGGAAAAAGGAACTGATGATGTGGGTGTATTTTCAGATGAAAAGGTGAAGCAGGTTTTATTGCATGTCTAGTGTGTCACTGCGCAACAGAAGGTTTAAAAGTTTGAGATTCAGACATTTATCAGATCTATTAAAGGGAGTTCCCCTTTAATAAGATCAGTATCAGGGTAAATAACCAGATCAGTGCATCCCTAATGGTACTCCAAAGAAAAGAATGAAACCAATCATAAACTCAAGAAGTTTAATCAACAGAAACCATATATTTAAAAAAAAAAAAAAGGTTGTGAAAACAATAATACATGTTTGCATGTGTGTGTTTGTGTAACAAGAGAAAACAAACCTGACTTTGTACTGCAAGTGTGTGGAATAAATGGTTCCTCATGTGGGCAATGTACTGTCCTGACTGTATGGTTGCTGTAAGTGCAATGCATGCTGGGAAAACATGAACTGAATAAATGGATGGAACAGTTGCCCTGAACTCTCACAAAGTCTTTATGTCAGTTTTAATTCCCTTTCCCGTCTCTCTGTAAATCCAGTCTGTACTCAAACAGGGTGAAGTTCATGATTTTGGCAGCAACCTCAGGAGCAACAAACTCTCTTGTCTTCTCGTAGCCCATGTGTTCATACAGCTTCTGCGCATCTGTCTGCACCACAGACGTGTACAGGACGACTGCTGCGTAGCCCCTGTCACGAGTAAAATCGGCCACTGTCCGACACAGAGCCTTAGCGATGCCCATCCCGCGGTGACTGCGGCATACAGACATGCGCTTCAGCTCCAGGCACTCGGGCGAACTCTCAGCAGGGAGACAAGAAACTGTGCCGACCACCCGGCCATCACTCTCAGCCACCCAAAAACACGCGTTTTTCTGCTTCAAGTAGGTCTCGCTGATGTTGTTAAGGTCCTTCCTGAGGGAGGTGTCGATGTATCTGTTGAACATGTAGACAACAAACTGCCGGGCTGCGGCCAAGAGCAGGGTGACGGCCAGGATGGGTAGCAGGAAGGACTTGGAGCTGGTCATGAGAGCGCAGAACATGCACATGAGCACCATCTGGGTCGGAGGCTGTTTCAGAACGTGCATGAAGGTCGAAGGCACGTGCTCGCTCATCCCCAAGGTGAAGATCTCCTTCACTGCCTCGGCATCCTCGTCCCGATATTTCCGGATCTGAATACTGGCCATGGCTCGGCTCTGCTTTCAAATGAAACAGGAGGACTAGGTCGATCAGTTTCTTCACCATCACAGTTTGCTAAGGCCTGTCCCTAAATCCCTAAACTGTATTCACTATAATCTGGTATGACAATTAAAAACTAATTGAAATTCATTAATTTAACAGATAATTAACTAACCATCGTAGTGATGTACTAGTAAAAATATTAACCATTTGTGAGAATATTCTCCATTTGAATTATGACCATTCAAATACTTTTTTGTTTAGTCTGATATAGGATTTTTGATGCTATTGCCAATAGATATATTTGATAATTATATATCAGTTACATATTTAACTCAAAGGAATCAATGTGAGAACTATTTCCACTCAATAGTCAGTCAAAAAAAACTGAAGAAAAATAGCATACAGCTTGTGTAAAAAGCTAGAGAAACACTCACAACAAAGTTTGTAGAGAACTAATAACTTACAGCAAACCAATGGTAGAATGTAACTGAGTAAATTTTACATTAAATACACACAAGCTTGTATAAGGGAACACAATTGAACCATTTTGGCTTGTGACACCTTGACATAAATCAGCGTTTACTTGTGCCCCATGTCACATTTCATGAGTTGTTTCCCTAAAAAGAGACCTTTCCCCTCTAAAACTCTCACACGGTTCATTTCAATGCAAGCAAAAATATCAGATAACAGACTGGTGAATCAGAACTTTATGTTTCTTCTAGTAATCATGTTACACCCCCTCAGATTTATCACTGAATGAGACACAACTATACAAAAGCACAGCTCCACCCGAAGCAGCTGCAACAGTAAAATGCTGCTTCCACATTGATGAATGTGTGTTAATAATGTAATTTAGTGCAACCTATGAGTTAAAGGAGGCCAAATTCTGCAGAACCAGTAAATTCATTTTTGTCCAATTTACACTGATAACACTTCTGTACTAACATTTTAATTATAAGAATTATAAATGCAGGACTTTCACATCCTCCACTGCAGCAAAGACACATTGATTGATCACCTCTGCAGTCTGAGGCTGAACGATAATAGAGAAGTTCACCTCTGGTCACAATGACCCTCAAACTGACAGCCAGACGTGTCACATGAGTCAGTTTTTACGGGTTTTCCTGTAAACTAGGCAACGTTAGTAATCACTGTTTTGTTAGCTATTCAACCAACTGGTGTAAGTGATCATCCAGGATTAAACAAACGAATATCCCGACTGTAAAAGACGTGTCTCCTCCAAGAAACGGATGTAAACGGACAAGACTTAAATTCTACTGATTAGCTAACAGGAGCTAGCATAAGCGCTAGCATCACAAAGCTACCGATTTGAGCCCAAAATCGCTCTGAGGTTACTGTTGGATTAAAAAGGCGAAATTAACACGACTTACGTGTTTTATCTCGTCGCTTCAACTTCAATTCAGTCTGGATGTGCAGAGCCCAGCAAAGTTACCAGAAACTCAAAATCCTCTCATTTCATTTGTCTGCGGCTTACTCTTCAGCTCGGACATGCTGCGTTCAGGGAAAGGCGCAGAATGGGAAAAAAGAACAGTGAACTCGTTCCAGCGCGGGGACATCTTTACATATAAAAGCCGTTGTTTTGCCACAGATTTGTGAAAATTTTATGTTTTCAGCAAGCGCCTGTCAGCGGTTCTCGATATACCTGACTCAAAGTTAGAACTAGGAGGCAGACGTTAAGTGTTTTTGCCACTCGGGTGCCCATAATTTACCACGGATGTAGGTAATTACGGGCTGTAGGGTGTGACTGGAACGCATCTTAAGCCACTTCCTCTTTAATGCTGATTGGCTGACTAACTGTCCGCTTAATGTTGTTTTTATATTGAAGGCAGATACGTCACTAAATATCAAATAAATAAATAAATACATACATAAATAGACTAAATGTTTGTCAAAGACATTACATTACTTATGGTGTAACTCTGCTATATTTAATTATTTAGCCAGTTGTTTGAATAGGATTGAGGGGGTTTTTTTTACATCAGTGTTTTGACCAGTGAGCCCTTAAAATAAACCAATATTCGATGTCTTTGGAGGAATTTTTGGTTTTATTTAAATATTTTTTGTACAGAAGAGCAATGCAAATGCTGTTTATAACTAGTCCATTTTTGTTGTTCAGAGGGTTTTATCTATACTCTTTTGTATTCAGGATGTCCCATGTTGGTAAATTGTTCTATTAATACAGTCAGTGCTACTCAGAAGCCATCGATGTACTGTAAATAAGTCTTGAGGAAAAAATATTTTACCAAAAGTCAAACAAGGAAAACCTCTATATGGCAAGCACCAGTGTAGTAAAAATACAGCATCACTCATATCATTTGAATTGAATTTGGTAAAAAAGCTTCTTACATTGAATGTCACTTGGTCACATTGTGATTTTTGTTATATGTTATTTGAGCCACAGGGGCCGATCTTCACATCTCTGAGCAATGCTCATGGATTGATGATGATGAAGTTCTTCAACAGGCATTTTCAGTGTAAAAGAACAGAATGCTGTCTGGTCTATGAATATTTGCAATTCTGTTACATTCATCTGCCTGTTAGCCTGGTGTTGTATCCCATTCAACCGGAAAAATCCAAAACCCCTGTCCTATGGCAGGTGGCTGGGAGACATCATGTTTCATTTCAAAGTAGAGAAAATCTAATTTATCTAATTTCAGTGTCTATTTGGCATACAGCAAAAGACATTCTTTAAAACATCCATCCATCCATTTTCTACACCACTGTATGGATACAGGGTTCTGTAAACATAAAGACAAAAAAACTCCAACACACAACCTTGAAAAGGAGCCAGTGAAGGTCAGAGAGGTCACAAAACAGAGGTCAAACTCTGCTGCCATAACAGCCAGAACAATGACTGTTGTCACAATAACACAGCATATGTTAGTTTACAATGCAGCAGCTCTGAGGTACAATAAATGTGAGATATTTCACAATACATGAAGACTGAAAAAATAATTTATTGTCTCCTTAAAACAAATTTGTCTAGATTTCATACATCAAATGATTGTAAAGATTTTCCCTTTTTGTTCCACTAAACTGATAGTCAAAAGATAAAAAAATGCATAATTTTTCCTTTAAACATCAAACATTTAGTTTTGTTTGTACAAAACATTCACTTTACATTCGCTTTTCTGCCCAGCCGACTGAGCTGTGAGCGGAAATGGAAGCAGATCATAACTATATTTATTTCGCGTTGGTGTCTTCCTCCCTTCTAGCCCAGGTTGATCTCCCCTGCAAACAGGGTGATCAGTAGTATGATGGTGAACCCCGTCAGCAGGCCCGCGTTCTGGATCAGGAAGAAGATGATCTTGGTGGAGGTTCGTTTCTGTTCCCGGGCCAAGTTGTCCATCTCTGGAAACTGTGATCAGGAATGACAATCACATATCTGTCTCACACACAAGCCTTTGACACACAACATACACTGGTCTGATTGTTCAGTAGGCGACATAATGAGAAGTAATAACACATAAACAGGAATTGTGAATGGGTTGGTTTGTGTGGCTACAAGTTTTATATTGTTCCAATGCACTGAAACTGGAGAAAAGACCACAAGTCGACAGTATCAGCGCCTGACTGCTGATGTTGACAAAACTGGGAGTTTTTGTGTGTAAAAAATACTGAATGTCCAGATGGAAGTAAAAAAAGAGCCTTAACAAAAAGGAGAAGACTCATGATACACTTTGTTTTTTTATATTGTCAACAAACCCATAAAAAGACCAAAAATCACCAATGAACTGATCATACTAACAATAATTCCCTGAGTAACCACAGTCTGATATAGCTGATTCCTTTGTACACCCCTTCACTCACAATATAAAACTTTAAGGTTGTCAATTAGGAACAAGTTGCTTAAAGTGCTCTCAGCTCCTGGAAGTATATAAAAATAATTACAATCTGAACATCTGCAATTTTAAACCAGTATTCATTGATTTCTTTTTCTTTTTTTTTTGGGCCACTTGAGGGCAGTACAACAAGCTGTAAACACAGCACCGATCCACTGTACCATCACCACTACGTCCATGTGCTGTGTGTGTTAGGAAGAGGTGGTCTGTCTACACATCCAGCTGATACAGAGCATCTGGTCTAGTTTCCACTGCTCCTTTATAATTGGCTTTTTAGCTGCTCGATGCTCCACAATGTTCCCTGCTAGTCTCCATCTGTGTCTGACTGCTGAGCAGGTAGCGTCCAGTCACCTGCTGTGGCTGAAAACGACACTATGAGAGCAGTGAGAGTGAAACAAAGTAGTAAAGTTGTGGTCTGGACAGAAAAACCATGAGCTGAAACTAGATGTAAAGCTCAGTTAAAGCTGCAGATTCAGGTGATAATTCTCAGTAGATTCATCAATATCAACTGTCACATTCTTTTCATACCATCATTTTATACAATAGTATTTTAATAATGAGAAACAATCTAAAACATTTCTGGTTTTGGTTTTTTCATGGGGTTGTTGACAAAAATCAAAATCTAGATTAAAATCTGCTTTACTTTATAAAGTCACTAACTTCTACACTGCACTAACTTTCATGAAACTCCCAGGGCCTTGTTATTGTAAAAAAAAGTCTGACCACCGCTCCAAAGAGAACAGACATTCTCAGACAAATATGCTGGATTTTTTTTCCCCCAGTGTCTTCAGATAGTGTAATCTGACTCACCATGTCTGCCAGCGCAATATACAGGAACATTCCTCCTGCGATGGCAAAGATCGCATTGGGGGCAAAGTTGCTCCCGAGCAGAATTCCAAACACGAGGCCGACGTAACACGAAAACGCCGACAGCAGGTTGAAGAAAATGGCTTGTGGGACACTCATGCCAGCGTTCAGGAGGATCACAAAGTCGCCTGCACGGAGAGCAAAACACAACACTGATACAGTGAAGAGGAACAGGCCGATGGAACGTGATGTCCAAAGCATTTTGTTTGTGTTTTTCTCTCTTGGACTCAGCCATTGATTATTGATATTATTTTTATCTGTTAAGTAGTTTGAAGGGTTAATTAAATTATTTCGATTTGACAAAGATAACTGATATGATTTCTACCTAAACTTCTACCATTATACTCCTACCTGCAGAATAATGTGAAGGGTACTGTAATACAGCTACACTGTAGTTTCTTTTTTCCAAAGTTTAGGTTTGAGATTAAAGAAAGTTATGACTTTTCTGCCCATAAGTAAAAAATAATGATTAATGTTAATATATGTTATCCCTCTTCTCTTCTATACATCTGTGTCTTGCCCCTAAAGTAACTGGCAAATACACAAAGTTTCCTTTTGAAGACACACAGGAAAAGACAGGGTGAGTATTGAAAAGACACATTTTTGGTGCAGTTTTGCAGCTTGTCAGTAGAGGCCGATAAAAGTTTGTTGTTGCGATGTGATATTTGTAAAATGTTTAGTCTAAAGATTAAAAACCCAGGACAACATGTTTTTACGGCTGCACTGTGCCATCAAATGGGAATATCCTTCTTGCATCATGTTATACACATTTCCACTAAATTCAACCCGATATATGTGGTATCTTGCGTGACTTTGGGATCTCCACAAGAACTGAAAAGCAATTTCACCCAATGTTTGGCTGAACAGCGTGAGCTCGTGATGACTCACGAGGAGGCTTAATGCTGCTTATCACTCACCCAGTTCGTGGGGAAACTCCTCACATACAATTGCAATGGAGGTACTGAACCCCGTCAGTATGGACACGGTGAACGAAGCGCCGATAGCCAGACCGTCGATGAAGTTGTGCAGCGCGTCGCTCAGAGTTATCATCCACGCCACCGTCTTGATGTTGGTGATGCGCTGCCCACGCAGCCAGTGGCACATCACAGCAGACACCTGGACGTCCTGAGGAGTGACGAGACAGGTTAAAGGCACGTGGCTGCTGCTGCTGCTGTTTGATTTCACTGAAGAGTCATATGCAAATAATGATTATATGTGGATTTAGTGAGACACAAAGACAACACACAATGATATCTCTTCATTTAAAACCCAAAGTTCAAATCATTCCAGAAAATGAAGGACAAAGTTGAACGTTTTGCTTTTGGTATCTGATGATCAATACTTTGTTAACAAAGTAGAGAGCAGCAAATGTTTAGGTTTTGAATAAACACGGGATCTGACTGCTTAAATACCCAACATGTTTAATACGAACTGCAGTGGCAAAGGTGACACTGTTTCTAAATGATTTCGAACCTAGTTTGGCTTTGCTGATTTATCAGTCTAGCTCTAGTCATTAGTTCCTGGACAAATTGGAACATAGACCTGGTGATTGTGTCAGATTCTGTAGAGGGAAAACCAAAGTTATTACAATTCATCCTGTGGGGGAAATAAAATGTTGGTACTAGATTTGGTGGCAATAAGTCCTGTAGCTGTTGTTGGCTGTTGTAGGTCAGAGGGATTCATCCTGTGAAGACTGTGACACAAAGAGAGGTGCCACTAGCACGGCTAAAAATATAGACCGTGAGGAAATCGTACTTTTATCAACACAGCATGTCCATCTTGTGTCCACAAGTGTGAACGATACCAGGAAATATTTCCCCTAAATGGATGTGCGGCATTTGCAACAGAACTCTTCAGTTACAAATATAATGGCACAAGTGTTGTTAATGGGAAACCAGAGAACAGGGGGGCATAAACAGAGGCTCCACGATTTGGTTGAAGATACTCTGCAGTGACAAAACGTCCCTTCTCTCGGCCGCGGCCAAACAAGGAGCCTTTGTGCTCAACTCAGACAATTCCAGCTTTTAGCGGGAGAGGACGGATCTGAGGCTGCCAGCCCGGTTTCCACGGGCATGTCTGTTTGTTTAGTGTTTTGATCCCTTCAAAAACCGGACTCCTCCGTATGACACAAGAGATTTCACCGTTAAACATTAACAGCAACTCTAATCGCCCTGCGTCACTGATAACGGCTCAACAAAAGAGCTAAAAACTGAATCTCCGAGCAGCAGAGAAGTGGGTCCGGCCCACATTAAAATACCACCTCTTTTTTTGTTGTGTCATCTTCTATGGAAATATTTTTAATGTATGCAGTGTCAGCAGTTGCACAGTTACACTTTTGATACACTGAAACTCACGACCTAATGACTGATAGAGAGTTTAATTACACTCATTCAATAATATCCTGTGACGGCTTCCTGTCAGGTGTCTCTGATAGAGGAATGTGGTGGACAGCAAATCTCTATCGAGCTCGCAGTCACTTCCGATAAAGTTGCAGGGAAGACTCACTGTTTTTACAAGCTTATCTTAATAATGAGCTACTCCTTAGATAAAAGATCATTGAGTACAAGGTTGCAATTGCTGTGTAGGTTAATGTGACATGTGCTCAGAGAAAGTTGATCATTTCCCAACACGTACCACTCTGTTCAGCTTCTATAGTAGGTAATAGTGTTATAGATAACATGAGTGTGTTTGGTACCTGAGAGGGGGTCACGTTCGCGTGCGGGTACTCTGGGTTCGGGCTGCTCTTGTCTGCGGCGATGGTGCTGATGTTGGTCAAAATGATGGAGTCCTTTTTCTCCATGATGTCTCCGTTGTGCAGGGAGTTTTCTTGAGGCAGCTCTGCAGGAGTGAAGTGGCTGTGGCCATGCTAAGACAGACAAGGGCGATCCGATGAGAAAGAGCATCAGTGATAAATGTATTTGGTTCCTTATTTGGGTAATTTTCTAAAATGTGTTGGATATTCTCTGGCCTATGACACAGTTTTTTTTTTCAGCTTTGTACTTTGTTTGTACTTTTCTTGTGTTTGCCTGAACCTTGTTTAACTCTGTGTGTGTCTGTGCCTCAGGTTGATCTCACTCTGCCCGCCTCGCCCGACAGTCCCGCTCCCTCTACTGGCCCCCGCTCCTCCGTTAACTCTGGCTCAGTTCCTCAAAACCTCACCTCCTCATCAACTCCTCAATAAAACTGCTTTTGAACAGATGCAAGCTTCTTGTCCGAATTCTGCTTTTGCATCCAAACACTGAAGCTCACACACTAACATGTTATATTTCATTTGTTAAATCTGTGAAAAAAACTAAGTGTAAAAACGAATAGGTGCAGTTTCACAAGGGGGGATTGTGCTAGCTTCATATTTAATCAGACAGTCATGAAAGTGGATTTAATAAATTCATACCAATCTGTTTCCCAAAACGTGAATTATTAATTTAAAATGTTAACTTTCATATTTTATAGCAATATTAGCATTTTATACAATCGCATACATCTTATATTTACTGACTCAGAAAGCTAAATAAAACTTCTGGCCCAACATATGCCTGGGTCCTCGGCCCAAGTCAGGCCCATGTTTTTCCCTATGTGTGCAGATTCTGGCTGTTATCCTCTGGTATTGTCTGACATCTGCAAGATTTTCTGTATGTGCGCCAGAATTGGTCCAGTTGCGGAAGTAGCATCTGATAATCTCACTGGATAGGGGCCAGATTTGGACTGTGTACCCAGACTTATACTGGGCCAGAGGAAAATAAGCACGTCGCCCAAGTATAGGCCAGATATATTGCTTCCTGAGGAAGGTCACACTAATTGAGACTAGCAACCTTGAGCCTGGTGTAAAATAATGTACATGACTGACGTGAAGTGTAACTGCTTCATGGTAGTCAGCAATTATAATCTAAATAAACCAGTATACCAGGGCTGTTCAGTGGCCGATATACAACTGAAATATGATAAATGACTTAACTCAGTAATAAAAGAAAAGAGCTTTGCACCTAATGAACTCACTGCTCTATTAACTTACATCATGGTCCACCCCCAGAGCCAATTTCAGGATCTTCTCCACGAAGAATAGGAGGTAAAAGCCACCGAATATTCCAATTGCATTCGCCACGTAGTTATCTGCTTTGGGGTCAAAGCCCAGAGCCTGTGGAATAACAGAGGAATGTCAGTGTCTGCATTTCTGTTTCATTTATCCTCCCCTCTTCAAAATGACTTTCCTGATGATTGGCTCGATCCAACTTAGTCTCCATCTCTTACTCACCTCTGGTATGAGCTGAAGTACAGCATTGGAGAAGAGCGTCCCAATGGCCAGGCCAATGAAGTAGGTCAGCACTTTGGGGAAATAGGGTTTTTTGGTGAAGGGAATCAGCAGGAGACCAAGCAGAGACGCAAGGTTGATCACAGTGACGGCCAGAAACCCGTAACCCCACACTGTCAGGACGGAAAGGATAAACAGCTGTTATTCTTCTATCATTTGTCAACATCAGAGTCCCCTGGTCTGTCTGAGTTTGGTGACATCTTTAACTTCCTGTTTGTTTGACGGTTTTTATTTTTCCCGTTCAGGCAAAGTCTTTATCACTGCACCTAAACTACCAATTCTGCCTGTAAAACTTCTGTAAAACTGTAAAACAAGTCACTCATCAGCGCACCAGAATGTGTCCAAGACAACAAAGGTAGAAGCTTTTATTAACTGTGCACATGCTGAATCTCTGCAGAGTACCTAAGGTCATGCAGGGCATCCACTGGGGGCTGCAGGGAAGATCCTTTTTGCCCTGAGCTGAGTCTCTGTGGTCTGTCTTCCTCGAAGGCAACATTAAAAATCCCACCTCCACTGCCAAGATTAGCAGACCCTAAACCCAGCCGATGACTGAACAACATAGGAGCTGGGGGTTCGGTGCTCAAGCTAAGAGTACCTGCAGCCGGAGAGGCTCAACTCAGGGCAAGAAACTCCCCTCAACCCAGCTGTCAGACAGATGTGGCTGTAAGCAGAAGATGATGTTTGTAAATGCACTAAACAATCTGTTAAAAAAATGTTCAAATACAGCCCTGAGGCAAGAAATATAACTCAAATACAATATTCTTGTAAAATCAGCCCTTCATATGTATAATTTATTTCCACTCTGGTAGCTAACAGCTAATTGCTAATGGCTAATGAACATTATTATCCAACCTTTTCTGTGAGGCAGAAACTGACATTTGGGAACAACTGTATCTCCTTAAAATACAATATCATTAAATGTATCGACAACCACAAAACATTGTCATAAGTCATGGCTTGTGTTGCTTTTTTCTGCCATCAACACAGTCAGGTCTTCAAAGGAACGTCAAGGGCATTTTTGTTGGACAACAGACGTGTATCTCAACAAAAGACACAATACTATTTATTTGCAGAGGAGAGATTCTGTTCACAAGGCCAGAGGAGGAAACAGCATGCACCACGAACATCAGACTGGACAACAGTCACAGTTGGTTGTAACTGTGTCAACAGCAGTGAGGAGGAGTGTTTGATGGTAAATCTGAGCGGTCAGCGGCTCTGTGAGGCAATCCAGGACAGTGAGGAGCGTTACGGCTCCACCACAGGAGAGGACTGAGCTTTAGTCCTCATTAGATACTGACTGACCTCATCAACAGTGTTTCTATAGGCCTGGTTTTGTACTGAACTGAGAGTAAACAAGTTGAACCTGCAGCAGAATGAAGAATGATTAGTTTCACTGACAGAAAATGAATTGACAACTATTTTGATCATTGAGTAATTGTTTTAGTCATTTATTAAGCAAAATGCTAAACATAAGAGAGGATTTGGTGCTTTTTTTGTCTTCTATGATAATAAACCGATTAATCAAGAAAAATAATCAGCAGATTAGTCAATAATGAGAATAATCATTAATTGCAGCCCCGCTACTGAACTGAAGACAGTTAAAGTCAGTGCTGAGTGTCGCCACTGTATGAATGATGATGCATTCACTTACTGTTGTATGTACTGAAGTGCATCTAAATGATGATGTGATTCATTAGCATAGAAAAAAGGGGACAGATTAAACTTAGTTGTCAGTTTATTAGGTACAACAAGCTAAAACTAATGCAGTCTAACACAACGCTCAACAGTTGTGTTGAAACTGTTTCAGAAAGGTGTTGATTCAACTTTCCGCTGATTGTGGAGGACGTAGGTTTTGGTGCTGTTGAACTGTATAGTAATTTACAGAGAAATGTTCCTGTTTTATAGCCTACCCTCACTGATATAAATGCGGTGGACAAATAGTTTTAAGACCCCTGTCAGTCAGACTATGATCATACACGCATAAATACGGCATCTTAAAAATCTACTGCTATAGCAGATGCTTAAATATTCATTATATTGATTCAAATATAACCGAGACTTGGTCAGAGAGCAGAGTTCACAGTGAGGTGCTGTTGTCTTTTAACCTCTGTTGTCCATGTGTCTCTGAACAAGCAAAAAGGAATCAGTCGTTCCACCTCCTGTAACTAATCAGCTTAAATTTTCAATCATTCTTTCTCTTTACGGAAACTAATTTTCTATATTTGAACTAAAGAGTCATCAGTGACATTACTCAGGAGATGTAAGATACTAAAATGGGAAAACACAGGGATAGACTAAGATAAAACATGTTTTCCTTATACTTCTCAAAACCTTTTGTGACATTTGGCTAATTTATTGATTTTATATAGTAACTCTAAAGCACTGCCAGAGTGAATTCAAGGAAACAAACCCCCATGAACTGTGGGTTATTTGAGTTGCAGGGGTCTTGACAAATAAACCAGGAGGCATGCAGCAGTTGTGATGAAGCAACTCACCAGTGTAGTCAGGAGGCGTCAGAGTCTTGGGGGCGGTGTAGGGGCAGGAGGGCAGCAGCACCTGGGTCAACACAGCGGGACAGATCCTCCCCAGATGTCCCACAGTCAGCTGACTGACATTACTGAACCCGAACTGGGACAAGATCTGCTCTGCTGAGGGACACTGGAGGGCAGAGAAACACTATTAGACATCTTTAAATATTTTAAATCTCAATTTTGTCTCTAAATCCCTTTCTGCTTCGGTTATAATGTTCCTATTTCCTTTTTTTTGTCTCCTTTTATGTGTGTTTTTCATCGTTTGTGAATTGTATTGCTTCTTTTTGCATGAAATATTTCATCTAAATATACCATGAAGGAGAAAAGATAGAAAAAAGCTGTTATATTCACGTATATACATGCTGGTTTAATGTTATTTTGAGGCTTAATTCAAGACAGAAAGGCTTTTCACCATATTGTGTGCATTACTGAACCTTGAAATGCATTAATTACATCTATTTACATTAAATTGACATGAATTATTCATTAATGATCATGCATTTGGTCAAAAATAAGCCCAATTATCGAACAAGTCAGTCTGATAAAACAATGGACAATGTGTTAAGCATTTATTATGACACAATCTCAAAATAGTTTATATTTAGCAAGTGGTAAAAGAAAATGATTTATTATGACTTAGTTTAATCTCGTCATAAATCGCCTTATAAACTGGGCATGACATGAGCATGTTACACTCTCATAAATTAGTAATGAGCCCATTCCATTTCTGTAAATGATCAATCTATAAAAACAAGTTGAAATAATAGAAATAGTGAACAGTGTGAGCAGTTTCTATGCTCACCTCTTGGTTTGCCAGTGGATTCTCTTCAGATATTAACTCGGACCTCCTGGCTGAGATCAACAGCAGTAAATCTTCCAGATGCTCCGTTGAAATTGAATTATTTTCACCATAGTAGTGTAAAATATTCTCCAGGAAGCCCTGTCCATCCTGCCCACCGACGCGTTTACTCTGGGATGTTGTAAGAAAAACTAAAGCGCACGTAAAACACAGTCTGAAGTTAAACATCTCTGGTTTTAAGCGTCAGTTTGCTCCAGTGGGAAAAAAAAAATTAAAAATCTCGCTACTTCTGCTCCTCAGGGAACATTTTACAGAGAGATCAGGATTCCCGTGGAGTTAGTTGGCAGCCCAGAGTCAGGTCCATGGCAGGGCTGCTGCAGAAGTCGGGTTTTTCTCTGTTGAGCTGTGCGGTTCTTCCAGCTTCTTCTGGGAGTCCCGGTCCCTCCTGAGGTGGTCGGGCTGATAAACCAGGACTGTAGGTCGGGTTCAAAGATCAGACTGCGGAGCCATGAAGCCAAAAGAAATGAAGGTGACCGACCGCCTGCACTCACAGACTCAATGCTTTCTTTTGTGACTTTCTCACTTGCTATGCAACGTGCTCCCACACACACACACACACACACACACACACACACACACACACTCCTCGGTGTGCGTCCTAGCGCGAAAGCATGCGGGGTGCGTGACGCTGGGGAATTCAGTTTACAGCTGTGTTCTCCCTCAGTTCCATTATCAAACAGCTGGATGTGGAATAAAATCATAAACATGAGTCCATGTGAGTCGCAGGATGAGTTGAAAGGTCCCTGTCGTCGCCCAGTGGCAGCTGGGGGCCAATGCAGGATAAATGCAGGAGCCAGACTAAAGGGCTGCCACATCCCTGAGAGCGGAGGTGGTGCAATAATATACTGTATATGACTATGTATTGTCCATTTACAGCTGTTTATGTGAGCAGTAGCTTTTATTCCCAGTGGGTTCAGTATTCAGATCATTTACTGGACTTCAAGTATCAGTATCACACTATAAAAGCACAGAAGTATTAGCAAATATTTAGAGTTTTTTAATCTATAGTTTGGATGTATATTGGATTGGGCGATAATTATAAATGCATTAGCATGGAAGCTGTATTTGATGAGTACCACTCTCTCATAAGGCTCCATTTCTTTAGTATTTATAAACTATAATAACTGGATTTACTGATGGTTAATGCAGCATCACTAATGCTTTATAGATCAGTTTAAGTCATTAATAAAAGCAACATTTGGGTTGCCAGACTGTGAAAAGAATCCTCCTCCAGCACGACACTTTTCTTGTGATTTTAGCTCTTTAATTCCTTAGAGAGGCCTGTACAATGGATTATTTAATAATTGGACCATTTATCTTTGGGAGAAGCTGCAAGATGCCTGGACCATAATCTATTTATAAACTATTCATTAAAAAATAGAACTGCAGGTGACTAACTTTTGCAGATGGCTCAGAAACGGAGGCATCCATATCCCCCTTATTAATGTCCTAATAACATATTCACCTATATTTATAGCTGCATTATTACTGAACAAAAACACATAGAAGTGCCATCACCAAAACAACTGATTTAAACTGGGTACACTGATGTGAATGGGAACTTCTTAATGTAAAATATAATAAAAACAGCTCTTTTTTCACATTAACTGTGTTCTTCTCTCTACATTTGTACTTTTTAAAGTTTTGTAAAAAACATAACAACTTGTCAAATTCTATGTATAAGCTGATAAATGCTTATACCCTGATAAGTCTGCAGGTGTAAATGTTAATAAGTAGCTTGTAAATGGATTTAAGTCCGGAGAGGGACGTCTCCCAATGCATTAAAGAGCTACAAAGAACAACGTGGCAACCCAAATGTTGTTCTTATTAATGGCTGATCTACAAAGCATGAGTCAACCATTAACCTTTATAAATGTTGCCTTATCAGAGAGTGGTACTGTTTGATGTTATATCTAGTCAAACTGGAGCTAATTTTATTAATGTAGTGCAGTATAAAGTGCACCATTGCCAGTATTGTACCGGAAAGGTGTGTCATCTATCAGGCAAAAGTACCAGCCAATCTCTGGTTTTAGTTGCTATAATTTAAAGTTTTGCTGCTTATTTCTGTTTTACGTAATTGTTAACTGAGTATTTTTGGAATTTGGGTTGTTGTTCTGACAAAACAAGACATTTGAAGATGTCAGTTTTCACTATTTTCCATTGTTTCTTAAACTGAAAGATAAATTAAAAAATAATCAACAGGCAAATAATGAAAATAATTGTTTGTTGCAGCCCTAATGCAAGATACTGTACCCAATACGATGCACATCTTACTGTTTTTGATCAGTGCATGTTTATTACTTTCAAATCATTAACTTACAGTGTCTGCAAAAAGCACTGATCACTGATTAGCAGAAAAATATTCACATGTCAAAATATAAATATTTACAAATTGATCTAAACAAATCCAAAAAAATAAAATTTTTAGACAGAACTGTTAAAATAATAATAATAATAATTATTATAATAAAACACATCCACAATGTCAAGTAATACAGTCTTTCCTTTGTTAATTATCTTTATAATGTACAAAAATGCAAAACATACAATAGGAAAATAGTTTTCCGTACACAATATACAATAAATTACAAGATCAAACTCAGTCAGATTATATTTCCTCTCTACATCAAGACATCTCAGGTTTTTCATTAATGTCAGTACCAATATTGGATTTTTATTCCAAGGCGATTTATTGGTCAGTTCATCCTGTACACCTTTATTAACCTGCTCTTTGTACATTTCATTCCTTTGTCTGATGGTTTGTGTGTGAATCAAAGGCTGAATGTGTGCCAGAGATTCCCTGCTTCTTCCTACTTTCTCCTTTGTTTGGTGAGAAAACATGTTTACAGAACTGGCAGTAAGTCAGACAGCTACAGTCTAAAAATATCCGTCTGGCCTTCAAAACTCCTGGAGTATCAAGTTTCAGCCATAGTATCTCTTTTAAATTGTGATTTAGCAGCCAACAACAGAAAAGAGTCACAACTTTGCCCATCTGTTGCCTTCGTACTTTGGTACACCTCGACACGGACTCTAGCTGGTCTCAGGTCAGTATACGTCAGTTAAAGATGTGATGGTGAGGGACCTGGAGAGTTCTGCGACGCTGGTTTGACGCCACGCAGTAAAACTGACCGTCATGTTTCTAGAAACCATCAGGAAGCCGTTGGAGCTGAAGCGTCCGGGGATGTCTCCCACGTCGAGCCAGACAAAAGCAGCCACAGAGGCAGAGTGGAGGGTAACGGTGAGGCCGGTCTTATCCTGCTGCACTTTGGCCTGCAGGGCCAGACGAGGAAACACATCAACCTCTGAGACTGATCACAGATCCTTTAAACCCACCAGTCACAAGTTAACAAATGTTGCAGTGTGAAACTTAGTCCAATAAACTAAGTTTGAAGGTGTCTGAAATTTTACGTTTGCCTGACAGGTGTGTGGAAAGACAAGGGTGAAAAATACTGAAGGAAACTGGACTGTTACTCTCAGACGTTGTTCAATCTTTTTATCTTTTTCAATATTCTTCAATAATAGGCAACAATGATTTAATGCCAATGTAATGAACCTTACATGTGTGTCTGTGTTGATTGTCCCAGTCCTCAGGTTTTTGTGTTAAATTTCTTGTTTTTTCTGTTAAATCTAAAATGTTATAAAAAACTAAAGTTTAATAAAATGAGAAAATCCTCATTTTATCAAGAGAATAAAATGTGTAGTTCAGGAAGTATAAACCACGAACACACATCCTTTTATTATTGAGAAGCTAACATTTTAAGAATCTGAAATGCCTAAATTACCTCTGTTTTCTTGTTACATCTATTAATTTAAGAAACATGTCTCCTGTAACAACTCTTCTTTCCTCTGGTTCAGTTTTGACACATTTATCAGTGACAGCTGCTTCTTTATTCTCTGTAAAATCTTTGAAGACACTTTTTGCAAATCTACCACACAAAGAAAACTGAGGGTGATAAACTAATACCTAAAGTCATTTTGTTTTGTCTTTTGACCTTTCTTAATTCAAATTTCAAAAATATTTCAGATGCATGAAATTTTGTTTTGTTTTTGTGAACATGTTGGATCTCAGCTCTACCACAAGTTATTTCCTGCCTCATCCTTCTGTATATGATGTACAAATATGTGTATAAATAAGAGAAGGTGACTTACTGTGATGTTTGGTCTCTGGAGTCCCTGAGCGTCTTTGGGTGAGCAGAGGAAATGGTGGTTGGTGGGACCCTGCTGGCCGCCGCTGTCCTCCAGGTGGAAGGTGAGCAGGCAGGTGAGCCGGGTGCAGCGTCCACACCCTGCCAGCAGGTCGGCGACGGGCTGTTTGAAAATGGCCACGGCGCTCCCTCCGGGGACCAGGAGCGGGTCTGACTTCAGTGAGCACACAGGATCTAGATCGGTCCAGGAGTACACGGTCACCTGATCGACAGAAGAACAGACCCGTTTCTGCGATGGCCGCACATTTAGATAAAAATTAAACATTAACCAGGTGATGTTGCGAGTTCAGGTAATCTTTAAATTTTCAGTGTTTAGGCTCAGTCATTTAAAATTGTATGTAGAGCTGAGCTGTATTTCTTTTTTATTTATATTAATCTGATTTTAATCATTATCCTGCTCTACATGGATAAAGTGGTAAGAGGTAAGAAACTAAGGGCTTAGAATTAATGTTTTGAGATGTGAATTTAGTCTTTGTTGCCAGAACTGAACCTTGAAACCTTGTCTTCGAAAGCCCACATCGTTCAAACCCTAGTCTTAAAAGGTACTTTCGAGAATGTCTTTCTATTCTATTTTATTTTAATGACATTCTCCTCTGAAAACCTGAAAAGCTTATGGTTAATGAATGAAATTCCTGCTTCATAATCTTTTTTTATATTAATTTCATATCTTTCTAATGCTGGTTTTACTGTCTGCACAGAAGCTCTAAGGACCCGTACTCTCTCTCTGTGAACATGCTTTCAGTTGTTAGTTCAGGGGGGTGCTCGTCCATGGTTTCATGATATCTGGCTCTTAATCCTGGGAAATTCACTATTAAAACCGTACCACAGCCCTGAGCTTCAGGTCGTGACTCAGGTCTGAGACAGCGTAGATGAACAGCGTGTCCTCATCCTCAAACCCAACAGGAAGGATGGCGGCAAAGAAGTTCTGTGCAAAATAATGCAGCATTTTCCACTTCCCACCAAACTCTGCACGAGAACCAGAGGAGGAAATGATATATGAATATTTTGCATCACTGGTGTCTAACCGCAGTCATTACACAACAAAGTATCCATTATAAAAGGTCAAATTTCTATGAAGTGCTGCAGAAGTTCAAAATACATACAGAACAAAAATGTGTGAATGTGTGTCCCTGCTGAGTAGTTGTTCACTCACCGATTGACGACCAGGAAGGCGCCTGCCAAATATCATTGAGCTGCCAGTAGAGAGCGCCCATAGTGTGACCTTTGCCCTCGATGATCTCAGTCTGACTCCGTCGATAAAACTCTGTCTGAGTCTTCACACACTGAGCCTGCATGACCTGGACAAGGAACACGCTCATTACTACATGTAGGAAAAACTAAACTGACCTCTCACTGACGCTGACAGGTGGTGACGCCTCACATACTGTCGACCTGCTGCAATTAGAAAAATGCAGCACTTACTTTACTGCAACAAGTTCAAGGTGATAATGACAAAAACAACCAGTATTATTCAGCTTTTGTGATAAATCATATGTAGCAAATGTTCCAAAGCTCATTAGCATGTTTTAGATTTACATTGTTTATCCAGATGATATTCATCTACTGTATATTGTACTTAGGTAAAAGTAGCAATACCACAGTGTGGAAATACTCTGTTACAAGGAAAAGCATTTCAAATCTTACTTCAGTGTAGTACCAAGAGTAGAAGTACTCATTAAACTTTGCTTCAAATAAAAGTCCTGCATTCAAAATCATACTCATTATGCAGAATGGCCCATTTCATAATAATGTATATTCTGTTACTCGGTTATAATTCTTGATGCATTAATGTGCACATCGCTCTAATGTTGCAGCTGATAAAGGTGGGGCTAATATTAATTATTTTACATGCTGCTGGTTAACATGTGAATTTTCTCCCATCAACAAATCTTAACCTATACATCATAATTTATTTATATTAGATTTTTGCACGATTAACCTGAATCTACAAAGCATGTGGTACAAAGTACAGGACTGAATAAATGTCCTCAGTTACTTTTCATTTCTGTTTACAACTTAAAGTAATATCCCACACATGCTCCTCTCTCTAAAGGACGACCTGGAAGGCCCCTGCCGGATATCACTGAGCTGAGCTTTCCTTCATCATACATAAATATAAAACTTTTCTTTATTACAGCAGAGAGCAATGCACCGGAGGAAGCTGAACTCGCTGTCTCCTCAGTGGTCACACATCAGCTGGGTCAGTGGGTCAGCTGACGTGTGGAGTTTATCTACAAACGTGTCCACTTTAACTGCAACAGAGTGTCAGCCATGAGTTGGGGGTTGTTTGTGTGTTTTACCTGAGTGATGTAGAGAGTGTCTGTGAATCTTTTTAGTGGATCTGTGGAGTTCGGCAGGTTGAAGTGTGAAGCAGCCTGCAGTAACATCTGCTGGTTCCCGTCTGCGTGGTGCTGCCGATGGGAAGTGAAGTTACTGTCGTAGCTCCAGTCTTCTTTCACAGAGACCTGAAACATCACAGAAGATGAAAAGAGGTAAAAAAAACTAAACAAAAAACAAAACTTTATACCACCAGGACAAAAAAATTAAGAGCCTTTGTTAAGATCTGAAGATGTGATAGCAAAGTCAGCTGCTAACTCCCACCTTTAACTAATTTTAAATGAAGCCTTTTTTCCAAATTATTGCACCAATGTTAAAGTTCATTTTATAACTAAGTTTTATTAAACATATTATTTCTTCCTGTTTGGGCTTTTATTAATATAAGCGACAGTTATAGTTTAAAAATGGGTTTAAATACTGGTTTTAAGTTTGAACGTAGTGGCATCTTTGGTTCTTAATAAGTAAAAAATGAAAGCTAAAAATTTGCACAAAAAACACAAAAAACATTGCATGTCTGAAATTTAAGAGGAACCCTCAGACTCTAAATAACAATCTACTGGTAAAATCATCAAGAAAAAGAAAATACTGCAGGGAGATTTGTTCGGTTACCGGCTGCAGAGTGGAGAAGGAAGGCCAGGACTGGAAGCCGTATTCAGAGGCGAAACGTGTTCGAGGGAAAGCCCGCCAGTCCCAGCAGTCGTGGATGTAGCTGTAGAAATGAGTGTCCCCGTAGTGAGGATCATAGGGGTTCGCCGCCACCCACCCCTCCTGCTCCGATTCAGCCCCATTTGTCGGACTAGAGACGAGAAAGGGGCGACTCTGGTCCTCCTGAAGAACATATTAGACTGTGTCACTTCTCAGTCTTTTGTTTCCACTGTTTTAATTGGATTATATATAAATAAATTAAAAAAATCTGGATATAAACGATTGCATGTTGACTAATCAATAATCTGGAATATTTTAACCACAAATCCTGACAGCCTTTTTCAAATGTGGCCTGACTGCTCACTCACGTCTTGCACAATCTCCCTGATGTTGTTCACATACAGCGTCACGTAGTCTTTAACGTACAGAGGCCTCTGGGAAGCTGGGATACTGAACCAGTCTGTGGCCAGAGCAGCTTCATTTTCATTGTTCCCGCTCCAAATTATTATAGAGGGGTGAGACTTGAGGCGCCGAACCTGATTGTTAAATATAAAACACATTTAAGATATAATAATAATAATAATAATAATAATAATAATCTTTACTAATATCTTAGTAAAGGCACAACAAAGAAGCTGAAAATAAATCTGAATATTAATAATTTTGGTTTATTTTGCCATCCTTTGCAAAATTGAGATACAAATTACATCAATAAAAGGTACCTTTCCATGCACTTCTATACAAAATACAGATATGACATTTTCTGAACAATATAAAAATAAAATGAATACACTGCTCACCTGTTGAACGACCTCTTCTCTGACTGTCTGTATGAAGTCGCTCTCAGTGGGATACATAGCGCAGGCAAACATGAAGTCCTGCCAAATCTAAACACATGTATTCAAACAATATGAGGATCCATCTCAGATGAAAATCAAACAAAAACAGTCATCTATGTAAAAAAAAAAATGTAAGCATTTACTTCAATAAGGGTACATGACAGTGATGCTTGATAGGACATTTAGTTTTTCCAGCTACCTCTTCCAGAATTATCACTAATGAAAACGATTCAAATTAACATGTTTCACTAACTCTACACAGTGTATGAGAGAGACGTTACGGTCTGTAGTCTAGTGGTGTGTTAACCTCGTGAAAATGGTGAAGAAACAAGCCTCTACATTTCTGAACACAGTGTAGCAGTGTCTCTGCTGGATGGCCAAGGATATCCGCTCAGTCAGAGTTGACCTCTGACCTGTGGACCCACTGCAGCCGGCTGGAGACTGCAGCCAAACAGGAAACACACGTACGCTTGAATTTGACCATTGTTTGTGCTTCAATAGAAGCCGCCGCTTATATTCGTTCACTGGAAATGTGATGTGACCACACTTTACCATACCTCCATATGCTTTTGATTTCTTTTTATGTTGCTGTTGGTCTCCTGTTTTATAACTGATGTAAGAAAAGTAAATGTGGCTAAAAGATTTCAGTACAGAAACACTGAGGGGCATTTCTGACATTTCTTTTCCCCAGGATCATTTTTCTACTTTTTTTTTTTTTCCATCTGTGAAAGCGACCACTTAGAGGCAAGTGAAAAAATATTTTTATTTCTTCTTTTTCTTCTTACACAGATGAAAAAAACTGCTGAAAAAAATGATCCTGGCAAAAATTCACTTTCTACTCAGGGCTTCTGTATTTCAGGGTTGATTTGTGTGAAACTATTAAACACTAGAAAAAGAAAGCAATGTGTTTGTTGTTTTTACATTTTTGCAGAGAGCAAATTATAAAGTAAAGTCATATTAATAACCCTAGAGGACGAGAGTATTACCATGATTCCCAGTTCATCACAGATACTGTAGAATAGATCCTGCTCATACACTCCTCCTCCCCAGACCCTGAGCGTGTTCATGTTAGCATCTACTGCCGACTGCAACAAGTTCCTTAAACTGCAGGACAAAGAAAAAGACGTCAGCCTCAGAGCTTGAGTCATCAAAACTTAATCATACTCAGTTGTTCAAGACTCGTCCTGTGAAGTCAGAAAAAAACCTGCACAAAGACACAGAGGAGACCAAAGAGGAGAACAGGTGGAAAAGAGTTTCTTTAAGAATATTATCAGAAATAGTGATTAAGATTCTCCTCAGCAGGCAGGGCTCAAACTGCTGACTGTTAAAAAAGCAGCTCTTCAAACTACACTCACACAGCAGGGGAGATCTGGTCCTGGAAGGAGTGGGCCGGGATCCAGTTGGAGCCTTTGAGGAAAATTGGTTTCCCATTGATGCGGAAATAAAAGCTCAGGCCTGGAGACCCGACAACCGGCTCCTGGACGAGCTCCACTGTGCGAAAATACACCTGCAGGAGAGACTTTCATCAAGGCCTTAATTCCACTGGAACATCAGTGAAACACTACAAGTCACTTTTCACTCCTCAGTAACTTAATAACTCATCATTTTGACAGCCCCAAACGACATTACCCAAAAATGCTGGATCCTGTTTGAATCTGGCTTTTTCACCTGAGCTGCTTGGAATGAAAGAGCAATTTTAAAGTAGCACCATCTCCTCAAAACCCATTTTATTCTCACTCTTGCACAACTGAAGAGGTGAATGTGTCTCTAAGAATCACCAATCAGCAAATTTAGACTGATGTGACTGTGCTGGATAAATACATCAGCTAAATGTTATATAGAAAGAATACAAGTGTTGATAGGCCGTGAGCTCTGACCTTGGACTTTGTATTGAGGATTAAAAATCCATCCTGGAAACCTCTGACAGTCAGCTGGTAAAAGGGCTGGTCACCATGGCGGTTGGGCCACCACAGCTTCACCTGGCTGCTCTGAAAGCAGAAGAGAAAGATTTCAATACTTCCATATGAGCTATAAAGAAAAACATTTATTTAAATTAATCAACATAGTTCAGGCAAAACGCAGCAGTGAGACCTTCACTTACACACCTGTAGCTGCGACAACACCAACACCGTTTCAAAACTGCTTTTCACTGTACGACCTCTTTGCAAATCGTCCTACTGACACAGGTGAAGATTAAAACCTAAATATCTCAACGGTTTGAGTGGACTGTCTCGAGTACCGTGTTTATGTGTAAGATGAAGGTGTTCTTGGTCTCTCCAGAGAGGAACTGTGTGCGGAAGGTTTGCTCCGAGCCCAGTTCAGGTACAGAGACAGTGATTTGGCCATTTGTTGTCTGAACGGCATCAACAAGAAGCTCAACCTGGACTCTCCACTGAGAGAGGCTGAAATCTAGACACACAAACAGATTATATAGATTATTATGAAAAAACAGACAGACAGACAACGCATTTAATTATTCCACACATGGAAACATGTAACATCTGTAAAGAATGAATCATTTTCATTCATTCCAGAGAACAGGCTCATATTCATTAACTATTACTCATAGTCAAGATTAGGAAGTAAAGTCTCATCCTCAGAGAAGGGTAAAGAGTAAGAGTGCTTGTTTTCACCTGCATGTTGAAAGCAGGAAGTAGTTGGGGTTTCAGGACTTTATGTTGAGTTAATTCTCAAAATTGACTTGAACTTTCACAAAACTTTGTTGCAGTCATTGTTACGTGAAAACCCAACCCCTCTGCCTCCAAACGGGCTGCAACAACACAAAAATCAAACAATCTCATTTGAAGGCAAATCTCATTTCTGGAAAGCTCTAACAGTCTTTATTTATTACTACTGCATCTTGCACATCTGCTCTTATGCAACAGATAAATAATTAAAGAGTTTTGAATACTTCAATCAGCGTTATCTCTACTGATCCTAATGCATCAAAGAATCCGTGTTTATCTCAGTGGTATTTCTTGGTTTTTGTTGTCTTTAATTGATGAAAAGGTTCAGAAAGTGCTCCTGGTGGCGATGGACGTACTGTATAGAGGAACAGAGGAAACCTGGATGAGCTGCAGGACATCAAACGCCTCCAGTCGAACTCCTTTCCACAGTCCCATTGTGGGGAACGAAGGCCCCCAGTCCCAGCTGAAAGAACTTTGTTCCTGCAACACAACAGTTATTGAATATTTAGATATATAGAGCTATAAATATGGTCCCAATTTAGCTGCTTTCAGCAGGGTGTGAAACTTTGTTTTGTATGATTTGCTCATTTATTCAAATTTAAGATTAGAAAATAAGGAACTATTAGCTGTTTGGGATGAGATGAAGGTCAGTGTTTAGTGAAGAATCATTTCAATACCTATTCTGCTAGAATAAAGTCATGCTTTAGATTAATGAACTATTAAATGGGGCATCCAATGTAAGGGTGCGTTTCCAAGAACAATAATATTAAAAATAAGAAAGTAAATATTTTATCTATGACTTTTTTCAGAGCTCTCTCTGAACTTTAAGTAAGACATAAATACCATTTATCTACATAACTGGATCAAGATGATCCTTATTTTTGGCACCAAACGTTCCTCCTCCTCCACCCAAACCGGCCCCATCACTCACATGAGATCCTGATACTTTGGTAAGTCTAGGCCATGATTGTTTTACTTTCAGACTTCTACAGGAGAGGAAAAGCTTTGCAGGACGTACTTACCTTCCTGATGAAATTGACGTGACATTCCCCCTTCTGAACATCTGGAGGACATTCAGGTGGAACTCTGTAGGCAGAATGAGCGTCCCTCCGCTGAGACGCGTAAAGAACCGGAGACAGCAAACTAACTTTCAGCACATTATCCCCGTCCTTCAGCAAATGTCTGACTGCGAAGTCCTACACACCAAAAACAGATGTTATTCAAGAGAAAGCAAAGACATGATGCATTCACGTGAAAGGAAATGTTCACATTGGGAACGGCTCTTTTCACACTTAACATACGTATCTGCGAAACATGTTGTCCGTGTTGCCCACAATGACTCCATTGAGCCAAATGGATGCAACAGTGTCCACACCCTCAAAGGCAAGAAGTACCTTCTGTTTGGTCCTGTTAATGCAGAGAACACACAGGTGAGTCAGGATGAGGATACAGAAAATGCTTTTAAAATCAATATGAATAATTACACTGACCTCGCTTGAGCAACCACATTAAAGGTGGTTGTGTATGTCCAGTTGTCTAAAGCAATCCACCGATAAGACACATCGTTGAACCTAAAATATGGATCCTGAAAGAAAAGTGGAAAAGAGGAGTTTGGTTGGAATCACTTTTTAAATTTACTTACATTTTCATCATCTTCTCTCCTAATTTATGGTTATAAACTGTGTTCCTGTCTTCATTATTGAGGCTACAGGTTGAGGTATTGAAGGAACACATTATGTTGACAGGTGTTTCAAATGTTTGCCCGCCCCATTTACAAACATGACAGAGGACGAATAAAAGAAACACATTTCAATATAATCCAGTCCAGTTCATCGCCGCCACTAACTACAACCTCATTAATAAGCATATGGCTGAATTAACACTTTTGACAGTATCAACAAAAACAGTGGATTATAATCTTTTTAAAAATTTTGACGGATCTACTTTGGATTGAATCAAATTATATATGTGTGACTAACAACAAAGGCATATATTGTATATTGTGCTATATGTTTTATAAATTTTAATCTCAGACGTGCTGCTGTTGTTTTGCAATTAATAAACGTACCTTTTCCCAATACCCCATACTATTTTATTACAAGTGGGTGCACCTGGTGCACAGTGATGTTTATATGAGAAATTATCAAACATTAAATATAATTTCAATATTATTAAATATATTAAACAGACAACTGGCCCAAAACAGCTGCATTGCAACAAGTGATTAAATTTAGCATTTTATTATCATTGCCACAGACTAATTACTAATACTAATACAATTCACAGAGCATCCACAAACTTAATGCTATAAATAAATTCAACCTAATCGAGATGCATCACGAATAAAGGTCAAATGTCATGTAAGTCTGAATCAGAACTGAGGCTGAGATTTACTTATGAAACTCTGGGGACTTGCTGAAGTGAAAATCATGGTAATACAGTCATATCCTCTGGACATATTTAGTCATTCGTCCTACCTGGATGAATCCCTGCTGCTGCAGAGCTGAATGAACACACCCAGGCACCTCTGCAGGCAGAGACAGTGAACCATTGGAGTTTGAAAGGCTCCATTTACCGTCCAGACTCTGGGTTCGCCGCTGCTGCTCTGGTACTGAAGAAAATCCGGATAAAACTCCCACGAACAAACAAAACAAAACCCCAAGAACACTGATAAAAATGTTTCCACGCAGAGTCATCGTTTGTGGTTTGTTGCAGACATGATATGTAGACGAAACACTCCTCAAATATTGACTAGGTACGGTTTTATTTTTGTTGTCTCACTGACTGAACGGGCACTTCCTTGTTCATCATGTGACCCACAGTCAGGTGGTCAGGTCCCAGCATGAGGGACAAGTTTCGGCGCGAAAAGGTTTGAGATTTTGTTTTGTTTTCTTTTTTAGAAATTGTCACATCTCAGGATAAATAAAACATATTTACTTTTCTACATTACTATGATTATATACAGCTATAAAAACATGTTATGATTTTAAAAAGGGAACAATTTTCTGATAAGACACTATTAATAAAATTTATATATATATAACCTAAAATAGTTCAAATGTGCATAGAACACAGTTAATGGGAAACACTGATGATTGGAACTGTTGTTGACATTTAATTGTCAATTCTTTATAGTCATTCACATTTAAATGAGAGATTTGACACTTGAACCTTCTGTAAGGAAAATCTAAAGTTATATTTATATTTTGTGAAAATTTTATGCACTTCTTGGAAGTTTATTTAAGAGCAAACAAGAATATTTCAACCAACCTTGAACTCAGAGGAATTAAATTTTGTAAATGTACAAACATCACTCAAGCATTTATGAAATATGACAATAATGAAATGTCTACCACATTTCTCCCAGTCATCAAAATATAACAGTACAAAACCCCAAGATATTAATTCTCCATAAAATTTCTATCAACTGATGAATTTATCATTATATTTCCCATAGTTTTACAGGCACAAGAGCTCTATCAGAGGATGAAACAGGCATATAAACTCTATACAAGACTAAAACATTCATGAGCATCAGTCATCAACTGCTGCTGCTGCTGCTGCCAAAAAAACAAACAAAAAAAAACACAGCTCAATTTATGGTTTAAGTAACTTTATTGAATGGAAAACTAAAAAGAAACAGAGCCACAAGTTGATTATCAACCATTAGCTTTGCATCAATATTTTAGGGCTACAAGAAGACAGTGTTTGAGTGGGCATAAAACTAACTGCTCATCTACTGGCTTCTAAATAACAAAAAGAAATAGGAAGCCTTTGAGGGGAACCAAATTTTTCCAACTGTTCAGCCTTACAATCCACGTAATTTGCAGAAACATATCAGATATAATAGCCTACCTTTATTAACATGCATAAAATACAACACTGAAGTTCTTATATTTTGTTTCCTTAACATTGATATATACTGCTGTGCTTCTCTGTACACACACTTTGATAGTGGAATAAGATACACTTCTTTCCTCAGGTAATAAATTCCTATACTAATGATCAGAAGAACATACTGACATCACACCAGTCCAGGAGCCACTAAACCAGTTTCCCTAATCTTTCACAGAAAAGGCATTTCTCATTTCAGATATTACCACTTTCAAATAAAATGCAGACAGAATTTTGCCAATCTGACACTTTAAAATTCAGAATTTAGAGGTGTGGCAAAAGACAGGCTTCTCTAGAAATGCTAGAGAGACCCAGCCTACAGTAAAGGTAACATCAACACCACAGGATCCAGCGAGTTAACCAGCTGGGTCGCCATAGGGTCGATATGTTCAGCATCAGGAGACCAGTTGCATCTGATTCTACTAAGTGTGTGCAGAGTAAATGACTAACATCACCAATTTTGGGTTGAAAAACTCTTACTGGTGCATGCTCAAGCCGAGTGTTCAGAACCATGGTGATTTTTTTTTAAAACTCCACACAAAATGGGAGTCAAAACCTCACAGAAACTGGCACGTGTCCTAGAGAGAAAACACTATCTTCTTATGAGCGCGCAGGTGGGAAAGGGGGGCAGGGGGGAGGGGGGGTAAAATGCTTTGATTAACCAAGAAATAAAGTGAAAAAGAAAAACAGAACCCTGGAATTTTAAGTTTGAACCAGCGACATTTTTCTCCAGCTTTCCAAACGATCCCATCACATTGCGTATTTTTGTGTCCATTCTTTTGCCATTTTGGTGTATCTGCAAAGACAAAAAAGAGGGAAAATTAACTTTAAGAACTCACGCCTACACATAATTTTCTTGGCATGAAAACTCCTTGTCAACTCACAACTTGCCATTTTGTTTGGATCTATTATAGCACATGCACTTGTGCACGCTGCTTTTTTAAAGCCAAGTTAGCATCCCAATGAAATGAGTCAGTATATGCACAAAAATACTTCTCATGTCATACACGCTTGACACTTCATACACAAGTTTCTAATTTGAAACGGTGCAATATTCCTGTGACAAGTCAGGCATTGTATTTACACACCAATACCTCAAGTAAGGCTACTTTTTTTTTTTGCAAGAACAATCCTCTTCATGCTGGAGTTAGTGGCTACATTTACATGCAAAGACAATACTGATTCTAACCTGGTTACTCAGATAATTTGATTCTGGGTCAGTTCACCATTATAAAAACTGCTAAAAATTGCATGTTAAGAATGCAACACCGGTTTTGGCCTTTTTAATAGCAAATACAGTATTCGTTTGGATCAGCATTTCCTTTGCCTCCTGATTCATGTTTAGTAGGAGACATAGCTGAAATGCCACATATATTAAGATGAGCATTTACAGTTAGGGTGGATAGAACTGCAGTGATGTGCCAATCAATTGATTGGCAGAAAATGAAACGGCAACAAATATCTTGGGGTTTTGGATTAATGGTTGAACAAAATATAAAGATTATTTTGTTAAATATAATAAAATGCAACTTAGATTTCAATCTAAACAAGCTTTTATTTTATTTTATGACTGTTTCCTACTCATGTACTCTGACACCTGAAAGTTTATAATCTATTCCTAAACAACAACCTTTTCATACAAGAAACACAGTTTGCATTACCCTCACAGTTTGTCTCTAGGCTACAGTTTCAGACATCATGGCTCATGAATGTATTTCTTTTTAGCAGCCAACTGTTGGCGTGTCCTCTAATACACCACCAAGAACATTTTTTACAATGGTCCCTGCTGACAACTGCTTCACCATGCACCAATAACAACTGGAAAATAAAAAGGCAACCCATCATTAACTGTGATGATCACTCATCTCAAGCAGATCTCAGGTCTGTGCATGTTGAATCACACTTATTCTTTTAAACTTGTGGTATTTGATGGAAAATGGTCAGCAATAACTGAAGTTAAATGTGGTTTTGTAATTGCCTTAAATCTTGTCTCAAAACACTTTATAGTTACTACTTATGTTAATGCATAAGCTTGCTTGTTGCATACTCCGTGAAAACTAACTTATTTCAGCATTTTTGATGCAACAGACAACTAAGCTGTTGCAGGATTTGGGATTATTGCAATTAGATCTTCATGTCGCTGATCTGTATTAGTGGTAACCCACAGCTATCAAGAGACCATTTTATCTGTGGGTTGGTGAAAATATTATGGTAACTTGTTTATTTACAACAAGCAGCCAGAGATTAGTATAATCACAGTCAAACCCCACACTACAATCAAATACTTCATAACAGAGATCCACGCCTCTGGTTATACCAGTGAGACCAGAGCATCACAACACAACCAACCACTCCCATGGCACTAGTCAAGATGCAGCACGGCCCCTTGGCCTTACCCTAAAGCATGGCATACTTCGCTGTCCACTCCTGAGCTAGTTTATTGTACCTGACAGAGTGAAACTAGGTTACATACTAGACTCAGGTGATCAACTGTGCTTATGACTGTTGTGCTCATTGTGGATAATGTAGCAGAAATTATGAAGCACAGGGATGTTCTTCCTTTTGGGATACAGAATTGGTTATTTCACATTTAGAGAATAGTATACCAAATATAAGAATATACACTTACTTCTGACTATCTGTTTTGTAGATTCGTGCGATCTCTGGCACTAGTGGGTCATCGGGGTTTGGGTCACATAGGAGTGAGCAAATGGAGAGAAGAACTACAAGAAACAGAATAAAGACACCAAAAAACAATTAAACCAAATTTCAGCCAATACAAGTAGTTTGTAATCTCTGTTTCAAACATTTTGTCTAACTCTACACAGGTTAAATTAACCTTTTTCCAAGTATGAGTCAATGCTTGATTTATTTTGTAGTATCTAAATACAGTCAAGGTTTTACTATGAATAACTCTAACTCTGCACTAAAGACTGTGCATACTGTTCAATGTAGGTACAATTTTATTTATTTATTTATTTTTAAACAGATGACATCTAATAGTAAAATCTGTGGTAATCGAGTTAAATTGTATTACTTGCAGTGTCAAAAATAAACACGTGCAAGCAATTTAAATTTAGAAAAATACAATTCCTGCCAAAAACAATTTGTGGCCACACACAAAAAAAACCCAACACAAACATTTAAATGCTTTGACCATTTTTAAATGCTGTTGTGAACAGAATAAGGTACCATTTATCTCAAACTTTACATCTGGCTGTAAAACAAAATTAAGTATATACAAGATTATTTTGAAACTTGTGTTGATACCAACCAGTAGGTCAGGTGATCCTTCATAAATTTTCCATTGAAAATTAACTATTCATTTCAGACTACCATCAACTGATAATTGATATGGCCACAATGGCTCATGGTGTCCTTTGATGATTATCCATACCTTTAGAAATAGTAAGTGCAGGAGACCACTGTGATCTGAGAATATCCAGACAGATACTGCCGTTACTGTTAATATTTGGGTGGTAAATTCTTGTTGTAAATGCAACCTGAAAAGAAAAACACAAATGCATAACAGTGAGAGCAAGTAAGATAAAGCTGCGTTAAACCAGGTCACCAGGTGTTATGCAATTTAAATTCCTTAACACAAGGCAGTGACGTTTGATGCGCATGACTGTTATCTTCTGGAATGACAGATATTACTTCATGAGGGTTGTGAAGCTGACTAAATGTTTTCATTGCGCCAACCTGCTGGACTCAATTTCATTTACAGGAAATGTTTGCTGTCGCTTTGAGGTGTTTACAAAAGCAGAATCAAAGTTGCTCAGTGTTTTAAAGAGTACCATGTTTGACCCCAGTTCCTGGTACTGTATGTACTGGCCAGTATGTTAATGTTGCAAACAAGATATGTGTCTGCTTCATGACAGCTACTGCATGTGGCTGGCTGGACATATAAATGGCAATGAACCTTTAATTACCAAAATTTATCAAAACAAGAGAAAAGGAAAAGCTTGTTTCAGTCTTACCTTGGGTGGTTTGAAGGGGTAGTCTGTTGGAAAATGAATTGTCAAGAAGAAAACACCTCCCTGATATGGACTGTCACTCTGGGAGAAAAAAACAAAAAACAAAACTCATTTACATATTCAGAAAGAATGGTCTACACATCCCGTCCACAGCTTCAAGTCAAATTTTAACCTTTATCTGGTGAATACATTTAAAGCAGCCAGGAACACAACCTCAGTGACAAATTTCAACATGCTATTTAAGAAAGAATGCAACAGTTATGTCATAAAGTATCTACTTACAGGTCCCATGATTGTGGCTTGCCAGTGAAACACTGCAGAGAACAGAAAGTAAATGTTACGAGACAAAGAAAGGTCACAGGTATCTGATCTGACAGGAACTAGGCTTCTAAATTGTCTTTGTGGCTTCCCTGTCACACCATTTCCCTTAATGTATTTTTATCAACACTTTTTTATGGCTATACTGCCTGTGAATTGGTCTGCCTATTATTTACAAGTAAGGTTGAGGTAATCAAGAATATGGTTGTGAATTCAAAGTACTAGAGCTATTTCCACTTGTGCTTTTAAAGTTTATAATTCAATTTTTCCAATGTCTGGTGTGTCACTCAAACTTTCAAAATACAGCTTTCGTTCGTGAATCAAATTGTTTAGCCATTTACTCCACCCTCAAATGAATCATATTTTAGAGGGCAGCCGTGCCAAACTCTCATGCTGACATTGTAAAACTCTGAAGAGCTGCCACATATTGTCCATTAATCAATTACACAAACTTGATTCACAACTACCGATAACTGACTAATAGATGTTATTCAATTTTCAAGTTAAAACATTTGCTGTGATCTAGCCTCTCAAATGTGAAAATGTACCTTTTTTGCTATAAATAATTGTAAATTGAATATCTTTGGATTTTTGGTGAGACATTGGTAACAGGCATTTTTTTCTTTTCTTCACCATTTCATGATAGATCGAGTCAAAATAATTAGATTAAACGATGATGAAAATAACTTTTAGTTAGAGCCCTAAAAACTTTTGACCAGCTCTGGGACACTTACTGTCATCACCCACTGGGCCGGCCGAGCACTGTGCTGGAGGGTCACGAGCCAGATCGTTAAGCTCCTGTAATGAAAAGAGGTTTAGAACAATAACCAATTAGATCACAGTAATCTTCAGAGGCACAATAATGAGACGACAATATCTCAAATCAGTGTGCGGGAATGAGTAGCACTTAACATCCTGAGTATAAATGCCAATAAGGAGGAGACTAGGGAAGGAGATGCTACATGAGGGTTGTGTGCTTCATTTATTTCACATCCTCCCCTCCTGCCGGTGTTGTTATCTCCTGCAACTCTCCTCCATGTTCAACTGCACCAGCTCAGGGGCAGGTGGGGGCCGCCTTGTTATCTTCTCTACAGTTAACAGCAAGATGAGACCTAAGCATACACACACACACACACATCCCAGCCTCTGTTATTTTTAGGTCAACTGCTATTTTAGAGAGTGAAGTGGAGGCCACTGCCCCACCCTGGCCCTCTGACATACACCGTTTCACAAGTAAGTTTATGGATTTCCTTAGAAGATTCTAGTCAACAGCAAAGTGAAGAAATAAAGCCACGGCATGAACACTCCGGGGGTGTTGCTCTACTCTGTTCTACTTGGTGTCAGTTTCCTCCATGTAACTGACAGATCACACACCCTGTGATGTACACAGGCTTAACAAATACGATCACATACCAAGGAAATGTATCATGAACACAGCTCCGTCTGCTAACACGGATTCACTGAGTGATATGAGTCATGGGTTCTCGTAAAGGCGAGCATCGACGCTTTTATAACATGTTTAGACGGCTAGCGAAGACACAAGACGTCGCTGTGAGGCTCCGGGGAAAGGCTTCGTGTTGTAACCATGCCGCATTCAAATATATGAGTGTTTATGTAAACGGTGTAGAGTGTTAGGCAATTCATGGGGCCTCTTTTTGTCGTCAATCCACCCTGACGAACACACTGAACCTCTAAACGAAACTGCTAACGTTTGCTAAGCTAGCTGAACGGTGACGGAGCCGGTGCCAACAGTAAGAGAAACACAATTCACTCAAACCCGTAGTCACACAATATAATTACAAAACCACAGATCACAAACACAATCACAAACTTAAACACTTCCCCGAACAGGTTTCACCGCCATGTTTCACAGGATACAGTATCAAGCGCAGCGCTAGCTACATTGTGGGAGGCTAGCGCGGCGAGCTAACATTTAACGACGATATCTTACCTTGTGAATCCTTTTCAGAGCCATCCTCTCTCGGTGTTCTGCACTTTAATTTGACGGGTTTCCAATCCAAGCAGTGAGGGGCAACCTTGATATGCCAGGATGATTCGCTACCTGTTAAATAACTGACGCTAGGTCAACTCGACGGCCTTTCTTCTCGAGTTAGCGTAGTTAGCTGGCTGGCTAGCTAAAACTACGTATGCGCGAAGTTGTAACAAAGCTAGCGGGCGGTATGATCCACCGAGCGACAGATGTTACACCGTCCTTCGATAAACCTCGCTTTCCCCGTAGTTTAAACGTCTTGTTTTGTTTTTTTTAGACTGAAGTATCCCCCGCTTGAGGCTGAATAAGTGCGTTTGCCAGGTGAAGTAACCCGGGCAACAAAGCTCCTGTTCCGTAAGTCTCGATCGGTGCAGTTGGCCAACTAGCGGCTGTCTACATGTATGTGAGGCTTTATGGTGGAGGCGGCGCAGAGGCAGCGGAGTGACGGGGCGGATGTGATGGCAGATTGGTTACAAGCCTGCAGCAAAAAAAAAAAAAAAAAAAAAAAAACACAACATGCTTCACAGACCAGCTAGGACATGTCAGCCTTCAATTGTTAACGCCCCAGACTTTTTACACACATAATTCTTACACATACCTGCTTTGTATGTATCCCATGTGGATTGTGTATATATTGTCCTTACAAAATATTTTCCCAGTCTGTACATATTTGCTTCAGAAAATATCTCTATTTTTTATCTTATTATTAATTTCACTTCTTTATCATTTTTAACTTCTCAGTTCCTAGAATATTTTAGTTACATACAATAACAGATGGCATCAGGATGGAGACACAGAAAACTAAGAATTTCATTATCTACTTATCCTACAGTTATTCTCTGGGGATTGATTCATTGTTGTCTACAATGTAAAAAATGGAAAAAAAAAAACTTTGGCATGGCATCTAATTCCCCACAGTGACATTTTAAAATGTTTTGTTTTGTCTGACCAGTTAAAATATATTTGCAAGATATTCAGTTAACTATGATGTGTGACATACGTTCACTGGAACCATCAAATGTTTGTCATTTATGCTTAAATCTTGTTGCAGGTCTATTATTTTTGTGCTGTTTTGTGTGTTATTGTTGAGTTTTTTGGCCCATTTACAAGGATGGGTGCTGGAAATCATCTTAGGCTATAAATGCTGTGGTATGTGGCATGGGTTCAGGCTACATAATGTACCTGTCCCTATACAAATGAACTGACTGATATTTCAATCCCTTTCAGTGCTTCAGTTTAAACTCTTACAATATTTGACATACAATGAGATCACACTTTTTCTGTTCACTTGTAGCCTTTCCTCGGTCAGCTGATATTCTGTTTCCATGATGATATATGTTCCTTATTTAGTTTAGGTTTAATTAAATTACTATACAGAAAACCTGGAGTCATGCAACATCCCAGCATAGGAACAGTGTATATGATGCACAGACAGCAAATATGGGTCACATTATTTGTAAATATTTCATTTTCAGTCTCTTGAATCAAGGTTGACATTGGGGACATTAATTTAAATTTAATTTAAAATCTGATGGTTTTCTTCCAATTTTTTCAGGGAAAACCCTTCAAAAATTAACAGCAAAAAAGAAATGATCAACAATACAAGTGTTTAAAGAGATGATTTAAAAAGAGTTAAAAAACTTTAACACATACAAGATAAATACTATTTAGAACATTTTATGATGATTATAATAATTGACTGTAGATGATTATGAAATTATACAGTGTTGCAGAACGCTTTCATTTAGTTTATTTATAATATTATCTACAAATCAACATCAGCCAACATTTTCTTCTGGATTGTCCAAGCTGAACACTACAAAAGTAATGTTCTGTTTAGACTTCACAAATCTGACACACAATGTCAGCCTCACTGTGCACCAGTCATGATTTTATTAATATAGAGACTAAAAAAAAAAAAAGTACATGTTCACATCTGTATGCAATACTGGGAGACAGAGAGGCTTTGCAGTACAAAAGGTTGATTCTGCTGCTAAACCACACAAAAATGCTAAACATAAAAACTACCAGGATACAGGAAAGAAAATGAAATGGAAAAAAAAATAAAAATAAAAAAAAAATCAAATGTCATTTGATTTCACTAAGTAAACATCTGTTCTTGTACCTGCTAGAAATGGGTAAATATTGACCCAAGATAATTGCTTTATAGCTACACGTGATTTCTAGTAATTATAATCTTTTTTTTTTTTTTTTTACAATTGCACAATAAGGTTATCATTTTAACCCAAGACAATTTACTCTCTATATTCAATCCAGTTGCATGTTATCTGCTAAACTGAAGCACATTCATTACACTGTCTGGTAAAAGATACAATTATTTTTCCTATTGGTTCACAGAGAGAAGGCAAATGTGTTTAATTCTCCATTATGGAGGAGTCACCCTTTTACACCCTTCAAGGCACTGATGCAGGGCAGTCAGTCACTGTTGTCTGTGCTTATGCAAGAGAAGGTGGAGGCGGAGGAGAGCGGGGAGTCTGTGGGACAGGTTCAGCCTCTCTGAGCCCGTCCACGTCCAAGTCTGAATATGTACTATTACCTTTATGACTTTGAGGATTGTCAATGCAGTCTAAGAGTTCTGAGTTTTCATTACATGATTTAACAAGTGTTTGGCCATCAACGAGGCTTGTACCACGTGAGAATGCCTCAAGAGTTTTGTCAGCATTGTTTGATCCCAGTGAATCAAAGCTGTTCCATGATTCAGGTGTCCCATCACAGCTGACGTGTTTACCGTTGCTGTTTTGTGGCACTCTAAGACAGAAAGTAGCGCCGTCTTTAAGTCCTGCTCCTTCAGATTCACATTGGCCCTCCATTGTATTCTCATTCACGTCATTAGAAGTCGATGGCAGTGCCGAGTCCTTTCCACTTCCCCCACCACAGTTGTGCATATTAGGAGAAGTTTTACCCAGCAGCACATGGGAACTAGAAAGCCCTCCTGAAGAGCAGCTTGACACTGGGTTGACAAATCCAACAAAGTCTCCACTGGAGCTGAAACGAAGACCTTGAACAGCCTTCCTGTGAAGTTCAGCTGCTCGGTCTTTATCTTCTGTCCCACAAGCTGCATCCTCAGAGCTTTCCCTCTCCTTCTGCTGCTCAGTGGGATCAGGAGTTACATCGTCTCTGTGTGTCTCTTGGGATGCGCTGTCGTCCTGGTTTTGAGTCCCCTCTTGTGCAGTCAGATCTGGTCCTGCATCTCTCTCTGCTGGAGCGTCACCTGAAGCCTCGCTCTGACCTTGTGGGGTAGGTCTGACTGTTTGGTGGCACATGGGGCAGGTGTCCTGCACATACAGCCACTTGCGGAGGCAGTTGCCATGGAAGAAATGTTTACAGTGTGTGATCACAGCAGAGCTCATTTCCTGTGAAAAGAGACATAAATTGATTTGACAACAATACCTGCAGGTCAGTATTGGCGTAATATTGCACACTGTAACAAGCACCTGCACGTTGCCCCCATGATATTGACACTCATATCTGCAACAAGGGTTTCTGTAGAGTTCACCAAGTTAAACTCAAGACTTTTTTTAAAATGTTTTTTCTAAACACTTAGAATACAATCTAATACTTTTTTAACAGTTAAATCAGTGCTGATTGAAAGACAGTATGGCCTAAAATTATTTATTTAGCCCTTGATCACATATGGAAACATTTTAGAGGTAACATTGGTCCCTATGTCAAGAAAAAAACATACATAACAATATAACAATATTATTATATGCTGTTTCATAGAATTGCATTATTACTATATTACACATCCTGCACATATATTATACATATCATTATATACTTAATTATATTATTACGTATATTATTATTCAGGGCTACTGGACATTCACTATGTTACGTCTGCACAAATATTTACAAAAATCACATATCTAGTCTAAGGTATTGTAATGTCTGTATTGTGAATTCCTTTTTTAATATCACCTGTCTTCAGTAATCTCTTTTATCTTTTACTCATTTCAGTCGGAGTTCCTTATTTGTTTTCTTACCTCTCAGCCTGTCAATGTGATGCTGTGATGCGGATTTCCCCTCACAGATCAATGAACTCTTATCTTTTTCTAAAAAAAACAAGGCCTCTGGACAGCTCTTAAACCAATTTTTTATATTACCAAGATTTTCTGTAGCTGCTTCCTTGACAACAAACTAGTCATCATCATCAAGGAAAAGGAAAAGAAAATGTACTGGCTTCAACAAAAACCATGGCTGAGGGCCAAAGCTTCATGCCTGATCAGTAAAAGAGGAGGAGGAACTAAACTGGAAAAACTCGACCAACATGCTTAAAGTATTACATATACAGTTTGCAGTAATGTATATCATGCGTCTTCCATGTGCATTCAGAGCTGGGCTCTCATATCATGTATCGCTATATGTTTAATTCTATACCTCACTGCTGATATTGTGCTGAAATTTTGAGTCTGATTATTGGTGTTTACACAGTAACTGGCATTTTTGGCTCGTGAAAAAAACTCCTATGTTCTTATAAAATTCTTCTTAAAACTAATTTTGAATTGTGTGTCTTTCTCATAATTGATTGTTATTTGTTTAATAATAATTTCATCAACTTTTCTCTTTGTGTTCTGGATTTGAATTACTTTTTTATTCCTTGTTTTACTGTTAAACAGTTTTTTTTGTTTTTGAAAAGTAATTTGTTAAAATAATCAAAATAATGATTTTCTCAAAGCATTGGTTGCTATGTATATATCATGAATGCTGACTGTGAACAGTTCAACCAAACACTTTTTTCTTGTGTTGTTTGATCAACTTTTAAAAAGCCTGAAATGCGCCCAAATATCAAGCAGTTCATTAGAAAAAAAAAACAACCAAATATTAGGAAAAATGTAAAAATAAACATATTTTACAAGGCAGAAATATGTTTAAAATTTAATTTGCAACCCTCAGGTTGGGAACCAGTGATATAGATTTATTTATCCTCATATTCCTGAATCAACAGAACAAAAAACCGAGCACTGTATGTATGATATGGAGGTGGACTGTAGACCCATTTAGACATCTCTCTCAAACAGTAACAGAAACCCTTTCCTGTCCTCTTGGTACACACTCACTACAATCTAGTTGTTCATTAGAGTCCTGATGATGTCACAATGGTGGCCATGTCAGTTTTCATTTAGATGTCTATCTCTTTTTTTGTCACACATTAAAAGCTCTGTGTGAAAACATCAGCAGGGAAGGAAGAAGGTCAGAATATTTCAGTGAAATGCTTCAGCACTTCTCAAAATAAAACTGAGATGATGTGGAAGGAGAAAAATGCAGAATGTTTTTTATGCTCTTTTCATTAGAAAGAAGAGAAAGTGTTACTCTCTTTGAAGCAACATAATTTCATATCGATGTAAATCCCAGCAGATTGGAAAAGTCTTAAATTAGACTGAATAGTTCATCAGTGGCTGTAGGAGTCAAAAAATCAGCTTAAAAAAAACAGAGCATTAATTCTGAATCAATAACTTTACATATCAGAGTCATAAAGGAAAGCAAAAGCCTTGTTTTATGACACATTAATAACTGGGTTTTTGTTATTAACTTGTCAGATGTTTGTTGTTGACCATTTACCAGCTGAAAATACAGAACTGCATTCAGATTTGCTCATATTCAAGTGACAGAAAATCAAACATAAAGTGATGCTGTCAATAGTCTGAAGTCAGAAGTGAGAGATTTGATTTTTTTCCCCCCAAAATATATTATTATGTTCAGGTGATTATTAGTGAATTCTTTATTTTCTGTACCTCATTATCATATATTTCCTTTGTATTTACCTTTCTAAGTCAAGTTTTATATGTTAAATATGTAGTCGGGGGAAGTTTGATATGTACGCTTTGGCTTCTCATTCTTCTGTTGTGTAATTTAATGCTGTTGTGTGGGTTATGAGAAAATAAAACAAGACTGAAGACGTTTGCAACCAGGTGTGCTATAACTATAATGAGGTTTTATATTTTGTAAAACATTCCTGGCCTTGGATTTACTCCAATGACATGCCCATGACAGTGTGACTTACCTGGAAGCAGATGGAGCAGACGTCGTTGTGTTGTTGCAGCTGCTGAGCCGTGGCTTTGGGAAGGGAGTTGATCTTCTTAGCTGCTTCCTGTCTGAGCAGGAAGCTCCTCCAGCCAGACTGACCTCTGAGCCAAACGTTGAAGTAAGAGTGAATGATAATGACGGAGGCTCCCATCCAGCTCCACTCTCCAAACAGCGACTCCCAGGTGCCGTACGCCACCACGCACAGCGCCACCACAAACTCCAGCACCCTGCTGACAGCGTTCACCCAGTAGATCACTTCGTCCAGGCTTTCAATCGGGTCGCTGCGGAACAGCTCCACCATGAAGAGGGAGTAGATCAGCATAGTGCCTGTAACCTGGAAAACATGACAAACATATTTATTTTCTAAAAATGTTTAAACAATGTTTTTATTAATTTCTTGCCTCTGGGATATAAATAAATATAAAAAACAACAAAAAATTAAGAACAAACAGAAAACATGAAACACAAAGAACAAGTTGCTTCTCAGACACCAGGTGTGCATGTAAGTTTGTTTAAGTGATCAGGATATAATTCTTAATCAAACTGCACATAAATACTGTTTTTAGAGCTCACACAAAACATGCTAGAAGGTTTAGACCCAGGAGTCCTCACTGCTCATCTTCATCATCTTTCAAATCCATACACTTACATTTACATCCGTAAACTTAATTTATAAGTAACCTTTTCCAGTGGTCGAGTAATAGCATCTGCTTGGCCAATAATTTGATACATGGTCTGTCGGTCTCTTTCCAAAACACTGCAATGAATCTTTTGTCTTGCAGAAAACAAAGAGTTATTATTCTTTTTTTCTCTTTTAATATGCTTATGATCTTGTGAGAACGACCATAATATCCACTGGGACGCCTTTTTCAATGCTCTTTCTGTGTTTCTTACCTCCTCTCAAGTGTTTTATTCCTGCACTGGTGAACATAATGAAACCATGTCCCCTTCATCTCAGTGTAAGCTGGTTCTCAGTCTTCCAGTGTAATATTTGTTTCTAGGTCTTCTCTCCATATATTAGGTTTATAATCAGACAAACATCTTTATGACTTAGAACATTAAAAACAGGTCAGATGAATACAATCTTTAATTAAAGGACTACGCCTTAAATATGAAGTTCCAAGGTTGCAGCCACTTAAAAAAACTGATTTCACATGCTGTAGGTCGAGGATGTACTAAGATGCGGTTTATTCATGAATTATTAACAATTACGGAATATAATAGTTTTTAATAGTTCCCATTGTTTGTTTTCGAAGATATTATGTTATCAAACAGGGCAGATGAGGAGGGGTCACATTACACTTCGAAATCCACTGGAATGGCTCCTTTGAATTTTTTTTTTTTTTGCAGTATGAAAGTTTAGATGAACCAAGATTGTTATTGTTCCTTTGTTGTGCCTGTCAATGTTGTTGGATGTTAATGTTGTAATGTTGGACCCCAGGAAAAGTATGACATAGATTTTTGTGTGTAGAAAAGACTGTGAGATGCTCTCCATCTGCCCCAGTGTCTTGTCTGATATGACCACTGGAGGGCACCAAAGTCAAAGCATATCTATCTATTCAATTATCAAAATTAATTTGATTAATTTTCAGTCAGTCAACTAATCATTTTATCTAAGTCAAATGTCAAATGTTTCAAAGTGATGTCAAAATAGAAAATGTCAATTATTTAAAATAATAAAGTTCCTGGTAACTCCGTTATTTTATTTTAACTGTGTTAATCATATTATTCAGTCACTTCATTTTTCTGACTTTTAATCTTTAAACACATTTTTCAGAGAGTAATCCACCTTCATTTCTTCCAGACCTACAAAGTCACTCCTCCTACCTGAAGGGAAGTCAGCATGCAGCTGGACACCAGTATAAGGAGCCAGAAGTCCATGTGGAAGAACTGGGAGATTTTGTAAGCCATATACACTGGGAAAACCAGCAGAAGGAGACACATGCTGAGGCCACGAAAGTGTTTCCACAGACTCCTTGATGCACAGAAGAAACACAAGTGAATGAACAATAATACAAAATTCTCAGAGTGCTTTTTAAAACATTTTACTCTTCAACGTGTCACTTTACAACCCAGCATGCTTTACTTCCACCTCATTAGATAAAGTGAAATTCCCTCTTGTTACCTGTTGCGGGATGCACCCAAAGCTAGAATGATCGGATCTGTGATTTCGATCATTGACTGCAGCGTTGAAGTCACCACGATGAAGAGGATGATGCTGAGGAGGAAGGTGCGCTGCAGTGCCTGCATATCTAACAGACCAGTCTGGAGGGCAAGCAGCAGCAGAGTGACGCCCTCAGTCACTCCTCTGAGGAAGAAGATAAAGAGCTGAGGTTAACCAAAGGACAAGGTTACAGCACCTTCACTTTTGACTTGTACAGTACAGTTGGTCATTTCAGCTGCAGAATCTCTGCAGCTGAGTCAGCGAACAAAAAAACAAAACAAGAGCTCCAGGCTCTTTCCATTACTTAATCTATTTTTTTCCCGTTATTATTACCTTTTTTTTTTTTTACATTGTTTTGCTTTCCTCTACATGAGTATTCCTGAATTATATTTGTCTTTTTCTACTGAATTACTTTACATTTTCTACTCATTAAGTTTTATCTCATCTCTCATGAATAATTCCGCTCTTATTACAAATCTCTTGTAATCAAAACACTGATCTAGACAGAATCAAAATAATAATTATTACAGCTGCGACAATAAGTCAATTATTCAAATGACAGACATTAAAATCTGGAACTATTTTATTATTATTATTTTTTTGATCGTTTAGGTCATTTTTAAGCATAAATATCCACTTAGCCACTTCCTGTTTCTCAGCTCTGAGCATTGGCTTTCTTTTTTTATTATGTAATGAAAATCTGTATCTTTGGGTTTAAATGACTAAACAAAACAAATAAATTGAAGATGGAATTTTGGAAAATGTGTGGGGCACTTTTCACAATGTAATGATGTTTTATAAACCAAACAATTAATCGATTAATTAATAAAATAATCAGCAGTAATGAAAACTAGAAACCATCTTGGGATCTCACATGTTGACATTGTGACCCATGAGTGCTTAGAAGTTATTAGTACATTATTACATAAGCACTCATTACTTATAGGTTTGACCACACCTACCTTTGAACTCAGATTTCATTGTGATCTCAACTACACACCTGTAAAGTTTCGTGACTGTATCTTGTGCAATGCCAACTTTGGCAGGCGTTTGTGGTCACACACAAACACCTGCCAATGTACTTAAAAAACCTGCCAACAACATAAACACCTGCCAAAGTACTCAAACCTGTCTCTGTGCAGTTCCTGCTACAGTAGGTGTCTCCAGTTTAAGTGCATTAAGTGAGGGGATTTTCCAAATAATCCAGCAGCACGGTTTTGAGTAATTTCTGTTTTGAAATCACCCAGAATTTTTGCTGCCACTATGTGACTGGTGCGCTCCCAAGTGAGTGGTAAATAAAACCATTAGAATGATGGTTTCACACAACATTCAACACATCGGCTTTTTAAATAAAGATCGTTAAACATAAGAGCTTTACAGTTTGAGCTCTCATAGTGTCGTTTTCGGCTGCAGCAGGCAGCTGTTTTCAAAGACAGGCCACTGTACAAAACCTTCTCAACACCAAAGAGCAGACAGACACAGATAGGGATTAGCTGGTGAATATGGTGGAGCAGTTAGTAGCTAAAGGGCTGACATTTCCCTCAGGAGTTTGCAAAGACTAAAACCAGAGCTAAAAGCGAGGGAATATTGGACTCAAATTTGCCAAAAATATGACTCAAATTTAATCACAATGTTGCTCTATAACTGCTTTAGGTGTAACTAAGGTAGAGTTTGTTGAAATATTTGATACATGAACATAACTGTGACTATTTGGCCACTTTGTGTTCTCAACAGTGTGTTTCTGCAGCTTTAAATGTGGAAACTGGACCAAAGGAGGAGTTAGTGATAGTATATGAGTGAAAACATCTCACCTGTGCATGACATTCTCATTTTGAACAGCTGCATAACCTCCCAGGTAGAACTTGCATAGGTTGAGCAGTCCGAGAGCCAGATAAGACACCACGAAGGTCAGACCCAGAAGGGAGTACGGTGTGGCACAACATTCAGACACACTGTAAATACATCCGTTGATTAAAAAAAAAAAACACACGATATATCATGTATTGCACAAACATTCACAAAAGAATAACAAGCACTGTATAAGCCACATAATTACATCACACCTTGTGAGCAGGAAGAACATGATTCCCTGATGGGCTGCTGAGGCAGCGTTGCCAGACATGGCATCTGAGCACAGCTGGACAACAAACAGAACAGACCAGAAGACACTGAAGAGCACTGGAACAGCAAACTGGTTCCACAGAGAGATTCCCACAGCCAGAAGTCTGTACAGTTCGATCACCTGAAGGACAAGAAACCAGTGATGTGATGAGGAGGCGTGTTAAAGCACACAGTCCACAAAAACCAGTACTGACAAGCAGGTAGAGACATGTGAGTAAATGTGAAACATGTTTACAAATAAATGCTAAAACATAGAAGTCAAAATGTGAAAAAAAAACATTTTTGAGTGATAAATACACATAAGAATAATGGAAAACAAACTTATATGACATCTAATTTGGATTTATTGACACTTGTAGAGACACAAAATCAAGGAAAACTGTTTTTATTTATATTATTACTTAATAAACCTGCAGAGAGTGTTGAAAGAGGAAATTGAATATTTCTAAATAAGTAGAGGGTATTGATAAAATGGAAAAATGAACAGACACAAACAAACACAACAGTCAAAATATCTTAACTTCGTCAACTGAGGCAGATGCAGTTTTATTAAACTTGTCAAATCTTAAACAAAAGAGAAAAAACTTGAATAAAAGCAGCGATAAGGATCTACGACCCCTTCAGACAATCAGTGAAAACATTTAGGTATAAATGAGGATTTCAGAATAAGAGTACCTCCACCTGAAGCAGCTCTGAATAGGCAGCCCTTGCGAGGCGATATGGCACAAACAGATTTGAGAGGAGGAAGATAACGATCCCCGATCCAGTCAGTCCCATGGAGAAAGTATTGACAGTTAGCAGCGTGGCGTGAGGAGCAGCGAAGAGTCTGGCCAGCAGGGGGAGCATGTGAGCGGAGAACAACCACACCTTTCTGGTCTTCATCAGGAAGGCACACAGCGTGCTGAGAATAATCTGACCTGAGCAGAAAGTAAAGTGACCACGACTGTAAAGCTTAGCCAATTTACTTCCCCTCCTTAAACACCTGAGACAGATGGGGTAACCATGGCCACAGACTGTATACATGACAGCTGATGATGACGATACCTAAACAGAGTTAATAAGTTATCAGGTAATATTAGTTGATGGTTTTTGACTACATTATATATTTATGTGAAATTTTATATTTCAGTATCACAAACATGGCTTCATTTTACAGCTTATTTCGATTCTCAAAGGTGATTTTCTTTGTTCTTTATTTTTCTTGTTGTTTACAAACACTATGAAAAGACCAAAACAACAATGATTGTATCCCACGAACAAGAGTTATATCTGTGTGAACCTGATTCAGTCTTTTCCTCTGTGCCATAAAGCTCCATGGTTGTGCAAAAACAAGTAAAAACCCATCAGTAAACATCTAGGTTACACTGAGCAACATGTCTCTTCATTACAAGTACAGGCACCGCAGTTTACCTAGAAACAGCTCCACAGACTAATAGTGGTGATCACTTTCACAGCCTCTGTAGAGTAGTGCCTGTAAGGTAGCACATCAGCCTACAGTGCCCATGTTTTTCTATAATGAAGAGACATGTCAACCAGTGCATAGTTGGGGCTCACTGATGTGTTCTAACAGGCAGACGAATAAGCTAAAGCAGGTTCTGGATACACAGACACAACACTTGTTAGTGGGATACATTCACTGTTGTTCTGGTCTTTTTGTAGAATTTGCTGACAATAACAAACATATAGAAAATCAGCAGCCCTCCTTTAATGTCGTAAACCTCACAAGTAAGGGAGTGAGTACGACACTCAAATTTTATTCAAACACATAACTTTATTTGAAACTGTAGACTAGAACCTTAAGTTCCCAAAGACACCAAACATATTAAGGTGACATTCTGGGAGAGTCATGGGTTTGAATATTATACTTAAAACATGATATAGTTTCAATGAAGACTGGAACAAGCTAGTACAGAATATCTGTTAGTCACACATAGTGACATACAATCATTTTTACAAAGCTTAGAAAGAAAGAATTTGGCTAGAGTGGTGTGTTAAGGGACTAAATTGAATATTTTTTTTTGTGAAGCCCTATGCAATGCAAACATCAAAGAGCTATAGAAAAATGGCAAACAAAAATGCTAAGTAATATGCATTTACATACAAGTTTGGTTCTGGGACTTACTAGTCATTGCAGAGACAAATCTGTTGAAGGCCAGAGAGTCAAGGTACACTGCTCCTTCATACCCATACTGCAGCTCTTCACGAATATAATCCCTGTAAAACACACAGAAAAAAATGTAAATATATTTACACTGTATGTTGTTTATTTTAGGAGATATATGTCATCATAATAGCTGCACAAACATTTGAGAGGAAAATATAATCCTGAGGTGACAAATTATGGAATTATTTCTTTGCATTGTTAATTAATGATTTTGTTTACTTCTTATTTTGAGGAGTTTATTGATTCATTTATTGATGCACAAATAAGTCAAGTCTGGCCTTTATTTAACAGTATTAAGCCTGAAGCTTTCTTGCACATTGTTCTTAAGTTATGAAAGTGCATTGATGTGATCTTAAAAGTAATTATCGGGCTGAATTATTCTTGATATACAGACAGAGAAGCACTGTGACTGCAGGAAAGAAAAATGATCCTGGTGCAATAAGACCAGGAAGTATAATAATAGCAGTAGTAGTAGTAGGATGATATCTCACTTGGAAATCTGATGCCCCATGTATAGGAGAAGGGCAGCGAGGATATGGAGGTAGAGCGTCACAATGTGTCTCAATGGCAAAACCAACACCACCACGTTTATCAGATGACCTGGAGGGTAAAAGAGAACTCTCATGTTTTCTGTAGCCGAGAGTGAAAAGATGCACACAAGGTACATTCACATCCGTCCTTTGTCGCCACCAGATCTGCTGTATTTCGCAGTTTTCAGTAAATTTTTGCAATGCTGACTTTCCTTATCAGGCTGACTAAGCTGTAAAAAACTGACATCGTTATGTCCAATCTCAAGTATTTTGCAAGACAGTCTCACAATAAAGATTCTCTTTATAGTACAAGTGTTAATGGAGTTTTGTCTGTCAGACATTTTCCTTCTGTGTGCAGCCTGCATAGGTGAAGTGGCGTAAGAAATCCCTGCAGACAGCTAACATTTTAAAGTCAGTTTTTAACATTTAAAGCATAATTGTTTCCGAGAAAAAGGTGAAAATTAAATTGAATGAAAATATGTTTTTTCCCTTCAGGACGTAATTCTATTGTCTGACATTTTCTGGGGTAGTCATCAAAACAGATAAGTAGTTCTAAGCACTGACGAAACAAAAAACAACATCTGTCAAAATAATGGAAGGAAAGTTTGGAGGTTTTTATCATTCAGTTGGATAAAGATCCTAAACATACAGCCAAAGCAACCAAAGAACTTTTTCAGGGCAGAGAGGAGAGCACATCATATTATTTCATATATCGTATATTTACCTAGGTAGTACATGTTCCAGATGACATATTTGTATTTGAAGAGCATGTCTTCATTTTTGGCCTTGAGATGCTCTGTTAAACCTTCTATATCACATTTATAGAGCAGGTCCAGCACCAGTATGCTTGGCACCCTGAGGGCAACGTTGGCCACCTCTTCCAGACGAGGCATCTTGATTAAAACCAACTTTTTGGTGAGCAGAGAGCTTCTGTGTCACATGCTGTTCGCCGGTCGCACAGGACACAGGTTTCCAGCAGCTTCACTACTATTTTGCTCGTCTTCTTGTCATCTGAAAACACACACACACACACACACACACACACACACACACACACACACACACACAAACACACACACACACAATTTAGGTTTCTCACCCTGCAACACAGGACTCCTGTGTGAGCAACCAGGCCGTTATTTAGCTGTGTATTCCCGCTTTGGTGCCACATTTCAGCCGTTAATTAAAGCTGGAGAAGCACAGAAGGTAGCTTATACAATAAGGTATCACAATGATAAAGCTTTTAAAGTAGATATTGTGTGTAAAGCGACATAGTTTCACTTACTTCGCACAGTGACAGACATCACAGCCGAACAGCCATTTCCTAGCTAGTCGCTGCTGGCGGTTAGCTTCTACAGCGAGCGGCAACATGTTTCCAAAGCACTGAACCGCACCTAAAAATATCTGAGTTCTTCTCGAACTCCCGCTCGTCAAAGGTAGTCTGACAGAGCCGCCATGGAAAAAAATTAAACGACTAAAATTAAACGAAAGGAGGATGAGTACGGAGACTTCAAACGCAATGTTGTGATTCCGCTCGGTTGCGTGGCCATTTCCCGTGTTCACGTCATATCGAAAGAAGCCAATCAGGTTCCGGTATTCTCGATTTCAAAATAAAAGTGGTAATAATGACGATAATAATAATGTTTTATGATCATTTTTATTGTTTTATTATTATTATTATTATTATTAGGGGTCACAAGATGATTAAACGTATGAGAAAGAAATATACTGCGTTTTTGTTATACAGAATTATGTTTGTTATTATTTGTTTTAACGTTTAATTGTAATTTCTATGTTAAAAAAATATATATATTTCGACCTCTTCAGTTCTAAGAAAGGTCTGTAAACTGGAGCCACAACAATACTATTTTCTGGACCTGTCTCATAATGTCACACACTGTACAAAAAACAGCTTGATAGAAACAATTTATTTTCTTGTATTTATTGTGTTTGATATGGAACGGCTGAAGAGGAGCGAATAATAAAGCACAATCCAAATGCTGCATCCTTAAATTTCACATCAGTCAACAGAGAAAGCAAATATCTGGATATTTGTGGTGTCTGTATGTGCATTTATGTTTCAGGCTATCATCCATCTGTGGTCTGTGTTTAACCGCTTTCACTTGCTTTCAGTCCCCAAAGCTCTGCAGTCTGCACAGCTGCCCTCTGCACAGAAGCTCACTCAAACAGAATATCATCTTGTCTATCCAAACAAAGAAATTATAAATGTAAATTCCTGGAACAAGCAGCAAAAATCAACAACGTGCAGATGCACTGCTATCATTGCAATTTTTCAGAAAAAGAGATGACTAATATAAAGAAAGTACATTTCCTGATTGTGTGGGAGAGCGGTTGCCTGGCCCACTGCTTTTCATCTGCATATAGGAAGGAAGCTGCATCTCATGCCACGTAGTTTATATTTGATTCCATTAGGACATCATCACCAAAAGTTTATATGTTAAACTTTTCAAACATAATTTTTTTTAATTTACTTCTCATGGTGGACCCAGATGTTTTCTATATTGGCTTTAGCAGACAATGGCTGTTTTAAAAATACAACTCCTCATTTACTGTATATGTCAAAGTCTTGCATAAGAGCTAAAACCTCTGACATTAACAAACTAAATAAGTGTGTAGATATGTTTACATAATGTGCTCATGTGTTATGGATATTTAATGCTCGCAGGTGTGCAGGATCTGTACTGTGTTTACATCTTTCATGTTAAAACTTAAATGCCACATCCTGACATTTCATTACCTCAACCTGTCATACTGTATCTAAAATGAATTAAAATTGCAGTCCTTCCCTCTTTCTCTGTCATTTAACTGACATTAAACCAGTCAGGAGCAGCACTTGGAGCATTTCCACTGAACTACATGGCAGTGGATGAACTGAGTTCTGCAAGAGACTGTGTGCTGAAGAGAGGCTCATTAAAATGCTCTCAGAGAGACTGAGAGCCAAAGCTGAGAGCACAAACAAATGCAGCTTCAATGTACAGACATAGACTGTACATGTACATATATACAGGCCATCCGGGGACAACTGTTACACTGTGACTCCTTGTTTTTCTGAATACTGTCTTGCATTGCAACATCATCAAATTTACCAGATGATGACAGCCAAGTGAGTAAAAGTCTGCCTTTGTTTCATGAGTGTAAAGCTTAAATACAACACAGCTGTGATGGTTTGCAGTTTGGATGCAAGTCAACAAAACAAGAGATGATGTGTCCTCTGTTAAGTGTGCTTGTCACATTTGCTGTAATCTCTTTACATGAATATCATCATGTACACAGTTCTCTGCTTGTCTATTCACTCCCATGAGTGTAAAGCACTGGAGACAAGATGGAGGTCAGGACAAACATGATACAGGCACATCAACAATATCTGAGGTTATTCTGGATGTCAGTTTCTTTTGTTTTTTTAATCTTGTCATTTAGACAGTGAACATTGTCTCAGCTGTTTTGTGTTAGTTTTCAGGAAATGAGACAGGGGTTCTTCTGAAGAAATCTCAGAGCTAAAAGCAGGAGCTGGAGATCGTGATCGTCTCCACGATGTTCAAATGCAACGTGATTGGAAATACAAAGGCAAGCAGATGTTCTTCTGAAACACATTTGCTGAAAAATTAGTTGTAAAATGCAAGCAGATGTTCTTCAAAAACATATTTGCTAAGAAATTAGTTGTAACATGCCTGAAGAAACTGTGGTGTTTTACAACTTGAATCACTGGCTTTCATTCCCCCCTCGGGATTAACAAAGTTCATCTTATCTTAGATATTTCTCTTAAATGCACTTAAAGAACTGGTTGGAAAATATATAACACAGTGTTACAGTGCACTTTCTAATTGTTCGACAATGTGAACTTGACATACAGTTTTGTTTTTGCTACAATAAAGACTAATCACATGCATTTTGACATTTTGCCCTGGCTGGCAAAATATATGGGTCACTGCTGCTCACATTACCCACTTTATTTAAACTGCAATCATGCACAAGTCTTTTTTTTTGAACCATAGGTTTTCGCGGGACTTCAGCTGGAATTGTGGGAGGGAGGGTGAAGGAAGGGAGGTGGGATTGAGGAGGAGGAGGGATGTGGATGGAGGTCTGGCTCTGTCATCTCCACATAAACCGGCTGGGGGATTTTTTTTTTCTCCCCACCACTCCTGCAGCAGCAAACAAAGAGCAAGATGGAAAAGTCATTGTACATGTTGGCTGCAGTGATTTTTCTGGGAGGTTTTTTAGGTGCAGCCGGAGTGCTGATAAACGATGCAACAACCCAGAGTTATTCATTTTTCAACAACACAGCTACAACCACAACTGTGAACTGGACCAAATCTGTCACTCGGGAGAATCAGAGCAGAGACCGAGCCACTCCAGCTACAGCAGAGACAAAGTTGTTCTCCACCAATGCCAGAGGCAAGCGGCTGGAAACCGAAAACAGAAATAAAGACAGTGAAGAAGTCAACAACAACAGCAGAGAAGAAGAAGAAGAAAGAGATGACAGCAAGACAAAAGATGAGAAAACTAAACTGGGTAGGAAAGAAATATCACTTTTATCTTCTTCCAAGTCGCCACTGTTACTTTTCACCTGAAGCCGGAGAGACTTCAAGCTAATTAAACCCAGTTATTAAAGTTAATTAAATAAGCAGTTAAGCGCAATTAATAAATGATGCCTTCAGGGAACCGCTGAGCCTCTGATTTACCTCTGATTTGCTCAGCTCAGCCTGTGTAAACCTGTAAATCACAAATCAACTTCCATTACATTGTTTACGGAAATACAAGGGTTTAAAGTTTTGTAATGGTAAAAACTAGTTTTTATAATTTTGTTATAGTAAATCTTAAACCATTTGTTTCAACTCACTGAGTTCATTTTATTTAAGATGGAACAGACTGGAGGTAAATCTGAGCCAGACCTTTACAAAAACTCTCCTGCCTTGGATTCATCTCACAAACATATTTAAAACATATTGTTTTATGTAGCACTTGTTTTTTTTTTTTTAATTGTTTCACCTATGGATTACTTTTTTTAGTCTTTAAAACGTCATAAAGTAGGCTAGTAAAAACAAACTGCTAAAGGTGTTGTGTTCAAATGGCTTATTTTGTCAGACCAACTGTCCAGAACCCAAATATATTCAGTTTATTTGGAAAGAAAATAGAAAAATGCATCAAATCCTCAATTTTTATTTATTATGTTATTTATTATTTTTAATATTTACTTCATAGTTGTTGTGAAAACGTCCCTCAACCTAAAGAGAACAAAGCTGTTTTGACCTGCCAGTGTGAGTAGTGTTTGTGACTGATGGGAATGTTATTGCTTGCTCTCAAAGCCATAAAATACCCTGCAGCTGTAGCTCCCGTCTTCCTGCTCTGCTGAAGGTTTGACTGCACGTTCTTGGCCCCTAAACTTTGTCTCAAATTACATTCAAACCCTCCACAGATTCACTTATCTGTAGTTTTTCCAGACAAGCAGTGGAGGAGGAGGAAGAGGAGGAGGAGGAGAGGGCCTCCAAACTTCCACTGAGCTGACCCAGGATGATTAGAGATATTCCACATAACAACCTCTGGGACCTCATGTTACATCAGCCGTGTATTTGCTTACTTAGAAAAACCCAGAGAGCGTTTAACTCTTCATCAGTCAGTCCCAGAGCTCTTTCTACACAGGACCAGCATCTCCAGCCAAGCACAGACACAAACTCGAAGATTTTATCTCTTGATTGCTTTTCATTTTCCTGACAGACTGTCCTCCCCTCGGCCTGGAGTCCCTGCAGGTTGACGACAGCCAGATCCAGGCTTCTTCCTACCAGCGGATGGGTCTGGGTCCTCACAGGGGGAGGCTGAACATCCAGGTCGGTCTAGATCTGGATCAAAGACAATTCAAACACCAAGTACAGAGAACGGACTCAGAGTTTCAAAAAGATTAGCGTGGTTTATTTATTTGATCTGACAAGATTAAAGAACCCCAATTAAAATTCATTTAACTTTCTAGCCAGAAATCTGCTTTGTTCATTTTCCCAGGGGTCTTTAATGACTCCATCTCAGCAGATGGAAGAGCAGGAAAAAAACTCATGAGGACACAGTGTAGGCAGATTATCACTGCACATGTGTAATTTTAAGCTTCAGAGTGAATGATCCTGCTGAGGTCTATAAGATAATCAAAAATAAATATTTGTGGCTATTAAAAATAATTGTTTCGGCTATAAATTACAGTAAAAATGGGTGACTGAAGTTGCAAAGAGGGGAATCCTTCAATTAATGTTTTTAACGAGAGTCAAGTTTGGGTTTTAATCTTTGCAAAAGTATGAGTAGTTCTGTAAAAAAAGTAGCTGTTGTGGTTGTTACGTTTACTTATACAGCCTCTGGATTGACACAGAAATGAAAGGATGAGGAGAGACGTTTTACTGTGCCTTTAAAGCATTTCCTCTCCACTTTATTTGTCGACTGTTTCGGATAATTTGTAGCTACAAGGCAGATAAAGACAGTATTTGATAAACAAAGGTAGTCCAGTTAATCTGAACCAAATAGTTAAATGTTAATTCTGAAAGTAAACTGCAGTAATTATGACAAAAACTCATGATGTACACACACAATGCATCCAGCATAAAGCTGAGTGAAGGGAAGGTCAGTGACCACATACAGGTAACACGCTGCTTGAACCAGGCCTCTTATTAGCTCAGCTGGGGCCTGATTGGTTGAGGCTAGGCCCCGCCCACATGTGACTGAGCAGGACGTTAGGCAATATATTGCCTAACGTCCTTACGGATTGACTTCATGTTAAATTTTATTCCCATCCATAATTTCCACTGCATATTTTTGAAGCTAATGGACCGTACAGTAAAGTAGGTTGCCCAAACTCTCCATCTCTTTTTTTCCCTCTGTTTTTATTGGCATGCAGAATTACCACTGTAATAAAACTGTGACTGGATTTGCAGTAGAAAGTGTCCTTGCTGAGCACTTTTATAGTTTTTCAATGATTAGAGTCACTTAACTATTCAGTTAAATCATAAGCAGTGGTATTCAATATCCCTGCCCCCCCCCCCCCCTTGTTCTGCAGTCTAAAAGCTGCAGTCTGCAGTCTGAAAGCAATTATTTTCCAATCAGGTCAATGCCAAAGTGTTATGCAATGCTTCACATTGAGGCAGAGCCAGGAGCATTTTGGTTCCATTTAATGGCTTCTTCAGTTGACAAAAAAAATTCTGTTTAACATGTTTTTTTTTTTTTTTTAGTCTGGCATTGAGGACGGGGACTTGTACGATGGAGCCTGGTGTGCAGATTACAAAGACCGGCACCAGTGGCTTGAGGTGGACGCCATCCACCTCACCCTGTTCACTGGAGTCATCCTGCAAGGCCGAAACTCCATCTGGAGGTCAGGTAGTATCAGGATCAAAAATCTGAAGAGTTTATGTTCCAAAATGAAATATCCACCTAGAAAAAAGAGATTTGTAACATGACAAAATTACTGAAAACACAAATCATTTGCAGACAAGCTGACTGCACTTTTACAGATTGGACCCTAGAGGTACTGAACAGTTGGGTGGATGTGAAGTGTTTTGGAAATTAGCTCTTCATTTGATTTAGTGGTTGTTTAAATTCTCTATTCTGTGCAACAAAGACCCACTGCACTGAAATCTATGAAAATTAGATTTTTTGTTCCTCTTGGTGCTCACTGTAGTTGGGACTGGGTCCAAACCTACAAAGTACAGCTGAGTAATGACTCTGTGGATTGGCAGACCTGCATGAATGGGACAGAAGAAGCGGTAAGAACTACTTATTGTATTTTCAGATTTAAGGAATGTACCAGCCGTGACCAGTGGAGTTCATACAGATGGAAAACAGATTTTGAAGAGTTTGTGTCAAAGTAAAATATGTACCATGAACAAAAAGTTAGAGAAACAACTTAAAATGAAAACATATGAGGAGAGTGTTGCAAGAAACCTTCATTTGTCATTGATATAAAACACTTTCACTGGCTATACACCAATCAGCCACAACATTAAAGGTCCCATATTACAGAAAGTGATATGTCCATGTCTTTTTGATTATAAAGCAGGTCTAGGTGCTGCATACATACTGTGAAAGTATCAAAGCGTACAATCCACAGACAGAATGCACACAACTCGTGTTCAAAAATTGAGCCTTAAGATGAGCCGTCACGACTTCTGTAACTTTGTGATGTCACAGCAAAAAAGTCTCCACCCTAAGCTCTTCCTCCACCATGGCCCACCTGGACCCAATGTCCAACCTTGTACTGTCCAACTGTATTTCTCAAAATGTTTCCCTGAAATCTGCTACATTTTTATTATATGACTCATAAAACAGCCAGCCAATCAGAAGAGAAGCTCAGAGCCTCTCTTCTGATTGGCTGACTGACCTGTTGTTGCTAGAACTCCAGAGAGAAGCCTGAGATGGGAGATGTAAAACTACAGGGAGATGGTTTTTGGTACTTATGGATATCACAACTTAAATAAAACATGGGGCCTTTAAAGCCAGTTACTGGCTTCAATGTTGTGATGGATCAATACACTTTTTCAGAAGATGCTACACTGTTTGAGTCAATGCGATCTCCCATTGAATTGTACAGATATTTGAAGGGAACCAGAATCCGGAGACTCCTGTTCTCGGAGTCCTTCCTGTTCCCACTGTCGCCCGTTTCATCCGCATCAACCCGCAGACCTGGTACCCCAACGGCACCATTTGCCTCAGGGCTGAGATACTTGGCTGTCGTGTTGACGGTAGGCAGTCTGAGTCTGAGTAATAATGATTCATTTTAAAAGTTTGCTTTGAGAACGAGCTCTTCATAGTGACTAATATGTCAAATATATCAAAATGTTGGCATAAATGTAATTCTGTCAGCCAACAAAAGGAAACCAAGCTGCTGAAACTTCATGTTTTACTTCTTCTTAGATCCAACTGACATCTACGCCTCAGAGCGAGAGCCAGGATCAAAGGACACTCTGGACTTCAGACACCACAACTACAAAGAGATGAGAAAGGTTAGAGTGTGATGAAGGGCTGAAAGGCCACGTATACACGATGAGTAACTTAGGATTTTACTCACAGTCTTAACAGTTTACAGATTTTCCTCAGAGTTCACATTTAACCCTTTGAAGGCTTTCAGTCCAACTTGTCTTCTTAACCCTGAAGCTAATGAAGTCTGTGACTGAGGAGTGCCCGGACATCACCCGCATCTACACCATCGGGAAGAGCTACATGGGCTTCAAACTCTACGTCATGGAGATCTCAGATAACCCCGGCAAACATGAACTTGGTACGAATTATTCAACTTTTCTAGCTGAAAACTTAAATTCACAACTTTCTGCACCAGAATTCATCATATTTCTTGACTTACCCTGAGTTGACTGCTCAGGGGCCCAGTTCAACGTCCTCCAGTGTTTATCCAGCCTCGTTTCTCTGCAGCGGCACCAAACTGCGAGGCAGGGGAGTCTTGTAGAGAAGGCCTCTCTTGTATAAACAAACTGATAACAGTTTGAAATTGGAGACTGCACACTCAACCCCCAAACAAGCCAGATTTCTTTGCGATATTGTCTTCAGATGCAGGGAATTGTGACCACCCTACATCTGCCAAAAAGTTTAAATAAATTAAGTGGAGCTCCAGCTTGTATTTCTTTCCTATCAGAGAAATGGCATAAATACGTGTCAAAACAGCTTCACTCTCAAGGGGGAATGATGGGAATTTAGGTTATTTAAGTATCAACAGCTGTCGACAAAGCCAACAGCTTTAAATATGAGTGGTTTTGTTGTTTATTCTGGTGGCAAACCAAGAAGAAGAGGGGCAGCGACGCACATCTTTGAAGTTACACAAAATGCTCCTGTATCGAGTGCAGATCTTGTGTCTTTGGAGACTTTATATTCAGGAATGTTTGCCATTAAGTCTGGCCGATCTATGTGTGATTATTGGCAAAGTGCTGCAGACCAGGTCCACACTGTTGCCTAACACAATACAAAAGGGTTGAAAGTTTTATCTAAGTGATTGAATGTGTTCCCGATGTGCCTCTGGCTTTTAACTTTGACCTACAAAACAAAACAGACTCAAGATTTCAGTGTTTAAATTCAGTTTTCAGTACGACCTGTTGCTCTGCGTTTTGCACGTTATGTCTTTGCACCAGTGCCAGCAGGATGAATTTCTCCACGTGTAATACTTGGCAGGTAAAGTGACTGTCTAGTTTTTACTCTTGGCAGGCGAGCCAGAGTTTCGCTATGTGGCAGGGATGCACGGGAACGAGGCTCTTGGTCGAGAGCTGGTCCTCAACCTCATGCAGTACTTATGCAGAGAATACAAGAAGGGCAACCAGCGCATCGTACGACTGGTCACTGAGACACGAATCCACCTCCTGCCCTCCATGAACCCTGACGGGTACGAAGCAGCTTATGAGAAGGTGAGTAACACATTCAGTGACATGGTGTAGAGTTAATAAGCTTTTTTCTTATGTTTTTTCCCCCTAGATGCTTAAAGGACAGTGGGCAAACTGCTTCCTATGATATTGTTTTCTCTCCACAGTAGCTGAACCTTTGTCTGTCAAAGCCCTGTCTTAGTGTAGGAGATATTGCAACCATTAAAAACACGATTTTGCTGGAAACACTGGGATACGTTTTCAAAATACATCAACAGGCCTAATGAAAGCATTATATTTACCTTTCCTCAGTGTCATGTATTACCTGTTGAAACTGGATGTAGAGGTAGAACATTCATTCTTTACTAGAAACAGCCAAATAGAGGAAGGGAGGTTGATTTGATATGAAAGACAGAGGGCAGAGATTTTGGAATCAAATCTGTCTCACCTGATTTTGACATTTAAAAGCCTGTGAATAACTGACATTAAGTGTCTGAATTTTATTTTTTTTTGACTGACAAATTCAAAATGAAAAATTCAACATGACGTCACATGACCAATGGAGCATAATTCAATTGGCTGGATGTTGTTTCAATTTGAGACAGAATCGATTGCGTATTCTTGGTATTCTGGATGTTGAATCTGAATTTTTAACTTGAATTTTGGGATCTGAATTTAGCCTAGTCTTTTAAAAGGCTTAAAATGAGTCTTTAACAATAACTACACTGAATGGAAAAAAATCACTCTTTAAATGAACAAATCTGGCTCTAGTACAGTCTTGTTCCAGATGTTGTCCACTCTGCTTTTTGACTGTGTTTCTGACTGACTGATCTGCTGCAGGGCTCAGAGCTGGCCGGCTGGGCTGAGGGACGATACAGCTACGAAGGAATCGACCTGAATCACAACTTTCCAGACCTGAACAACATCATGTGGGATGCCCAAGAGAATGCAGCAGATCCATCCAAAGTCCCCAACCACTACATCCCCATCCCGGAGTACTACACTCAAGAAGATGCTACTGTGAGGAGATGGAGCTTTAGCTGTGTATCAATCAACAGACACTCCTGAGCAAGTTTAGCAGTTTACTTAGAGCCAAGTGTAGGATTTGAGAAATGTCTTATTTTGGCGCCACCTGGTTGTGTGGATGCCAGTAAAGAAACTCGAACCACAAAAATTCAACATAAAACCAAGAAAAGGGACATTGAAAACAGACTAGTAATTAATGAATATACTGTATAAATATCAGAGAAAAGATTTTCATGAAATACAGATTACTGAGCCAAAGATGCCTTTACCAAAACAACCAAGCTAAAAAAAGGGTTTGCGGTTCATCAGTGCACAAATGTAGGTCACACTGAAAAGCAGTTATTTGTTCGGGTTATGTTTCCACCATCATGGAAGTGCAGGAAATAATTTCAGAGCCAAGAAAAAAATCACAGTTTTCCTGGAAGCCTGAGGATTGTCACTCAGTTTGGTAACAGTTTCCATGTTAAAGACAGGCTAATGTTGGCCTATGAATATAGCCTATTTAAATACTTTGAAAGTATTAGTTTTATTCTGCTCTGCGATGGATATGTCACAGTTGTGTTTTAAGTTCTTAGATGAGCTGCTTTTAACTCCCGGTGTGTTGGAGGTTTTTCTAGGGAAAAACTTAACATTTACATTTTATGCTGCTTTATACTCCTACTCCACTGCATTTCCGAGGAAAGTATTGTTCCTTTGAGTTCACTACATTTATCTCTCAGCTTCATAAACAACACATTATGAGGTCATAAAATACTAAGTGTTATGAAAGACGTTCTGGGGTTTTGACCCCTCACAACAAAAGCAGTCTGTATTTGGGGTCCCTTACTCTAAACTGCTCACATGGTTTAATTTTACTGTTAACTGTTGAAGGCACAACATCTCAAAGGAGAGCAGAAATAACAGAAATATATATATATATATACACATATATATATGTAAACAACCTTTATACAAATTTGTGTAGCAAATGTAATTTTTTCCCATTTATTACCCAGTTATTACCCTTTGGAAAGACTGATCTAGCAAACTGTATAAAAATTATGAGCATAAGTATCAACTATCTAATCTAATCTAATATTATTATATATTATAATATATAATTTATATGGGGCATTTTTCTGCAGAAGCAGGTACTTTTGATACCTGAAGTACAATTTCTGATAATACTTTTACTTAAGTAGGATTTTAATGCAACAACAGCACACAGATATGTACATTCATATACTGGTACTTTTATTAGAGTAAAGAATCTCCTTCCACCACTGTCCAGGTTGCACCGGAGACCCGGGCCGTCATCAGCTGGATGCAGGACATTCCCTTCGTGCTCAGCGCCAACCTCCACGGCGGAGAGCTGGTGGTTACCTACCCCTTCGACTGCACCCGTGACTGGGCCCCACAGGAGGACACCCCCACGGCAGACAACGCTTTCTTCCGCTGGCTGGCCACCGTCTACGCCTCCACTAACCTGGTGATGGCCAACCCCGACCGCCGCATCTGCCACTACGAGGACTTCCAGGCGCACAACAACATCATCAACGGCGGCGCCTGGCACACGGTCCCCGGCAGTGAGTCCCTCCCGTCAGCTCTGAGAAGGATCAGGTTTAGTTCAGCTGTTAAAGATGATGCTGGCTGCTCTCAGTTCATGTGAGGAAAGAACTAGGTTAACTGTAGTCTGTAATTTGGCTTTTTGCTTTAAAAAAAAGGCTAATTGAAAAACTAAATTAGTGGTTAAACCACTTAGTTTGGCAGATTAAAGAGATTACCTACCTTTTTATGGATGTAATGTTGTTCTCTTAAGGATCACATTCAGTTGTTTTTCCCACAAAGATACTAATCCCATGCACATAAATCTGATTTGAAACACTGAAGGTTGTTTTATGTTGGAAAATCAAAGGATAGCTGAGTCAATTTTAGTTCAATTAACCTCTGAGTTTTTACTTTTACAGTGCAGCAATTGGCACTTTGTCAATAACGTATATTCACTGAATGGTTTGCTTTACTTTTATTTTTCAAATTCTAGTGATTTGTATTTTATCCTTATCCCTACTTCTCCTCCTTGTGATTTTCTCCCGTGCGCTGAGGTCAAACAATACTTTCTATCAGCTTTTTGCAGAAATAAAACTAATAAATTCAATCTTTCATCTTCTGAAGCAGCTCTTTTTGGTTTTTTTTGCCTATTTCTGTGTGTTTTCCACAGGTATGAATGACTTCAGTTACCTGCACACCAACTGCTTTGAGGTGACGGTGGAGCTCTCCTGTGATAAGTTCCCTCATGTGAGTGAGCTTCCCATCGAGTGGGAGAACAACAAGGAGTCTCTGCTGATTTACATGGAGCAGGTCAGCAGAGTCCGTCCATCTGTCCAGAAAAAAATCTGCCTTTTATCTCCTCTTTGAGTTCTGGCAATGCAACGTTTTGTCTTCACTCAGGTTCACAGAGGGATCAAAGGTGTGGTGAGGGACAAGCTGACCAAACAGGGAGTCGCAGATGCTCTAATCAAGGTGGAGGACCATCACCACGACATCCGATCAGGTCAGCCAGATTTTTGTTTGTTTCTTTACTGGTTGCATAATAAACTGAGAGACACAGAATTCAGAAAAGACAGAGCAGAGGGTTGTGGTTTCAGTTGTGATCTTCATCTTGGGGTGGAGATCTGGTCCTCAGAGACCATCCCTGGGCAGTCACAGATTCTTAAAGATTCAGAAGGCTTGTGAGAGAAAAACAAAGCCTAACAAAGCTAACATTACTGGATGTGTTTTGTTTGTGTTGTCAATTTGTCGTGTACATATTTTTGCATAGATCAGCCAAATGTAGACGATGACGTTGAGATATTTTTTAGTGCATCTAAATAGTGTGATGATCAAAAACCTCACCTGTGCAGGGGTGGACAGTAACAAAGTACATTTAGGTGAGTACTGTACTTAAAGACCCCTCTGATGAATTTTTTTTTACATGGGCATGTTAGCCTTGTTACCCTTGTTAACATCCATATGATGTTTTTTTTATATAACACACTATATCATGAGTCAACACCATGGCTGCGCATTTTCACCTTGGAACTGCAGTGAACCAATGAGAGAACAGATTCAGACAGCCTGGGATTCATACGTTGCACAATTAAGGAACCAATCCTGTCAGCTTGCCGAGACAGGGAGCGAGGAAAATAAACTTGAAACCTTATCAGTACAGAGAGCTAGCATTTGCATTAGCACATCCACTAACACTGTGTCAGCCACTGCCAGTTGCGAGCCTACAAACAACACAAACAAATAAAAGATGCTCACTACGCTAACTGCTCTGATACGTCTGCTAGTCTCTGATTCTGGTCTCAACAGACTCCTGATCTGAGTCTCACTGTGGCTCAAACATGATGCTGAGTCTCTCTGATGTTTCCTCTAACACTAATCATCTAGATACATGCTTCTTCTTTACCACTCACTGAAATCTCGTCAGTACAGAGATTGATTGTTTGCATCAGCACAGGCACTAACACTGTGTCAGTCACTGCCAGTTACATGCCTTTCTATTTTACTTAACATTAACTTGTATTGTATTGTAAAGTTTGTCATGGAAAACCAGGACAGTCAGAAATCTTTTGTGGAAGAAGGAGAGATGCTAATTTCTGCACCAACAGCAGGCAATTTTATCCATAGGTTTGTTCATATATTCTTCAGCAGATGTTATTGCATTAATGCTACTGCTCTCATTCTCTGCACCAGCACAAATCCGCAGCTGAATGCAACAAGCTCACTGCTGTTCTCTGGCATTCTAGGAACTTTGCTTAACTCCACCTTTGTAAATGATCCCATTTATTTCCTGTAGCTGCTGACGGGGACTACTGGCGTCTTCTGAACCCGGGCGAGTACAAGGTGGTGGTTTGGGCCGAGGGTTACTTCCCGTCCATGCGTCGGTGCCATGTTGGAATGGAGCCACATCCCACCATCTGTGATTTCACCCTCACCAAAACGCCCATTCAGAGGCTGAAGGAGATCCGGGCCAAAGGAGGGAAGATCCCCCAGGATCTTCAGCTACGTCTCCGAGCCCTCAGGCTCCGCAAGCTTCGCGCCAGCACCAAGGCCATCAACCGCCGCAGGGAGAGCCAGAGGCTGCAGCAGGAGCAGCTGCTGCAGAGGAGGAGAGCTCGGTCCTCTGGAGCCCGGAGAGCGTGAGGGGAGAGGGGACGACGGGCTGAAGAAGCCTCAGAGATGAGCTGGATAATGGGTTAAAGAAGTTCAGTCCAAGATGAGAAAAATGCCATCTGGGTGTTGACCGTGATATTAAAGGGTCAGTTCACACAATTTACAAAAACATTTTTTTTCTACACAGCTCCAGTGATATCAAGACATGCAGACAGATTTGTGCTGAGGTTATTAAATTTCAACTTCCACCAATGTGGCTATAAAAGCTATAAAATCTTACATTTAAAAAAATTACACAACTTTGTTTTTGGGTGTGCTGACCCTTAAAGGCAGATTACCCCATGACAGTCACACGAATACCGGCAAGTTGACAAGACACTTAAGGGTTTTTATACAAATGCAAAGATACAAGCTGAAAATTATAAGATCAAAACAACTTCTAAACAAGTTGCACAAACAAGTTACTGACCTTTTTAAAGGATTAAGGACATCTACACAGTTCTGAACAGGCATCCTGAGTGATAATGTTCACATTCACTTAGCTAGTTTCTTGTAAATGAACTGTTTAGTTCCTCATTATAGCGGATGATGCTGTAGTGTTTGTTACTTATCTGTGAAGAGACTGAGTTGAGGATTTAAGTGTCAGCTGGTCTGATATGTCATGTTTTTTTTTTAACACTGCGTCTGTTGTTGTTTCTTTGACTGAAGTCCAACAGGACCATAAACTTGCAAATAAATATTACTTATTTGTGTTTTCTGCATTTTAGTGTCTAAATCTCCGCTCAAGGTAAAGCTTGACAACAGCTTCGAACTGACAGAAACTGTTGTTAACCTGTGGGTCACAACCCCCCAAAAGGGTCATGAAATAGGAATAAAGCATCACAAGAACGTTGTCAAGACTACAACCTTGCTAACACGTCTTTGTGATTTGAATATATCTTATGGCAAAGCCACTAATTTCAACCTCATTAGTATGATGGAGGAAAAGTAAGGAGATCATCAAAGATGAAGGATTTATTTTCTGTAAACCATTAAAGTCACTCTGTAAAATTTTCTGCCCATCCTTTCAGAAGATTAAATATGTCACAGGACAATGAAAAGTTTGAGCTGCTGGTGCAACTAGATGAAAAGTCTCAGGATAGCGAAAATAATCAGGAATCATCCTCTGGGAACCACAAACATCTCTACAAAATTTAATGACAATCCATCTAATAGTTGTTGAAATATTTCAGTCTGGACCAAAATGGTGGACTGAGAGGACATTGTCATCCCTAGAGCCAGGACATTAGTATATATATTATAGTACATGATTTTTCCTTTTAAGATTTTTTTCATTTCATAATTTTAAAGGGCAGAAGAATTATCCAGACACACAAAAAGTCCAAAGATGTGAGGAAATAAACCCCTAAAACTCAGCTATAAGCTGCACTGAGTGGCCCCGAGTCCAAAGTTGGGAACCAGTGGTTTAGAAGATATTTTTTCGATGATTTTGACTGCCATCTAGTGGTTAAATTTCATCACTGCATGTTTGAAATTTCAGTATTGGAATCCCAAAAAATAATGAAAACCAAAAATACTGGACCCAAACACCAAACAGTCAGCAGTGCAAAACAAGCTAACCTTTTATTTCAGTGATAATAAGTACCGTTTTAGTATCATTGTCGGGATTACTTCCTGTGTATAGCCATGTAGGAAACAACAGTGAGAGCAATTCAACAAGTTTTTGTCTCCTGTCCACCCCTCCCCAAGCCGAGAGGTGACGGTGCACAGGTAACAACAGAACGACAGGGAACATTCAATTAACCCACAACAGAAAACTGGTTAAAACAAAGGAACAGGACTGACAACAAATCAAAAACAACAAAAGAGCAAATTCATAAAAATGAACCCGGTTTTTTTTTTGTTGCTATACCTGAAGTGAAAATGGCAGATAAGACACTTCTCTCCGAAGAGCTTGTAAATATAAGTGAAACAAAAGCAGCAGTGAATATACAGCATGGCCGGTCATTTAACCTTAAGCTCAGTCAATTTCAAAAATGACAATAAACCTATCAGTCTATTAAACGAGTATTTCTTAATGCCTGTAACTTGAAAGACTGGTTGTTCGAGAAGAAGAAAAAAAGTCCCTGAATTGACTGAACTGAAAGTGAAATGGACTCTGTTGGTGACATACTGAACAACACACTTAACTGAGGTACAAAGTGTTAAGAGCATCCTTCCTCTTACATACAGTCACATCTGTGTTTAGACAACTTCAGCTTATCAACTCAAATCTAAAGTCATTTCTCAATAACTTTTTTTTTTTTTTTTTAAAGCATTTTGGCAATTATGCCTATTACACTTTCTGCTGGGTTCATGTCATATATTTAGCCAAGCAGGAAAAACCATTCACATCAGCCTCCGACCATAAGGTGTGGCCCCCTGCGGCCACACCTTATGGTTCTGTAAAAAAATCAGAGTGGTATCAATCGTCTCTCCTAACTCTCCACAGGAAAGCGAATAAGCGTATTCCCCAAAATATCAAACAATTCTTTTAAAGTTTAAGCTTTTTGCCACATGTAAAGAGTTTTTTTTTTTTTTTTTTTTTTTTTTAAATCCATGAGAGCAAACGTTCACCTTTAGTTCTCAGCTCACAGTTCACCACAGAGGAGAAGCACTGCCTTGTCCACGCAAAACATATTTTGGCATCTGACAGCTCCACACAGAGCACCACCCTCGCATAAATAAGAAAGGAGAATCTTCATAAAGGCTGGTATGCATAGTAGTATACGCTTATGTCTATCTATTGTTTACGCAACAGCACATTATTATCTATTCTGCAGTCAGTCAGTAAGCACTGGAACCAGTTTACATCAACATCCACACATGTGCTTGGCTCCTACAGCAGCTGTACTACACTGGTTTCAAACACAAAGCATCAACAGTCAAAGCAATCCGTTCGCTACTTAGTAGAAGAAAGAGAAAGAAGGAAGAAGGAAATATAAAAAAAAAAAAAGCCCGGTTGGTCACATTTATGAAAACATTGTAAAAGTTAGGAGTCGGATTAGTTGAGGGGAAAAGAATCAGATACTGATGTGAATCAACAAAAACCAACAAAATTAGGTACAAGGTCAGAAAACAAGACAAATGTTTCTTGGCAACAACCCAATAAGGATTAAACCAACAATGCTGAGGCAAATTCTTCTGCCAAAAACTCAACAAGCCACTGAGGATGAGGCTGGCAATTCTTCTATATTTTTCTCATTATGAACAAATCCCATGAAAAGACCAAAACCAACAACAAACTGATTCCACTAACAAGTATTATCTGTGTGGCACAGCTCTCCACTGTTGTCAAAAGACTATTAAACACACATCAGTGTTGCACTGGCTGACATTTTCCTTCATTACTGTGAAAATGGGCACTATAGTTTATTTTGACTTAACTCAACATACTACACTCACTCCACCACTGAAAGTAGTCCTTAAGAACTTCACAGTTTATTCCTGTTTGAGTTATATTTACTAGAAACTGCAGTGCCCAGCTGTGTTAGGAAATTACTGAGCCTTTTTTTTTTCTTTAAAGATTCAGAAGGAACCAATGAACCCAGACTGAGTGCCACAGACGGGGTAGAGAAGTCATCAAACAGTAGACAGGCAAACTTTCTGTAAATCAAAAACATAGAATAATGCCAGCGTTATCTTTTAGAGATATGTAATTATGACTGCTGTTATTGTTGAAAATCTTGCAATACTGGTTTGTAAAGAAAGTAGATCTGTAAAATAGTGACAGCAGCTGGACTTTTCTATTGTCCAGGTGGCATCAAGTTTCCATTCACTGGACTAAGGTTAAAACACACAAACTGTGGAGAGAAATGGGAAGTAACTAGTCCTTAAGGAGCCCAAACAATGGTGAAAAGGGACTGTCGAATTAAATGAATCAGACACCATGCTATAAGTAGTGTTGACATTAATACACCAGTGAAACCTTTCACAATCTGCAAAGACTGTGAAGGTGAAGGAAAAAAAAAAGTACAGGAAGGTAAGAAATGTAAAAGTCATCGTCCATGAGCGAAGGGGAAAGGCGTTGATGATGAGGTCCTTTAAGTCAGGGGTCAAAGTTCAGATTGTATGAGCAGAGAAGCAGCACCTGTAGAAAAAAGGCATGAGCAGAGCAGAGCAGCTGAGAGCGACACGATCCGCAGTGGAGGACGCTGAGTCAGGGCGATCAACGACAGCGCAGACAGCAGGCACGAGCGCCCATGTCTTGTTTGTCTCGTTAGGATTAATGGATTAATGTGTCTGTTTGCATCCTTAGTGTTTTTAGTCCCGATACAGCAACATCTGGGTGTGCCGAGTCTCGAAACAGGTCCAAGTTTTCTACTGCTATAGAGACCAAAATTAATCTTTAGTATGAAAAAGAGCCATAGACGACCTGCAGAGTTTGTTTTTGACTGACACCATGTTGCATCTCTTGTGTTTAATGACAAAGAGCTTCGAAGTCTCTCTTCAGTCTGGATGTAAGTGTAGTTTGCAAAGCCCAACTGTCCCTTTTTGTTTTGTTGCCTCAGTCTTTTTTTGTGTGTTTAGGGTCAGACAGGCTGAATGTTTCCATCCGCTGCTGCAGCCTTGTCAGGGGGCTACAGCTCAAGTCTTTTCTTTCTTTCATTTTCTTTTTTTCTTCAAACAAACTCAGTCTGCTTCACAGCTGCAGACCTGGGTCTAGAAGTGCTTAAATACTGTTATTTTCAGTTTACTTTATCCCTATCAGGTGCCAGATGGGTGGGGTTTTCATCACATATAGTCTGGCTGAAGGTTCTGAAAAATATCAATATTTAAATAAGTATTTTAAAGTCAACTTAAGCTTCTAAGAATACTGATGTTTAAACCATGTGACAGACTATTTGAATTATCTGCATGCATAAATCCCACCCATCTGGTCCACTGAGCACTTTAAAACAAATGCTGGGAAATGTTATTTGGGGTTCCTACATTTTTGGAGTATTATTTAAAAATGGTTTCTCTGATGGTTTTGATACAATTTATACTAAAGAGTTCATATCACTCTGTGGATAAATACTAGTTTTGCACAACAAATATCTGAATATATTAGATGACAAGGGTCTAAAATCATAGAAAATATTTAGTTGTACAAACAATATATTGAGGCAGTGCAATATTTTCATGTTTTTTTTGTGCAACTATCAAAGTTATCAAACCTGGAAAACACTAAATGCTCCTTCAATCTCTTTCCAGACTTTCCAGGTCTATGCAGGAATCCTGATCAGTACTTCTCTACCCAGGTCTGCACTGCACCGTTCACCGGATGCTAAAACTTGGGCTGGTAAAGGGCCACACGTCCGCTGAGGCAGCCTGAGGCCAGCTGGCAGTGTGTCGGGGAGAACTTGGTGGTGAGCACCACGTCGCTGTGCGAGTAGATGGAGCGGATCTCCCTGAGGCAGCTGGTCTGGACGGGCAGGCAGTCGGCCAGCTCGCCGCAGCGCTCGTCGAAGGCCAGCAGGCGGACGCCGTAGCCATACGGTGAGCAGATGAGCCGTCCGTCCGGGCTGAAACACAACTCCTTGATGTAGCCCCGCCCCACATTGGCCTCCTCGATGTAGTGGGTGAGGCGGAGAGAGCAGCGGGGGGAGACAAGTGGGCGAGTGGGCGCTCCCTCCTGGAACTCATACACACACGTCCACTGGGGAGAGGGAGAGAGAGAGAGAGAGAGAAATGTAGTCAGTGTCACATCAGCTTCTGAAAATATCAATCACGATGGTGTCATCACTGGAAAGACACTTGACGTTAGTCCAGGAACCACAGTGACACCACCCAGCCATCAGTGGGCTTTTGCTTGTGATGAGAACAACAAGTCAGGTAATCACCGGTGCGACTGAACTGAGGGCAAACAGCAAATAAACTGTGTTTAAAATGGTTTAACACATTTTGTTCCTAGTGATGTTATTTTAAACTGAATTCAGACATAAGTTCAGAGAGGGACACGGTGTTATAAGGTTCAATCCAGCACAAAACTTTTACAGATAACTGACATTTTGACAATGAAAATCCTGATAAGGACGACGTTGTCTAGAAAAAGTTGAATTAATTTCTGAATCTGATCTTTGAGGGAGTAGGGCAGGAAATGAGTGTCCTAGTACTGAAAACTGTCAAACACTGAAAGCTAGTATTGAATGTCTGATCTGATTTCTATCTTGTGTGCTTTTGTGTACTTTTTTTTTTCATCAGATAATTTCAGATTTAAAATAAAATTTTGCCCTTTTGAGACTATTTTATTTGAGCAAAGGTCATGTAGAGCTGCTTCTATTTTAACAGCATTAAACATTAGAGAGGGGGGTGTTCTTTTTGGACAGGTGGTACTTGTCTGTTTGTTAAAGTTAAATTCTGTTGGTTGTTTTTGTTTGCTTTTTCTATTTTTATATGCATTTCTATTTATACATATTTCAAAATAAAGCTAAAAAAATGAATAAATCAAAAACATTATGTGAGACCTTTCATTTCTTTTCACTTTTTTAAATAACCAGTTCATGTTTTTCAAAGTAAGGTCTCTAAAAAAGTCTTGTTTTCTATCTGAACTGAAAGCCAGGAAAAGGAAGACAATTGTCACTAATAATCAAAATATGTCACAGCTACCTATTATTCACCATCGAGGTAGCTACTTTATTACTGCTACCCAAATTAAAACAGCAGTTTATCTTTTATGTCAGTTACTGGAGACCGACAAACTACAACCTTCACTGCTCAGCTGCACTGAGGGCGAGTGTTTCATGTTGAATAAACAGATTTTTCGGTGCATTGTGCCGTTGGGTTGCAGGTGACAATGGTGATGTAGTTCCTATAGTACATCAACAGAGGTCAACAGAGGTCATAAATTACATGCTCTATCTAGATGTATGAAAAATCTCTTGCTTTCAGATCTTTAAAAAAATGAAGAGACATGCAGTGAGGTGATTTAGGAGACAACACTGAGGATCATGTTATCAAAACAGCTCTGAGGTAACAGAGGAATGTGCAGCTGAATGCCTCTCACCTCCTGGTCGTCCATGTTGCTGGAGCAGCGGATGAGCGTGGCCCAGCCTTTTGGATGGAGCTGCAGGGAGGTGATGCAGTTCCCTCGGTCCCTCTCTCCAGGGATCTCTGGAGTCAGAACCTCCAGACTGTTCCGGGGAGAAAGACCTGCAGGAAGAAAAAAAAAAAAAGGTTATTGATCATTTTTATGGTCTTTTATGGACCTCAATACTTATTCAGCTTTATACCACGAGTTTCTGACCTTCTCTGTGAGGGTGGATCTTGCTGGAGTCATTTCCCTGGCGAGGAGTTCCAGCTGATCTGGATGCTGATGTGCCACCATCTGTAGAATCCCAGCAGGGTCAAAACTCATTTTTATTTAAACTGGAAACAGACCAAGGTGATGCCTTAAAACAACCAACTTCATCTGAACCACAGCTAAAAACCCAAATCATATGAGATGGAGGAGATCAATTCTTTACTTATCAAACTATGATCAGCACATATTTTCTATATTTCCTGATATAAAGACTAAAAACAATTACGCCACCCTGAACACACCTGATTAATTATTTCTTAATCAACTAATTGACTAATTAGTCACTTGTACTGGCACTAACGTGGTATAAGCTTGATAAAATGAATCACTCACTAAGAACGGTAAAAAGTGGAAAAAATTAAACCAAAAAGATGATATAGACATTAAAGGGAATCCACAAAATATATGGGAACTTTTCAGTAACAGAGAAGGAGTGACACATGGGCAGAAGGCAAACAGAGACTGGGATCTGACCTGAGCTGAGGGGGGTCCGTCGCGCTCGCAGCATGCGGTAGCTGCCCACCTCCAGGGACTGGGTGAGGTCCAGGTCGTGGAGGATGAGCAGGTACCCTGAGGAAGTGGAGATGAGCATCTTGGAACAGTCGGGCGTCAGACGCATCCTCATCAGGTAGCGGGTGTGGAAGAACTTTTTGTGCGGGCAGCCATCCTCCGTAAACCTGCAGCGGAAACACAAGCAGAGGAGGGTTAATCTTCTTACATTATCTGATGTAATTTTGGTTGGAAACGTTTGATCACCAAGGGGCATAATGCAGAAAGTCGCAGGTTTGGACCAAGACAAATGATCCATTGCGAAAAGATTTGACACAAACTACAGAAACGTTAGAATCATCCGCACTGAGCCGTTTCTTCAGGGATTAAAAATGGGTTTTCAGGGTTGAATAACGGCCCAAAATCCCATTTATCCACCTTAAAAGCTGTTAAGGTACAGTTTTTATGTGATGGAGCTGAAGAAAGAGCCTGTTAAAATATCAGTGATGTATTGGTTGGAGTTTTATGTGCAGCTGCTGGTGCAGCATGACGTAACCACCAGAGCAGACCATTTTCCAGGTGGTACAACTGATGGGATTTTGCCACAAATATATGAGACAAACATTTATTTTTCTGTATTAACTGGTGTTGGCAAATTAAAAAAACAAGATAACCAGTGGATTGACAGAAAATTAACTGAAAGCTCTTATGCTAGTCAGTGATTTTATGATGATGAACAAAATCAACATAATGTCAACAGTGTGTGTTTAGAAAAGTTTTAAAGCATTTGTCTGTTCTCAAAAAAGATGCAAATAATCACAACACTCACCTTTAAAATCTTCATAGTCCTCATATTTACTTTAAAACTTACAGTGCACTTCCCCTGAATGATGACCAACCTGTTAGTGTCCCATGTGATGACGTTGCCGTCGAAGCCAGACGTGACGAGGAGACGAGTGTTGGTGTCGTACTCGATGTTTTTCACCCAGCTGGCGTGGCCGTGCAAGGAGCAGACCTTTGAATTCAGCTTGCGGAGATCCCATAATGCAATTGTGGTGTCATCAGAGCAGGTGGCAAACAAACGATTGTCCAGAAACCTGCGGGGCACAGACAGTCACACAGATGTTTTATTTCAGACTCTCAGCGGACATGAATCTGCGTGGATGACTCTCTTGAATGAATCTGACAGGATCGTGTTATTGTCATGAATCTTTTTCTTTCACTACTATGAACTGCAACTCTCTGGGTCCCATCCCTTGTGCATTTAACTGCGAGAGAAGCAGGATGTTGCATGCTTTCTTCGTAATGATTTCAGATCATAGAAGTGCACCTTATGTTGTTGACACAGTCCTCGTGGGCCTCCGTCAGGGTTTTGATGTGTCTGGATGAGATGGGATCAAAGAGCAGGACTTCAGTCTGCTCGCAGGCCACAGTCAGCACAGACCTAAGCAGAGCAGACACACAAATCCAATACACTCAATAACATACAAGAGGAGGAGAGAGTTGATCTTTTTGACCACTGAACAGAAGAGATTTTGGACAGACTGGACACCGTTCTTGGATTTAAGACACCGTTTCAATTCAGATCAATGATGCGGAGTTAAATGAAAAGATAATTTCATATAATGACACCCTGCTTATCAGACCATAAAACAATCCCCAAGATAAGGAACTGACCTGCAAAAAAAAAAAAGAAGAAAATTTATGAAAACTCAAAAAGCAAAAACGGAATAACCTGGATTTCACTTAACGACACACCACTACATCCCTGACTGTGATGCAAAAGCAACTATGATAATAAGATTATTAATATTGTGCCATGAGATGCTAAGCTCAAATATGTCGAGTTCTGACAGTGAGCAGGTTCAGGATGTTTTATTTTTACCCAGCAAAGGTGCAGTTTCCTGGAAAGTCTTGCATACACTGCACATGAAGGTGTTTCATCCTGCAGTCACATGAGCCCACAAACAGCATTTGACCCAGACTGGACACAGCTTGACCTGGTTTGGCTGCAGGATTTATTTCCTACATCTGCTGTCTGGCCACTGAGGCTTACACCCTGGGTGTGCTCATTAGCTGTGCTTGCTGTGAGGGGCTTTTGCAAGACTTTTGAGGTTTTGTTTAGAGAAATTCAGGAACTCTAAATGGTCATGTTTTGGTTAGATTGTTAACTTGTCACAAGTGAGATGAAGCATTATGAGGATGAATTTGATGAGGAAATTGAAGCACTTATCCATTGTTTCCAAGCCCTTTCAATGCACTGTTTCACATTTAAAACATTTTCCAGGAAAGCTGAAACCCTGTGAACATGAACTCCGGGTGGAAGGCCTAAAATACACGCCAAAATGTTGGTCTTACCCGTCCGGGGAGTACTCCAGGTTGAACACCGCACCGTGGGTCTGACTGCTCAGGTTGACAGACTCCACAGCCGGATTCATCGAGCAGTACAAACTGGTCATTGTCCTGAAGTTATCCCTGGCTGGGTCTACAAACACCCCTCGTCTAATAGTCCTGCTCTGCAGCCAGGAAAACAGGCTATTCCCCCTGCCGCTGTGGGTGTCGGAGCCCCCGCCGCTCCCTGTCTGCGGCGCGGCGGTCTTCTGGCTGCGGGGCTCCCGCTCCTCCGACGCCGGGGAGCTTGCGCTGCGCTCCGCTCGGTCTCCGCCGCTCCCGGGCAGCGAGGTCGCACCTCCCCGACCGATGTCATCTTCCTCCTCCGAGTCGTCGATGTCGGGGTCTCCTTCTTTGTCGTTGGGCCTGTCCTGCGACTCGTCGGCGTCCTCGCTGGTGCTCTGGTGCTCCGAGCTCATTGTGGCAGCGTCCACACAGTCGCCTGTGTTTCGGGGCGCAGCGTCTCGGCTCAACGGCGAAAAGTCGACTGACTCCGGTCACCTACCGAGCATGAAACCGTGTCTTCCTCCAGTCCTTTAAGGCGCCATGGCGGTGGATTTAAGCTGCATAGGTTACGTTTCACAAATTATATTTTGATACCAGACTTGGCAGCGCCTGACCGCCGCGCGTCAAGTTTAACACGGTTAGCTAATATGCGACCGGAAGAATAAAGATTTCGCCTTCAAAATAAACTTTTACAAAAAAAAGTAGTACGTGTACGTCTCAGATGAGATTGAAACATGAAATCATTGTTTGGTTAATTTTAATCGCCTCTTTTTGTATCTGTTGCGAATTAAACCAAGTATCCGCGAATCATCTTTCATAAATAAATGTTTAAGCTGAAGTGTCCCGGCGGAAGTTTAATCTCTTTTAATTTTAGCTACCTTGACTGTTTTCTCTTCACCAAAACAAATGCGAAATAAAAAGAAATGACGAAGTTCCGCTTCCTCGTCCATGTTCGGAGGCATTCGCAGTTTGGTTGCTGCCATCTGCTGGAAAAATGCTGCAAGTTCATCTGCGTGTTCTCATAACATCCACAATAAATAATGTAATGTAATGTGTTGGCCTCTACCTGAGGAAGTGCAGCCTTATTATGGGTGTTGATTCTAACAACATTCAGGTCCGTTATTTGCAAAAAAGTTATTGTGTCTCTTGAATTACAAACTTTCTATAATTTTTATTTATTTATTATTATTATTTTTTTTTACAATTTTACAATTTAAAGGAACAAAAAAAATAAAACTTGAAAAATACCCTCCAATTCAGGAATATCATGGATTAGATTCTCACATAATTTGTACTTATTCATGTAATTATTTATCTATTTGATATTTTTATAATTCATTCTGTTCAGCATCTGTTGTGCTTTTGGATTATAGGTTTTCATTAACCCTGCACTGTTGTTCCGGTTTCCCAGTGTTTTAAAGCTCTCTGGGTCAGCTCTTCTGAAATGCAGGCCACTTCCTGAGATCATAAACATAAGAATACATTTCTGAAATAAAACATTAACATTCAGGCACGACCACATTGATCTGCTACGAGGCTGCTATTCACATCCATATTTCTTCCACTCTGCAATTTGTACATTTTTACTTTGGTGGAAGGCTGTCTGGCAGGAGGTTTGCTTTGTGAGATTAAAATAAACTTGAAAAAATGACTTTAAATAAATAAAGGAATATCCAACAAATAGGCACAACAGGGAAACAGGGACATTCTTTCATTTAATTCAGTTATATATTGTCTTTAGAGGTGCACATTTCCCAAAAAGCTTTAAATTAAATAAACCTGTTAAAAAAAAAAAAAAAAAAAAGCTGGTGCTTGTATGACCCCTGAAATTACAGGGTCCCACGCTGCCTTGCATCTTGGGAAAAAGAACAATGGAACTATTTTATTAAGGAAACATCATATTTATAATTAGTGTGGTTATTGTTTAGACTATGTTCTACATAGTCTGACTACATTAATCAGCAGTTGAAATTAAATGTATGATCTTTCTTGGATCCTCCTAGATCACACATTTCTTATAGGCTAATTTAAGCGAGCTGCCCGCAGGCCTTTCACATGAATGTGAGAGGAAATTACAGTTTGTGTTGTGTTTGCCTATTGATGTTTGCATGTCTCCACACTGTGCCCTGTTTGTGTGTGTGTGTGTAATTGTGCATACTGCTCTGCCAACTTTGGTGCGTTGCTGAAGAGAACAAGGCATTAATCCAACCAGCTTCATTACTTAACGGGTTTGTTTTAATTGCGACCAATTAACCTGAGAGGAGGGGGGACACGTCCATCCTCACAGTTTTGCGCAGGCGTAACACATGCATTCACGCTGGCTCGTACTTAAAGGATGATTACAAAGCAAACAGCTCAACTCTTTCGGGGGCACACGGCAAAAAATGACGAGTACGCGAGATGCTGCGCTCCATCCAAGCGGAGCAGGACCGAGCTCATCCAAAGAGGCTCCGAGCTCTCCCGGCTTTGTCCTGATCATGTCAGTGATGTTGCTCGTCCCGGTCCAGCCAGCATCAGCTCATCCTCAGTGCCTGGACTTCGAGCCACCCTTCAAACCCCCTTGGCACCTGGAGTTCTGCGCGCAGTACGAGCAGTTTGGCTGCTGTGATCAGAAAACAGACAACATGATCGCGGAGAGATACTGGAACATTGTTGACCAGTTGGAAGTGGCTGGTTATGAGCTCTGTGCAGATATGTTGAAGGAAATCATGTGCCAGGTAAATATATGTTTAAAAAAAAAAAAAGTTAGGTTGTGTGCTTTTGAGGATGCAATTGTGATGAATGGGTAAAATTTTCTGGCACAAAGTTATTTTACAAAATAAAACATTTCTCAGGGCGATGATAAATTACTGTTGAGGTTTACTGCTGCCTCTTCACCTCTGCAGAAACCTTGTCAGGTACAGTAGATCTATGTTTGTAACTAAACATCACACAGCATAGTCTAAACTGCCTATTTGGACATCACAGCCCACAACTATCTATCAACTTTTTAATTGATTTCAGTTTTATAAGCAGAGCCATCATCAATTTATGTTGGATCTACATTTGTAAAGGGATCAAAGTCTAGGTATTAAGCAACTGTTGATTTGTTGTAATTGAATTAACATTTACAGTTCTCCCTTTCATTTGTTGAATGTAATCCAAACAGCTGAAGTGAACTCAGTTCAGAACAAGTGGAGTATTTTGATTCCTATAGATTATCTAGAGTGTTAAGAATGATTCTATCACTGGAATAAGATTAAATGTCTGCAGGCAATCAAAGGTAAGGTGTGCAATGTCTTAGCCACAGAAAATTAGATTTATATTACGATGGCTATGAAATGTCTCTAGAGGAGTGCAGGGGTTGTGGGACTGCTGAAATGCCCTTTTCTGAAAACCCCACTCAGATCAGCTAAAGTGTCCCCTTAATTTTCACTTCCTGTCCCACATGTCTCTGTGATAATCAGTACACTGTAGTGTTTCGTCTTTATCTCATCCAGGAGTGCTCTCCTTATGCCGCCCACCTTTATGACGCTGAGGACCCATACACACCTGTTAGAGAGCTACCTGGCCTATGCTTTGGCTACTGTTCCGAGTTTCATGGCAAATGTCGCCATGTGGTTAAATATTTAACTGAGAACCAGCTGCTGCGGGACACCTCTGAGCGGGATGTGTCCACGTTCTGCAGCCTGGTCGACCTATCTGACCAGGACTACTGTTACCCCAACGTTTTGAAGAGCCCTGACCTCAACAGCAACCTGGGGCGGGTGGTGGAAGACCCCAGAGGTTGTCTCCAGCTGTGCCTCACTGAGGTGGCCAACAATCTGAGGAACCCTGTCCTGATGTTGCACAGCGGTGATGACACACACCGGATGTTCATCGCAGAACAGTTGGGATTTGTGTGGGTTTACCTGCGTGACGGCAGTCGAGTGGAGCAGCCTTTCCTGGACATGAGTGGGGAGGTGCTGTCCACACCCTGGCTGGGAGATGAGAGGGGTTTCCTTGGCATGGCGTTCCACCCCAAGTACCGCGACAATGGACGCTTCTTCATCTACTACTCGATCCAGGTCAACAGAAAGTTGGAGAAAGTCAGAATCAGTGAGATGAAGGTGTCTGATTACGATATGAACATGGCTGATCCTCATTCGGAGAGGTACGCAGATGGAAGGTTTCCTTTTGCTCTTTTTATAGCTCTGCAACAACTGCACCTACCTTTGACAGAAATATAGGACTATATCATCATCCACCCCCTGGGCTCTAATTGAACCAAAGTTTGCCTAAACATGTTCTGAGTATAATTCAGTAAATCATATTTAAGGGTTGGCCCAATCTTCCAGGAGCCCTGATTTAATTTTCTTTTTTCTCAGTAAAGAGTTAAACTCAACTTTGCACTATTAAAATTGTTCAATGAAAAAAGGAGAAAACACATGTGAAAAAAAGATGAATTAATCTATAGATACAGTCAATGACTTTGTTATAGCCCCTCCAAGATCCACAGATGCAGTTTAACGCCGGAACATTTATTCATATAATGTTTGTTATAAGATAAGGTTAAATCTACTAAAATTGAAGGAATACTTTGACATTTGAGGAAAAAAGCCTTTTTATCGTGAGAGGATCAATACTGTTCTCATGTCTTCACAGTGAACACAAAGCTACTGCCGGGCTTGGTTAGCTTAGCTTAGCATAAATACTGGAAACTAGGTTAAACAGCCATCCAACTCTTTCCAAAGGTAATAAAATACTCTTACTGCCCCCTCTAAAGCTCACCAATTAAGACATTATATCTCTGTTGTTTCACTGGTACAAAGCATAACGGAAAAAAACCCCCAACAGCTGCTGTCTGTAGAGCCTAGTTAACAGACAGACATGGGAGTGGTGTCAGTCTGAACAACTAATTCTCTGCCGGAAGATGAATAATAATATTTCCTACAAGCATTCACCTCCATTGTTTTGGTGTGGTGACAGATATCTTCAGTTATGCCAAAACCCTCCCCCAAAACTATCAGCATGGCCACATATCTGACTCTTAGCCCCCCAGGTCTTCTCTGTTATCACATCCCTCCGTAAGACAAATAATTACTGCACAAGGAATGAGTGACAAACACCAAAGTGTCAGTGTTGAAGATAAAAAGGATGGATCAAAGCTTGTCTGAGAGCATACTCAAGAATCATGACAACCACATGTTTTTGTCTGAAAACAAGAATTTCACCCGTAGTAGCTGTGAATGAACTGAACTGCATCCTTTTTACATCCAGGGTCATTTTAGAGATCGAGGAGCCAGCTGCGAACCACAACGGAGGCCAGCTGCTCTTTGGCCTCGATGGATATTTGTACATTTTTACTGGAGATGGTGGGAAAGCCGGAGATCCATTTGGGAAGTTTGGCAACGCACAAAACAAGTAAGGTGCCTCAGAGGGAGAACCGAAGCAGAGAGATGTTCCACTACAACAGTGGTTGTCTGAAGTACAATGAATTTTTTCATGCAATTTAATTGTCAGTGGTAAGGCCAAATTTACATTCGTACCAGTACCAGAGTAGCAGAAGCTGGACATCCTTCATACATTACTTATAGCTAATAATTTCAACCATTTATCCATTACTTTTAGTTAACTCATTATCAATTGTTGTTAACCATTTCAACAATTAACAACAATTTTATCCTTTAATATAATCCGTAAACAGTTGAAATAGTTTCCCATTACTTTTAGCCAACTATTTTTACCATTTATCCATTATTTTTGCAATTTCAAGCATGTATCCATTCCCTTAGGAATATTCTTACTATATGTATGTATATTACTAACTATTCCAACCTTTTATCTACTGCTTTTAGATAAGTTATTCAACCATTTAAACATTACTTTAAGGCACTATTTTTTTTACATTTTATCTACTTTAAACCTCTTACATTGTTTCCCATGACTTTTGAGCTATTTTAAGTATTTATCTGCTTCTTTTATCTAGTTCAGACCATTTATTCATTACTTTCAGCTAAATATTTATTACATTTGCTTCCTGTTTCAACCAATTATCCACACAAACATCCACACAACATGTAGACCTTTCTGCTTACTTGCCATCTAATTATCATGCACTTTCATTCACAATATTTAAGGGTGGTGTTCATATGTTACAGCTAACTCAATAGGCCTTTTTTTCCATCAAATCAGTGCTTCAGTTTTTTCTGTTAGTTGAACTGCTCCGCAGTCTTTCCACATAGAACCGTGCCCCTGACAGGGAGTCACGAAATGCTGTTCTTTCCTACCCAGGAGTGCTCTGTTGGGAAAAGTCCTCCGCATTGATGTGGATGGAAGTGACACCAGTGGGAGGCAGTACAGGATCCCCCCCAGTAACCCATTCCTCGGTGACCCAGATGCTCGACCAGAGGTGTATGCATATGGGGTCAGAAACATGTGGCGATGCTCCGTGGACCGTGGAGACCCCGTCAGCCGCTACGGCAGGGGCCGGATATTCTGTGGAGATGTTGGTCAAAACCGCTATGAGGAGATCGATATTATTGTGAAGGGAGGAAACTACGGATGGAGGGCCAAAGAGGGTTTCGAGTGCTATGATATGAAACTGTGCCACAACTCCTCCTTGAGTGAGTATTTTCTCTTCATGTGAAACTTCCCTGATCATAAAAATCAAAAGCTATTTTCTCTCTCATTGATACTTTCACCACCTGTTATTTCTGCCATAATGTTCCTTTCTCAGTCTATTTTGGATGCTCCAGATTTGAGTTAAAAACAGTTTATCTTTCTCTGGCACAACAGATGACATCCTGCCTATATTTGCATATAGCCATCATGTCGGGAAATCTGTGACTGGGGGATATGTGTACAGAGGATGTGAATCACCCAATCTGAACGGCTTGTACATTTTTGGAGACTTCATGAGTGGGTAAGATTCTGCTCATCTGAGCCAAGTAGTTTACTCCAACTGTTGGAAATGATTTTTGGTCAGCTTTTCAGCAGTGAAAAAGCAAACTTGTTTTTTCAGCTGTTGTGTTTCCAATTTTAAATCAGTTCATTCTCAATAATGTGCCAACTTGAATTAACTTGAGGCTTAACTTAGCGTTTTATGCTCCCTTAACTTGAGAGTTAAGAGTCACGATGTTTGACAATGACTTAAAACAATTTGAGGAAAGAATAGCATGAGCTGTTGTACCTGCCATTATCTAATTTGTCCTGATGAAAGTATTTGACTCCAGTCTTGTTATGTACTGTAGAGTGGATGTTTCTGGCATGACTCCACCTACTTCCAAGGTGAATGGTGATGGGAAAAAAGTCTAAAGGGGCCAAAACACAAAGAACACTTGCAGTATACATAACAACTTTTTGGTTTTTTTGACCCCTTGTTATGTACTGCCATAGTTTTACAGAAAGGGAACAAAAAATAATTTGAATTTCTTAAAGAAACAGTATCATTGTAGAGCATCAGGTTGATAATGTCTCTTTATTAAAGGAATAGTCAGACAGTTTTGGATATATGCTCATTCACTTTCTTGACAAGACCTAGATAAGAAGACTGATACCACTCAAATGTCTGTCCAGTAAAGATGAAGAGACAGTTAGTTTAGCATAGTATAAAGACTGGAAACAGGTGCTGGACTATTTCTTGGTCGGCAGCAGTGACGTCCTGGAGTCTCCACTGGTTGCTTGTTTAAATCAAAAGACACAAAGCTCCTCATAAAACCACTATGTATTGCTCTTTACCCCTGTTTTAAGTCTGTATGCTAAGCTAAGCTAACTGTGGAATGTGCTTCATATTTAGCAAAAGACATGAGAGCAGTATTTGAAGTGATGGGGATGAGCTGTACTTCAATCAAACTGAAGCAATAGAAGCCTGAGTTTATCCTAGTAAATAGTAAAAGTACTGGTTTCTTAGTCTTGGTGACTTCTAGTTTCCAATAATGGTCTATATACTTTTTCAGTGGCTTTGCAGGGATGAACTGTTGATTCAGGCCCTAAATGTGACAAACCCATATTGCTTGGTTGTAACAATATAAGTGATCTTCGTCAATTCTGCAGTCGAATCATGGCATTAGAGGAAGATAAGACAACAGGAACTTGGAAAGAAAGGAGTGTGTGTATGGGTGATACGAAAACGTGCTCTTTTCCTGGACTCATCAATCATCACCACAAGTTCATCATCTCGTTTGCTGAAGATGAAGCAGGTAACATGTCTTCAGTCTCTCGCGGCCTTTGGAACTGGATTTCACCAGCGTAACAGTACTGACAAGCTTTTTCTGTTTTTTAGGGGAGATGTATTTTCTGGCCACTTCGTACCCCAGTGCTTCGTCTCCTTATGGAACCGTTTTCAAATTTATGGATCCCTCCAGGTAGAGTATCAGTATCAGTGTATCATAATGATCATATTCCTTACCTTTTTGGAAAAATCTGCATAAATATCTACCATATTTTGACTTAAATCTATGAAGGATAATTTATTAATTTCATTCCCATCTGTGGGATGTTTTGGCCTTGGTAGAACTGTCCTGGACTTAATCTTCATACAACCCTGACAAATGAGACATTGTTTAAAAGCTTTAAGCTTCCTGATTCTATCTGTGAAATACATTTTAGGATCCACATATTACTGCAACAGCTGTTTTTCATTTTATAGCAGGTTGAAAGAAAAGTTGAGCTTTACCTTTTCAGTCATTTGTGAGGCAAGACACATGTTCAAGTGCTAAAGACTCCACAGCATTTTCACCACCAGATTTAAATGAACAAAATGCACCCGAGGTTGAGTCCAATAAACAAGTTATCACAGACAAAAAATTCAACATCTAGTTTTGTGTATGATTGCTTGCTTGCTTGAATGATTGAGACCAGATTTTAGACAGTTAACAAAAGGGTTGAGGATCAATAACCTTTTAATTTTGGATACATGTTGTGCACAAAAATGGGGATGAGTGGTGAGAGGTTAACTTTTCAACTTCTGCAGGAGAGCTCCTCCAGGGAAATGTAAGCAGAAGCTGTTGGCTGTCAAAGTGAGGGGCAAAAAGCTTCCATTTGTGCCCAGGGAGCGTAAGTTTACCTCTGCATTTTCATCAGTTCTTCTTCTCATAGCTAAACGTGTTTTTTTTGTGATGTGCACATGTTGAAGAAGCCATTTGAAAGGACATTTTTCTTTGACTGAGGGAAAATTGTTTCTAGTATACTACTTAGTACACTGTTAAGTGTTGTGCAGAAAATATTTAAGAAAACATCTTTCACTGTTGACTCTTACGTATGCTTGTCTCAAGGAGAACCGGCTTTTCCCTCTCTGTTTAATGCTGATATGCTGTTAAACTGTATATAATCAGTCTCCCATTTTACATCAAACATATTTAAAAGAGTGGCAAGAGAGGAAAGCATTTCAAACTCCTGTTTTTAGGGTAAAATATTCAGTGCAGCTTTATAAAATCCAACACATGTGGCTGCAGAAGTGAACAAGTAAAACAGTGAACATGGGTACTTATGACATTTGTACCATTTCAGTGACTGTGCTGGACACACATGAGAAACCTACAAGACCACCACCAAGAAAATTCAAACTCACCACCAAAGCACCGGCGACGAGCAGCCAGGTGAAACCTACGACGACTGCAGCCAGCATCACGACGACGAGCACTGCTGCACCCACGTGGAAATCACCTGAGAAGAAAGCGAGGAAGAAAAATACATTGAAACAACGCAGGAAAAACAAAAATGTGAACAAGAAGGGAGCTAAGGCAAAAATGAAGAAGAAATCCAGGAAAAAGACAGAGGTGGCGGCTGTGATAAAGCCTGTCAGTGATAAAATAAAAGCAAAAGCCAATCAAACTGACACGGATAAGGATGCTTTAAAAACCTCCAACAGCCTGAGCGATAACACAATCCACACAAAGAAGAAGATGAGGAAACGTGCCCAGCAGCAAATCAGACTCGAGAAAGACAGCGTAAAGATGAAGGAGTCTGCGGTCGGATATCAGTCTTTCATGAACAAAACTAAGACAAGCTTGAATGTAAAAAGCAACACAACAACAAGAAATAAGCTTCAGGTAAAAAGAGATGCCAAGGCACTTTAAATCATGATTTTTTATTATGACTGAGTCATTATTTTTTTATATTTCTGTAAGTGAAACAACCAGTGTTGACTGTCATATTGTAAAGGAAAAGTTTGAGATGATAGGATTGTTACCAATGTCATGTCTGGTCTGTAAATATGAAGCAACAGCCAGCAGCCGATTAGCTTAGCATTAGCAGAATCCACTCACCAGCACCTGTAAAGCTCATTAATCAACATTTTATCTTAATTAAGATGCTGGATGAATTTTGTTACTTTTGGATAAGAAAAAATGTCCAGACATGAGAGTGGTATCAGTCTATCAGTCCTCTCCACCTCTCAGCAAGAAAGCAAGTAAATGCATTTCCCAAAAATGTTGAACTCTTCCTTTAATTCCTTTACACAGCTGTTGTGTGCAACTATGGATGTAATGACACTGTTTGCTATGCATTTTATTTTTGACAGTCATGAAATGATTGGCCTGAGTTAATCACTGTCAGGTCTGTATTTAGAGCATATCAACCAGGTTTGAAATGAAAATAAGGAGCAAACACAATTTTATGACACATGCAAGTCCTAAAAATAAACATTGGAAAGTGAGTCTGTGTGTGTGTGTGTGTGTGTGTGTGTCTCAGGAGCTCTCTGTAATTAAACTCCTCACCACCGATAATAACTGAAGCCGCTGTGACTGTGGTTTTTGTAATAACTGCTGTAAATGTGACAGCGACACGCAGTCGTGCACACTTAGGTTACGTGAATCTCACTATTCAGCGTTTTCTCTGCTGCTAATCTGTTGATGCCCGAATGGTGTATTTTATTACAACTCCTGGAAAGAGCCTTAGATTGTAATTTGTGGCTCCATTGTTTTGGTGGTGATGAAGGAAAGATTACTGAAGGGCACACACCCTCCAGTCAACTACTACTTTCATAACATGACAAAACAAACATACCATACTGCACTATGACGTCATATTTTACAGGTACAACATAACTCTGAGATGATAATAGCTGTGTTTGATAGAGATGAGTCATGACATAGTAAAAACACAGGTAACATACAACTTAAACAAGACAAGTCACGACAAAGATTTCAAACAAATCTTGTGTTCAAAACTGAAGCCACCTACCCTGACATGACATAACTTACCATAAATATTAAACCGTATTTGTAACATGATATAAACTTACTATACCATGATTTGAGGTGAGATTAGATCACATAAACTGTAGTTCATGTCTGTAGGGCTACGAGTTTGCATCCCTTGTGTAAGCAGGTTGTGTCTGGGCTCCTGACAGGGACACGGTCGGGGCAGTCATGTTTTCCCGAGCACTTATCAGACATTTTGAAGACCTGTTTCAAACTGAAGCTCTATGAAATAAAAGGAATTTATTTTAAGTTTAAGGACCCTCTCATATTGCAGGGCTCCAAGTACTCATTTCCCTCCACATCAAGGTGAGTCTACTGTGAGTGTGAGTCTACTATGTTGTAGCCCACCCCTAAACCACAGGACCCTCGCAAATTACAGACCTTCATAACTATGCATTTCAGCTTAACTGTCACCAGTTAAAACGACCTGGTGCTGCACAAATTAACTTCTTGGATCTTTGAGCTTTTCCTTCAAAACACAACACACAAAAAACCCCCCCAAACAACAACCCCCTCCCCTCCGAATGTCGCCTTTAATGTACCACTGTGTGACAGTGAGGAGGCCCAGGGCAATGTGATGAACTGGCTCTTTCCTGTTGTGCAACAGCTCCTGTTAACTCTGTGTGTTATTACCTGTGGCTGTTTTCCTGGAGACGTGAGCCTTTGAAGTGTGGAAATCATGGCACTTTTCAACTAGCAACACACTTTACTGACACATAAGGTGACCCACAACATAATGGCCCTCTCCCCTTTTAAACAGGATGTGTCCAGGTTTCAGTGTTTTGCCTTTTTTGTTGAATTCCTTGCAATAAAGCTGACGTGTATCAAGCTGATCGGTGCTGAAATAAGTGTCTGAATTTGAAGGTTTAGGCACATTTTAGCCAAAACATAGATGCTCCTGGCTTTAAGTTTTCTCTTTCAACCCATAACCCAGGGGGGCCACCTAAAGGTAGAGATGATACCCCAACCAGAGCACCCAGCGGTCTGTGACCATGGCAGAGGAATCAACGTGCAGCAGTGCCTTGGAGAACAGGAGAAAGAAGTAATAAACAGTGCATCACAGGTTGGCTTAATAGTGGAGTGTCTGGGTTTTCTTTTCCAGCCTGAAGGCATGTAATCAGAGTCTGAATTGCTGAAATACTGCACACTGCTCCTGTGAACGGTTCAGCACAACAGTTTACTGTTAGTTTTATGAGCTGGAAAAGACATTAAACGTCTGATACAATATGTAAGAGTGGTACTGTCCCCATTTCAAGTGATACTCCACCTTATCAAGCTGCCTGTGATAATTGTTCTCGTGCATCAACAGAAGTGCGCCATGAAGATGATGCTGGTGCAGAGGGAGCTTTCCATCCTCTCCATCCCAACATAAGGGTTGGATCCAGTCAGCTAGTGGAGGAGTTAGGTCATTTAAGATGGGGGTTTTTCATCACGGGTGAAGACCTCTCTCAGCTTTGTGAGAATTGTAGCACCATTACGCAACTTACTCTCGGAGTCAATATGATGAACTGTGACTGACTGCAAGACTAGTCTGGGTTAACAAACATGTTGCAAAAAATTGAAGAAAAACCCAGAAAACCTCTTAGAAAAACGAGTGTAGCCTAATGCTGGGATCATTACAAAGAAACACGGGCTGCTGGATTTGATGATGATTGAAGCCATATCTGGAAAAAATATAGAACAAATCAGTTTAAAAAGGGCCAGAATCCACAACATACATGTTTCTAAGTATTTGTATTGTTTTAGAAGTTATCACTGCTGCAAAGATGATTTCTTTTTCTAAAACACACAAATTCATTAGTTGTTTAAACAACAAACTTGATGATGAAATTAACTGAAATGACTTATGAAACTGAAGCATTACAAAAAATATTTTATACTGCATCTGAAGTTCCTGGCCAGTCCCTCCCTCTCATTACTGTCTCCAATTTATAAAGTTCAGCTTCACCAAAAAGGTTTGAATATTGTAAGAGATTATTCTCACCCAGCAGCTGCTGTCTTTAAAGAAATGAGGTTCAGACCACTGTGTTTTATATCTGAGCTTACATCAGTTTTTTTTTTTTAGTTTTTCTAGCTTAAAAGAAGTTCATTCACTGACGATATGGTAAACATTGAGTTTTTAGTTGGTTGTCTGTGTATGTATTTGTGGTTTGCGTATTTTTAATTACCTCACCTTAATTGCAGATTTCCTCTCTTATCATTTTCATTAGTCTCTAAACCTTTTATCCCTCACTTTGTAAAGAACTTTGAACAGCATTTGATTTGTTTGAAAAGTGATGATGTGTGATGATTGATTGATTGATTGATTGATTGATTATTAGTATGTTGCGTTGAATGTTGTCTGTCTTGTTGCAATATGAGCTCACCAATGCAATTTCCTGACAACATTTGTGGCAGAACAAATCAAGTTAACTCAACCCGAATCAGTATAAACATATCCAGAATTATCTTCATGCTCTTGCTGTGTGCGTAAAGTAAAGACTTATTGCTCCCTGCTGGCCGGGCTGTGTAACTTATGTTGAGTGTTTCGTGGAGCCACCAGTGCTATAACCATCCACACTCTTGGACCTGGAATAAAACTACACTTCCACACTTGAACCTGTTGAGGCACTGACGGCGTGCTCAGGTTTCTCATTAACTGGAAGGTCACAGGTTTGATTTTGTTTCCATCACAAGCTTCAGTGTGTTTGTCCTGTCGCAGGCGTCACCGACCCACCGACCCACTGCTGGAAAAACTTTGTAAGTTTTTCTAAATAAATGTATTAAGCACATGAGAACAGGGAAGCTGGTAAATATTTACCCTGACAGGTGATAGAGAACAGACTCAGTTCTGTTTTTATACATCAGCGAGTGTCAGCTTTAAACATTCACAGCATGGATCTCAATCTGAAATACACCCCACTCAGTAGTTCTTCATTTTCTTCATCAAGATGTCAAATACAAATAAAAACCAAAATACCACTTTTAGAAAAACTAATAATTTAGACTCTAAATCAAATTGTGTATTTTTCTCAACTGTTGGCTGAACTACTCTGTTTTAAAAATTATAATAATTTTGTGTTACTAGTCTATTTGAAATAAGGCTTATTCTTTTTTTTAAATAACAAACCCAATCTCTAAAATAGTAAGCCATGAAAATGTTAAGGCCATTTAAGGAAAAGATGTTTATTTTTCCCATAAATGAATAAATGTATCAAACAAAATGATAAAAACAGATAAAATTCCAACTGTTCTGCTACTTTTTAATTTTTACTTACCAGAGCTTTTTGTTGCCCACTTGTGTTTCTCTGTCCTGTTTATCTGAGGAATAATTACATGTTAAATATTTTATCGCAAAGACTTGAGGCATTTTCATATCTATCTTTAACGGCAGCGTGTCCTTTCAGGATTTAATAACCAGTGAACTCAATGTGCAGCTGTAAGAAATGTGTTTAATTCAGATTCTCTTAGTGCTACACAACAGCCCGTCTGACATAGATTTGAAAAAAAAAAAAAAACCCACTTGATTATTTGTGTAATTTGAACTGTACTGTTACATATTTGTGCTTTTTTCTTTTCATTATGTGCGAATAGAACATCTATTGAAGTGCTTTTTAGTGATTATACAGTGACTGCACTAACAAAGATTTCTCCCTCCTTCAGAAAAGTGATGGAATATTTTCACACCATGTTTTGCCCTCTCTCTGACTCCCTCTATCAGCGGCTGATCTTGTACACCACATCGCCGACCTGCAGGATCCCCGTCTTCTTCACAGTGTGCAGCTGTCCGAACAGTGGGGACGACTTGTAGATGTGCTTCTCGGACGGGTTGCACAGACGATAGCTGTGGAAGAATTGTCATCAGGATGAGTTCAAAGACATTGAGGTGTGACTTCAGACAGGAAAACAGGCCACTATGAAGTTGCATGCAACATACATGGAAATATTTGCTGCTTAAAAAAAAAGATTTTCTTAAGAGAACAAGTAAAATTTACATTTGACTGATCGACAAGATAGAAACTCCATTTAAATGAGCTAAAAATAAGGCAACTGTATTCAGGAAATAAAGCAGTGCTATTAATAAATTAGAAAAAAAAAGAATACAACCAACAGTACAACTAGTAGTTTCTTTTATTATAAAATACTAAAACTTATAAAAATAGAAATAATACAAAACTCACTGAAGCTAGAAATAATTCAACTTATCACCACTGTTGCCAGACTTTACTGACACCAAAGAGCCCAAACCCCTAAATCTTCCTGATCGTCACAAAAAGTAAACATTTTTAGCTTTGAGGGGATTTTTTTTCTATCCTACATATTTGCATTTAATCGCACAAACAGCTCTGTTGTAGTAGTATCCATTATTGGGTTCGTTCTCTAAGGCTGAGAGGAAATACCTCTGATACTTCCTGTGGCTGAATATGAGTACAAAAAGAAAAATAGGGTGCATAAACAGTATATATGATTTAAATTTAGGCAAACCCAAAACCACAGTTAAAATGATTTTATAGAATATTATCTACTGAAAATCATCTATAACTACTGGACTTTTACTAACTCAGGTCTTAGCGAGTGCTACTGCATATGTGAGAAAAGTTGTATTAAGCCTTTAGTGTCTCCAGAGGAAGCTGTTTGAAGTCTGATAAACCAGTTGCACTGCTTATTCTTTTTCCTTTCATGGGGGGTTGGAGCCAATCCCAGCTGACATTGGGACCCTGGACAGGTTGCCAGTTTATCACAGGGCTGACATACAGAGACAAACAACCATTCACATTCACACCTACAATTTAGAGTCATCAGTTACCTAAACCAGACCTAACCTAACCTAACCTGAGCTGGAGGACCCGGGGGAGAATGTGCAAACTCTGCAGGGAGAACCTTCTTGCTGTGAGGCGACTGCACCACCTCGCCGCCCTCGAAAAAGAAGGAAGCTTACCACACCTCTGCAGCTCACTCTTCTTCTCTGCTTGATTTTACACTTTAGTAACTGTGGGCGGCTACAGGAGTCGCTAATGGCATAACACTTATCTAACACATAACACAACGTCCAACTGAACTGTTGCTGGTTATGTTGCTTTGTGGGTAATGTAGGCGCCTTATCCTTTTTTTTTTTTTTTTAACTGTCCATCATGAGTGTGACAATCTTACAGGAAGGGCTACGTTAAAGTCTCCACTTATATGAACAGATGGAAGCTTTAATAAATCTTATACCACAGAGTTATGACTTTCAAACTGAATGACTTCACATTGAACTTTACTCCTGGTTGCAATGATATGGAAGCAGAGAAAGGCCTTACTCGCAAATATTTTTTTATCCCATTATCTCATGATAACAAGATATAATCAGGAGAAAAAGATTTTTTCTTTTCTTGAGGTAACAGGATAATTATTCTCTTATCTCGAGAGATCAAAACTTTGTTATCCCAAAATAATGGGATAATAACTCGAGAAAACTAAAAATAGTTTTATCCTGTTATCTCTCCATAACAATTGTTTCTCCTGATAATATCGAGTTATCTTGGGATAAAAAAAAAAAAAAAGCTTTCTCCCAATAATATGTTGTTATCTCAAGGTAATGAGCTTTGTTATCTTCAGATAAGGGGATAAAAAATATTTGTGAGTGCATGAGCTAAACTGAAATTTGGTTTTATTTTGTTGATCTTCATTCCTCTATCTTTGTGTGTCAAGTGGCTGAGGTTTCTCAGTGTCCTGTCAATCACTTCTTCTTCTTTTCGTTAAAGTCTGTATGAACTGGATAAAGGGACCTTTTCAATTGGTGTCAAAAAATAGCTGCAATTAGAAGAAAGCTGCCAAAAATCATTTTACTTGACACATTAAATAATCCCAGTTTGGCAGAAAACCTGGCAACACTGATCACCACTAAAATGTAAAATATTAACCTTCCCCAAGTTAAAATTTTACCTTTTCAGTGTTTCCAGAGGCTCTTTTCTGTTGATGATCCCTGTTTCAGGGTCAACTGTGATGAAAATACATCTGGAAACAACAAAAGTTACAGTTTTTATCCATCCAGACAAATTGATACATTCTAACATCAAATAGACATTTCATTTGACAATAATCAAAAGATTTAATTCGCACCCAGGGAATCAAACCCCAAACCCCTGCAGTGACAGCGCTGCAGCTTTGGTGTCATTGTTGGTAAATGAAGTGATTCTCTCTCTGATTAAAATCTGTGTGAAGCATCGACCATGTTACCTGTCACATGACATTACACGCTGCAGTCGCACGCTGCCAATCTGGATCTCTTCCCACGAATCCTGAAAAAGCAAAGCAGTTGGTTTTGGAGTTGGAGATAAATTTAGTCCACGCTGCTCACACTGACAAGGGCGAGGAATGAGTCACAAGAACCAAATGATCATTTTTCAGACAGGAGGGAAAAATAAAACAAAAAGGCTCCAGTGTAGAATCGTAGGATCTGTTATTTTTAAGATGTTTTGTGGTTTTAATATTATCTTTACATGTCTTTCTGTTATGTTTTTATTTGCTCATGTAACCAGCATTTCAAACAGAGGAATCAGCAGGGGAAAGAAATCAAAGATGTGCTTCTAGATGGCAAAAGCTGAACAACACACCTCATCGAATGCCTCACAGTCCCCGATCACAATGTTTGGGCGGAAACGGTCCACTGTGACATCCTTCTCTAACTTGCTGCTGAGGTCCTTAACAGAGGCCTCCGACAGCAGCATCACGGGTCCGATATCTGAGTACGCCACCTGCTGGATAAATGGATAAACACCACAGTTTAGAATAGCAGAAACATAGCAGGCAAAAAGCAGGACAGTATTTTCCCTTGAGAGTTGCATAAAGATGGAGCATTAAAATACCTCATATTGTGGGAAAAGAGGCACCTTCTCCACTGGTCTCCTGGCCTTCATCTGAGGTTCAAAGTGCACCAAGCGAAAGGTTTTCTCTGCCCCTAGATAATGATTGAGCCAGTGAGACGCTTCATCGCCACAATCCCTGCCCTGAATGTCAGTGCTAAACACTCTGCAGCACAAAAACAAAAGCAAGCATTACACAAGTCTGATAACTCAGTCGGAACACAAATCATGTAAAATAACAGTGTCAATAGGAATTGTAGTATAGACCATGCCCTTAATTGACAAAACTAACAAATAGAGCTGCAAAATGAATTACCAACTAATTTCATTCACTTGTTCCAACTTCTCAAATGCTAGGATTTGCTGCTTTTCTCGGTTTTATGATGGTAAACTTCACATTTTTGGGTTTGGATTGTTGGTTGGGTGAAGCAAAATATTTATCACTACATTATCGTCAAATAAAGGCAAAAATACCCCCCAAAAACTAAAACAAACAAACAACCACAACAAAAAAACCAAGTAACATAAACTGGTAAGGAATCAGTCAGAGAAGAATGTGGTGACCTGCAGTCGATGACGGGCTTGTCGGGCTGTTTGATGGGGAATCTCAGCTCCTCCATATTTGGTCCGTTCAAACAAACCTGACCTCCCTCACAGGTCAGAGACACCAGCACCAGACGAGGCTCCTGTCTGCCTGTCACCATGCGCCCGTCCTCCGTCACCACCAGCCAATGTCTGCAAACAAAACAAGCTCAACTGTGGATTTCCCACATTTGCACCATTTGGCATCCCTGGCTGAACGTCAAAGTCCAGGCACAAAACCTTCACTCTGAGGCCTCACAGACCTGAGACAATGATGTTACAGGACACTGAATAACAACATAAGCACTGATAACATCATAGGTTACCATGGATATAGAGTGGTACTGCTGACTCAAGCAGAAAGCCCAGATTTACACAACATATTTTTTTCAACCAACTGATTGTAACTTGAACTGGGAATCATATGCAAAGCATAATCATTGTACTAATTGTCTTATCTGTCATGTTTGATGTACCACCACTGGGCAACTGAATTTCCTCATATGTTATTCCTCAGAAAAGCCTCCTCATGATTATTTTCACTTTGTCATTCCCAAAATTCCCAAAATTTCCCTTGAATAATCTCAAAATTAAAAATATTCATGGTTCCTTTCAGACTTTTCAATTAAAGTCACAAAGTCCCAAAGGATTTTTTTTTCAAACCTGTCCTCCAAAGTTATTATATGAAAAAATACAAATAAAATCTAAGTAACTATCTTTTGGGACTTGTGGGCCTCCGTATTAAATTGACTGTATAAAATCTATTAGGCGAGTTCAAATGTAAGCTGCATTTTAATGCAGCAGGTTGAAGTAGAGCAAATATTTTGACCATTTTAAAAACTGTGGGCTCGTTCACCCACACCCACAGTATTTTCATTTATTATTTATTACTTCATTCAATGGAGTGGAGAAGATGTGATGTTTGCACATTAGAAGTTGGGGCCTACTTCAGTGACCCTGCCACTTTGAACGGTGCAGATTCGTGTGTTTCTGTCTGAGCAGGTCAGTAAACACCTGTTGCACCAGCAAACGTTATGAACTAAAGTCATCTGTGCACAACACTCACCGATCCTGCAGTTCTCCAAACTTCAAACCCATGTTCTGACATTCCGCCAGAGCCACTGAGACCGCTTTGCCAGATTTGAGAGGGTGAATAAAGAGCTGCGACACCACGCCTACACGAACTACTTTTTCTGGCTTTCGCAGGTATTTATATCCAAGCCCGAGTCCCAGAGCAGCGATGCCAGCCCCGCCGATCAGGAGAGCCGCTTTCTTATTCTGGGCCAACGCGCTCACAGCCAGCGCCTTCAGGTCCATTTTGGAGGTCCGGACACTTCGCTGCCTGCTGAACTTTGGTTAAAGAGACAGGAGCCTCTACGTGTTACGTTCACTGGCGCTCGGTCAACAGAAACACGCCTCCAGACTTTGGTCTGATAGGCTCTGACAACTGGATTCCTTCATGTCTAAATTAACCTCTTAGGGGACCTCAGGAAAAAAAAAAAACAACAACTTGTTGTTAGGCCCATATCGACCTTACTATACATGACAGTTTCATTATTTCACCAGGCACCAGAAACCAACCAGTACACTGAAGCTGACAACGAATTTGATAACTGATTAACTCAAGTGATTCATAGATTCACTGGTACTAGCCTCTCAGCTGTGAATATTTGTATGATTTCATAGTTTTCAATAACAGTAAACCATAAAAGCCTACTACGGTAGTTTGGTAAATGCAAGTTGTGATGGAATTGACTCTCAATTTGGACTAAAATGCTCGAGTATTTCAGAAAAAAGTAAACATTCTCTAATATTACTATTCTCTGAACGGCTGTGCAAGGACCTATTTACTTCCTGATATCCATCGACTGTGCAGCGTTTCTTCGACATTTTTTTTGTCTTGTAGCTTGTTAGCTCTCTGATAGAACGACTGCTTCGTTTTATGTTGTTAAAAAAGTTAAAACAACAAGAAAAGGTTGGACGTTGGGTCATGGTGCAGAATGCCTGAGGCATGGCCGAGGGTGGTGACCATATATTTGTGACACCACAGTGTTAAGGACATTCTGACGGCTCGTTTTAAAGCACAGTTTATACTGGCTGTGCTCATTTCTCTGTGGATTACGCATTTTCAAACTTTTACTGTTTTTCCATAACACTAGACCTGCTTTATAATAAAAACACACATGGAAATTTCACCGTCTACAATATGGGACCTTTAACTGACCATTTGTTTCATCTCTACAAAAAAATTAGACAACTTTTGGATGCACCATTATTTTGTTATTGTTCCCCCAAATATATATATTATATGAGCTGTTATAACCCCTGTTTCTTATAGCACTTTCTACTGGGTGCTGTCAGTGAGCAGGTTTTTAAATACAAAAAAAAAAAAATCAAGTTAACAACAAAAAACTGACACTGAAAGAGCGTTAACATTTCCACTTCATTTTTGGAGCCTAAATAGCTGGATGGATTATGCGTTACATTTTTTTTTACATGACATTCATTGTGCAGACACTTGGTATAAGTCAGTTCAAACTTGACAGGAACAAAAGTGAAATGTCATCAAAATTCAAAGTGCATCCCTTTCAAACAAAAAGCTACAGGCATGATCAGTGCTACAGTACAAATGCTTAGTTTTTTAATGCCTCGGGCCAACTCTGCCCAAGTTTAACTGTAAACACATTTAAACATATAGTTTGTGTGTGAAGTTTCATTCATGTTTCTTTTCATGTTCATTAAACTTTAGAGAATAAATTTGTCCTGATGTTTGAGAACTATGGATAATTAATCATGCCCAATTCAATTCAATTAATTAAATGTAGTGGCGGATAACATCTCTGCAGCATAAACATAACAGACAAAACACAAGTGCACTTTAATGCTGATTCCAATATGTGCCACCTTTTGTTGTGACCTGCCCAGAATTTTCTTAAACCAGAGAAGAAACAAAGTGACGTAATGTCATAGATGACCTTCTCAGTGCAACTATTTTTGTCTTTGACATAGATACTCAGGTCTATGGCCAAAGTAGAAAACAGCAGATGCTCCAGCCACAGGGGGTCAATACAGGGATTTGTCAAATGGATCCTCCTTCTGTTGCTTTTCTGTGCACATCTAATGGCTGAAGGCAGATTCAGAGGCACGGAGCCAGGCCCTTCAAGCTGGTTTGATGTTGAAGTGGCGAGCAAATTTTGATAACGAGATACAGTCTTAATTGCTCGGCAACTAATTCTCAGCAACTGACACTTTGATGTCTTAATTCTGTTCTTAGTGCACATGGCAACTTAATTTGTGTTTATATAGCATTTCTAACCACACAGGAGCAGATTTTTCCTGATCTTCAGCTCATCATTCACTTTATTGATGCTGTTTCCTGCATCAACGTGGCACTACTTTCATTTGCGGTCATACAAAGGAGTGGTTCCCAAACTGGGTATCACATACCCAACGACACATCTCAAGATAGGAAAGTAATTAACAGGATAGGAAAGCAAAACGTACAAATTTCAGAGAAGACCAACTTGACTATCTAGAGGATAAGTTACTTTTACGTCTTCAATTTCCAAACATCTGAGAGACTACCTGGGCCTTGCTAACTAGTTAATTTTGCAGATAGTAACTTCTCAAGACTTGATAGAAAACATAAAAACAACTGCATGAGTGATCTCCATACCTTGAGACAGAAATGAAACTTAAAATGCAAACAAAGCAAGAAATATATGAGAAAAAAATGCAACGACAAATATGTTGTACAAGGAGCGGAAAAAGTAGCACAAACACAGTTACATTTCAATACGGCAACTGCCAGTCAGAATACTAATGCCTAATTTTGTTGATGTGGCTTTGGCTCAATGGTCATTTGTTACATCTGTTGCATACAGTGTCCCTTTGTTTGGCTTTTGTTATTATGATTATTGAGACTTTTTCAGTTTCATAGACATTTAGATAACCAACGCCTGGTCTCTTTGTACCTCTAAAATTCACTAAAATGGTGATTTAATACCTCAATTAAAGCTTATCCATCCATGGCCAGTTTATTCGATATAACTATCTAAAACTAATGTAGTCTAATAAAATACATACAATAAAATAAATCCTACCTTGAAGGTTACTGTAGGTGGTTCAGGATTTTGTTAAACTATTTTAGACAGTTCCTGGCTGTGGTGCTGTTGAATTGGATTGTGCTACACTAACAGGTGCTTCTAATATTTAGTCAAATGTCACTAATATAAACCTAGTCACAGTATAATGTTATATAATTCAACAGCACCACAAACTGCCTTCAAAATAACCATACAATTTTCAACAAACACTGAACATTATAACCTTCATGAATGGAGGATTTATTGCAGACTACATCAGTTTTAGATAGGGTGTACCTAATAAATGTATAATTGGTATTCAAGTAAAATAACTCCCCTGTAAAGCAGAGATAACTTCTGAAAAATAGCTGGTAAGTCTTTATTTTATGGGTCCATTATGTCTGAATAGTTTCCTGTAATATGGTACTAATTATATAGAAAATGGCATTACTTTTGAAAGAGAAACTCAATTTCAACCAAAGTAAATCACCATTCTTTATTACTTTAATGCTGTAAACCTGTATGTTGAATTGCTTGTCTGCCTCACGACAAATGTGAAATTTTTGCATGATATAACACACAGATTACACCAGAAATTAATTGGAGTTAATTAAGTGGAAGCGCACCAATAGGCATTTCTCCATAAATAAAGTCAAATGACATTATTCTTTCCAGGAAAAAAAATATGAAAATTAGTTAACCTCTGGTATTATTAACAAACCCAATATTATTGCTGTGGCCTAATTAAAAAGGCAACATTAAGACTTTTTCTTAAACAGTATTGCTGCTATAAAGTCATGTGTTTCTGCTATTTTGTCCACCACCCTGTATCACATGAAGAAAACAGATATACATCCTGCCACAGACCATGACGTAATGATACACCGTACTTTTGCCGTACTTTTGCTCGTGACTAAGCTGCTGTAGGTTGTCCGGAACTGGACCGCAGTCAGACTTCCCAGGGGGAAACCATCTGGACCAAACGGACATTTCTATACATTCAGCAGCACCTTTTTCTCACACAGCACATGTTGATAAACAGCATCACTGCGGCTTATGTAACTTAAATTGTATAGAGAAATTCATTTAATAAATCTCCTCTGTAAATTATGACTCATTTACAGTGGTGAAAGTCCTCAGTTAAACTCAAAAACAATCTTGAGTTTTTTGATAACATATCCATAATGTTTGCTGCGAATGTTAAATTAAAAATAATACAATATTGTTTTAAAGTAGATGTGATGTGCATTATTTATTTTGCCATGGTATCAACTGTACACATATCCCTTGGCAATGTATGATAAAAAAAAACGTTGTTGCAATTATTTTCAAGTACTCTGAGTGTTCAAGTACGACTTTGCCCCCTGTCATGTTTAAAAATGTTTTTTTTTACAACATGAAACAGAAAGGCCTGTTTATGTAAGTGCAACATGATGAAGTCCGACTTTAAACCTAATACAGTACTTGCATAAAATAAACAGTTGTTATTTTCTGGGTCACTTATTATTAAAAGCAAGTCAAATCATCACCTTTCCTCCATTATCATGTGCAACTTGTGTATATCAGTAAGGTACAGGTCTATTTCATAAAATACATGAGCTCAGTCTCTCAATAGATATCAGACCTAGATCAAATAATATTTGCAGGTTATTTTTGATTTTGTGTCCGTGGTGAGTCACGTAGGTGGGATTTCACCCCACAAGGCAAAACAATAAATGGCAGAAAGTCAGAGGGGAAAAAAAATCCACCTTCAGATATTCAGAATATCAATCTATGACGTCCAGTTTATTTCAAGAGTGATCTTGAAATAAATGATTACAGTTAATTTTCCAGCGGCCACAGTCCTGTCATTTTGACTCATGTATTGTTTCCTCAGATGGTGACAGAGGTCGAATATACAAGTACAGTTCTGAAGTATATGCACTCTACTTGTGTATTTCCAGTTTATGCCATTTTATATTTCTACTCCACCACATTTCAGAGGGAAATATCAGTGATTATATATCAGTTACAGGGACAGTTTCTCTGCATAGTGCATACTTTAAGTACATTTTGCTGATAATATTTCTGTACGTATATTTAACTAAGATTTTGAATGGAGTGCATTTCTACACTGTTGTAGCCTACTAGTAAAGGATTTAATTATTTGTTATACCACTGGGAGTGATTTCCTACGTTTCCCAGAATGCCTTTTGACAATCCAAATAAAAAAGGCAAGAACTCGCCACTTTTGGCTGTTGGCTGAAGATGTGAGACGACTCAGAGATTTTCTAGTTAGGAAAACATGAAGGTTTTGTGAAAATCTGCATTGATTTGACAGAAAATCCATAAATTAATCAATCATTGATTTATAATTTTGGTTATTTTTTTAACAAAACTGTCAAATATTCACTAGTACCATTTTCTCAAAGGGGAATATTTGACTCTTTTCTTTGTCATATATGATCGTAAAATAAACATCTTTTGGACCGCTGATTGAATAAAACACAAATTTATAAAATGATTATTCACAAATTTCTGATATTTTATGGATATTTTATAGACACATAATGAATTGTTAGTTGTAGCCTTAGTTGTGTGCTTTATAACACAGACATTTTGTGACTGGATTGTTTTCTGGTCGATTGAGACTGTTTGAAGAGAATCAAGAGAAAAAGCGCTTCCTTCCTGATTCGGCACAAAAACCTGTCACTTTCTGTGAGAGTTTTGAATAAATCAAACATCTTTGGGGATTAAAACTTGGTTTTAGCTTCCAGAAATAAACTTAACGTGACATCACGTCATGTCGCCTACAGAAAAAATACACCACTAAACTCTAAAATTGGCCCTGAAATGCAAGACATAGTATCTGAGGGTGGACTTTTATTTCTCCATCAATCATACGGACTCAGTCTATTGTGGCATAATTGTCTGCAACTGACAACCAGCTTATTATCCATTGTCCAAACACAGAAAACCCTCTCCCATCTGCCACCGCAGACTGCTTCTAAAAATAGTTTGCATCTAGCTGTTTGATCCAGATGTGATTTGGACAGCTCTACCCACTCCATGTTGTTCCTTTAATAGTCGATGAGGTCTGTGAAGCCTCACAGTCCTTCAGAAGTAGTTCAGAATATTTTTGGCAATTTGGTAAATACACTCATTTGTTGTTTTTTTTGCCAAGAGTTAGCTGGAATAATTGACACCACTCTCATGTTCGTGTGTTAAGGAGCTAGAGTCCGGAGGAAACAGAGGGGAAACAGTTAGCTTGGCACTGTCCACATTTCAAAAATCCACCTCCCAGCACCTTAAAAGCTCACAAATGAACACTTACTGTTTAAATCAGTACACAAAGAGAAATCTAAACCTGACAGTTTGTGGTTTTAGGGGGAGTAACATGCTCAATCTATCGCATAACAAACAAGAGTTTATCCTCCAACCAGACACTCTAGTAGCTTCCTGTAGTGAAGGCATCTGGAAATTACAGCACATCACTCCCTGTAAAACCATTTAACAATGACGTGAGAATTGATGCCGCTCTCATGTTTATACTCTAAATGTGAAGCTACAACCAGCAGCCGGTTAGCTTAGCTTAGCATAAAGATTTGAGGCAGGGGGTAAGAGTTAGCCTGGTTCTGTCTCAAGGTAACAAAATGTGCCTACCAGCACCGCTGAAGCTCTGACTTATATATAAACGCTGGCAGGTGTTTTTCTTATCGCTGGACAGAGGCAGGATAACTGTTTCTCCCTGTTTCAAGTGAATAAGATGTCAAACTATTCCTTAAAACAAACAAGGCGCAATAAGTTCATTAGTGGATTTTAATGGGCTGGGAAGAAGATTTTTGAACTTTGGATAAAGCCTGGGTTGTTTGTTTACGGTCTTCATGCTAAGCTCGGTCAACCACTTCCTGGCTCCTGGCACAGACATGGGAGAGGTGTCGATCTCCTCATCTATCTCACTGCAAGAAAACAACAAATAAAAAGTATTTTCCAAAATGTTCAGCTGTTCCTTTAATATTGTGATGACTGCACATCAGAAAGGCGAGTGTGTATATCTGCTCTGGTTCCTCAAGGACTGATTTTTCTAAAAAATAGCATTACATTGGAAAACTCCATGAAACAGTGGACACAGTAACAGAAACAGCTTACAGTACAGTAACCCTGCAGTAAGTATCAGGCTGGCGTAGCTCATCATGTTCAGTTTTTGTTGAGACTGTCAGAGATGTTGATTTAGCTCAGTGGACATTTTTAAAGCAGTGCTCTTTAGTGCTGTTAAACAAATCCAGTCAAGTGTGTTTCAATCAGTGCTGGTGAGTGTCTGTTTTGTTGCGAATACAGTTCTGCTGTGTTCGGGATATGTCATTGTGGTTTTCTGAACTCATCCACTTGTGATGTTACGTAATTCAGAAGTGTTCGTGACTGATGCCCTGATGGTCCAATTTGTGTAGAGAGCACTAAAAATCGCAATAACAGTGGGAAGTGCACATGTGAGTCATATGAAGTTATCACTATGCACCAGCTTTAATGAAATTCTAACAATCAGGATTTGTTTAAATAAAATTTTAGGGAAACATAAGGCAATTTATGTGAGGAAAATTGTCTAAATTGATGCTGCATCAGTCACAAACACTATGATGGGAAATGTCTAAAAATCATCGAGACATATTCCAATCACAGTATAACGGCACTGAAAATTACAACTTTAGCAAATACACCCTCAGTTGTATCAACATCTCTGAGATTACTAACAGAAACATACATTTGGAACTTACTGCAGAGCCGTGCAGGATGTTTCTATTATTTTATTTTACTGTGTCATCGCACTGTCTACTCGACCTAACACACCTCCTACAGCACCTGCTCCGCTTTCACCTACAAACTGTGTACACACCACATCACATGCACTGCAGCGTGTTGATGTGTTCACATGTAGTGACCCAGATGACGTCCTACATGCCTACACGATCGTGCCTACATGACTCTTCAAAGCACACAGCACGCCAACTGAATAAGTCCTCGAGTCAAAACATTGCGTGACGCGCTCTCTCAGATACATATTTGAGTAAGATCTTGTTGTTTGCAGTACTGCATGTGCTTTTTCCCTTTCGCGTCTCCTACTGTTGGTTTACTGGGATTATAGCACCACAAACATCTACTTGCATTCATGTCTTTGCTGTGAGGACTGCCAGATATGTGCTGTCCACTTGGCAGTATAGACATGTTGTTCTGTGTTGAAATCTGCTGTATTGAAAGGCTAGACGGAGCTGCGTCTCTTGAACACCCTGAACGGAGAGAGAATGTGTAGGCCTGTTGTTATGGAGCTTATGCTCGTGCACTGACGTGGACTGCAAACGCAGCCTGTTGATCCGGGCTCCAAGTAGTGAGGGCAGTTACTGTTCTGCTGCAAGTAGGCATCGGAGAACGTCAGGTCCTGAGGGATCATAGTGGGTATGGAGCCCTGCAGCTTCTCTTTGCTCCTGTACCACAAGCAGGAGCATATAGTCTGAAAATGAAGTACCTCAGTGTAGACACCTTTTAAATCTTTAGCCTTTGTGGTGTCGTCTGCTACAGGTGTGGAGGAAGTCGAGGCTGAGACAGGTATTAGACGGGCCACCTCTCCTCTGGACTTGCTGACAGACATCAGGGCCTTCTGTTTGGCGTCCCTGCGCTCGTCCTCTATGTTCATGGTCAGGAAGCGAAGCACCACAAGGTTTAGGAACGCTCCAATCACCGTCAGGCCCATCAGGATGTAAACAAAGCAGAAAGCCACGTACCGCGGGTCGTTCTGCAGCGCGTCGTCCTTCTGCAGAGCCACATAGTCTCCAAACCCGATGGTAGTAAGCGTGATGAAGCAGTAGTAGAACGCGTGGAGGAAGCTCCATCCCTCACAGTGGGAGAACGCCACGGCCCCCACACACAGAGTGCTCATGCAAGAGAAGAAGCCCACCGTCACCATGTTTGCCATGGAGACTTCGGTCTGACGCATTCCCAGGCACTTCTTGGCTTGGTGCAGCAGGTACCTGACGAACGTGTTGATCCGCTCACCCAGGCTCTGGAACATGACCAAGGTGAGAGGGATCCCCAGGAGGGCGTAGAACATGCAGAACACTTTCCCTGAGTCGGTGCTGGGCGCTGCATGACCATAACCTGGGTGAGAGCACAGCGCATCTTTATTCCTCAGACACTGCGTACATGATATTATATGGTGTCTGTGCAGGTGCAGTGTGGTTTTGTGTTGTGGAGAGACAGTTTGACATCAAGCTCCTGACTTAAATCCACAGGAAACCAACACCCACTCCCACTAAATCCCCCATTAATGGAAAACCCAGTCACACTATTCAGCTTGACTTTAAATATTGTGAATTAACAGCTATGTATTTATAACTCCCACATTGCTGTCAGCTGGGATGTTGTAAATACTGGAAATAAACCAGAAATCATCACTCTCTCAATTCTCTGCCTAAATTAGCCTTAAGTGGCCTCATTGTAATGACAGAGAGTGAGCCAGGGCTCTGTTGTTTCTGTAATTTGGGGCTTTTAAAGAGTTGAAAAGGTGTTTCAGTTTTTCCATCCCATTTCCATACAATTACACACAAATTACACCTGGTGTTTTTTTTTAGGCTGAGTATTTTTTTGACCCTTTATTCTTAGATTTGACAAGAAATTAAGTAATTGAGTAATTGAGTATTTGTGCACCAGATGGAGATTCCTACCATTCTGTTTTTAATGAAACTGATTATTTACACATTATTCATTAATTTCAAACTAATCAGGAAAATCCAACTGAGATAAAATAATTCCAAATGATTTATTTTTCCACGGTGACCTGACGGGGAAAGGCAACAAAAGCAATGAGTGACAAACACGAGACAGACAACTCAAAATGTGACAAGAAATTATAAATATATAGAAATGCAATTTCAAAATAATGTCAATCAACCATAACATTTCATCCTAGAAACAACCTAACCTTACAATAAGCCAACAGCTGTGTAAAGCCATAAAAACGACCAAGCCCAACTCTATGACACTGAGTGAGTGGAGCACTGAGCAGCTCCATAAAACAGCCTTCACATTTGAACTGTAAGAGGATAAAACCTGAAAATGTGTTTTAACAGTTAGATACATAGACAATATTTATTCAAAGCTTTTGTTTGTCGCACTCAAACAGTAGGCCACTTGCTGTGCCTCCGGCTGTGGTCAAATACACTCGAGCTATTCACAATTAACAATGACAAATTTTTAAGAAAAGAAAATTTTGCGTAATTGCATTAATGTGGTTTGGTTGTAAATAAGTATTCCTGAGGGGGGGGGGGGGGGGGGGGGGGGGGTAATGTGGATTCATGACCTCAGGAGCTCGGGTATCCTGGCTGCAGCCCTGTGCTCAGCGTCTTTCTGAGAGACTGGAATTGGTTTCAGCCTCATCAGCGCCACAACTTCATCACTAAACGGAACAAGAAGAGGCTGCTGCTCACCGATCGTCGTGATCACAGTGATGGCGAAGTAGAAGGACCCGGCGAACTTCCACTGGACCCCCGCTTTGTGAGGCTTGAGCTGCAGGACGACGTGCTCCAGCTCCTCGAAGTTCTCTTTGGTCAAGTTATATTTGCGCATGAGCTCGTACTTTCTGGCGTCGAGCTTCCTCTTGTGACTTTTCTCCTGCTTCGACTCCAGCGTCTCGAAGACGGCGGCTCCGACCACCAGGTAGGTGAGGATGCTGATGATGAGGGCGAGAGTCCTGGCGTTTTGTCTCTTCATGATAAATAAAGAGGAGGAAAAAAAAAAAGATTCAAGTGCAGGCGGGAGCTGAGACTCTCTGCGACCTTCTCCTGACGGACTCCGGATCCAACAGAGGGGACTTTGGAGACGGAGCCGCTCTCTCAGCGCCACCCCCACATCACAGTTGGGTTGCTACTGTATTTGGACTATTTGTCACCGACTTATATTTAGATTCTGCAGAAAAGAAACACAGGGCAATCCCACAGACTGTCAGCTTCTTGGAGTAGCAGCTCAAATCAAGAGCTCACCTTTGCAGAGACACACACACACACACACACACACACACCCCTTCTCTCCTGAGGCCAAAATAAACAGTTTGTCTTTCCTCCGAGGACACACACTCATCAGCAACAGAGATGATGGTTGGTTCAGCCTCCAACAGGTCGTAACGTCGTCAAATATGACTTGGTGTATGATTCATGTGTTCATTCACAGATAAAATATTTACCTAGCTGCTATTTAAACAGAGCAGCTCGACTGGCTTCACAAGTTGTCTAGCAACCTGATGATAACCCTCCTGTCAGAGAGTAAACAGTTCAGGCAAACCCTCCCCAGGTGAACAGGCTGCAGGAGTCTTCAGCTCAGACACAACTTTTGTCACACACAAAATAAAGGAGAGTTATTATGAAAACAAAGGAGAATGTATAGATGTTTTTTTTTTTATTATAAGTCATGGAAGAGGACAATAAATCCCACATTGAGTGTAATAATAAAGGGTTATCACTGTCTCTCTGCCTCAATTTAAAGCTGCACCCGGTGAAAGGCTGTAAATGCCAGCGCTTGAAGGAGCAGTCCACCAGTTTTCACACATTTTATGAAGTTCAGCTTAGGAGGAGTGCTACTCATCAAGGAGTTTTAGAAGACTGGGAGGGTCTAATGTAAGATGCTATGAATTGCATTGCATTATGGGTAATGTAGGATCCAGTGTTTTTGGTGCTTGACTTGTACTCAAGTCTAGAAACCTGGATATCTGCAACTCTGCAGCTTCAATTTGGGCCATTCTTGTTTTTTCCCCCTTTTTTTTTAATACTACATGGCTTCTTTAAGAGTAAATCACATTATCTAGATTTTACCTAAAATAATGACATCACATAAACAGGATGGCAATATCCTTTAAATTAAAAACTCAAAGGAAAAGGTAATTTAAATAAGTGTGTCCAAAAACATGTGAAATGTTCTTGTGTGGTAAATGCAAAAGTAAATCCAACCAGCAACACCAAAACACTTCCCTCATGTTTCCCTGATATAAAGACTTGTACATATAAAATCATAAAACCGATTAATTATGTGAGATCATAAACATATTAAAACTAGTTAAATAAATCACATTATCTGGACACATATGAAACAGGTGTACAAGGCAGAAACTGTTAATGGGTTAAATGATTTACAGAAAATTAATCAACATTTTTGATATTCGACTAATCCCTTTTAAGTCCTTTATCAAACAGAAATGCCAAACTTTCTCTGGTGTCAGCCTCTGAAATGTGCTGTTGTACATAATTAAAATTTCATTCTGTTCAGGTTTAGGTACATGATATTGGGCTTTTGGGAACTTATGCTTTCTGTCATTTTATAGATAAAATGATTAATCAAAAAACAGTCAATAATGTGAAAAATATTAATAGAAATGATCGTTAGGTGCAGCTCTATAAGGCAGTGGTTGCAATATATGACACTGACTACACAAAATGTAATTTAACCACTTCAGATTGGTGGAGTAACAAAACTGCAGAGCAAATTTGCAATAACCCTTTTCATCATTTATCGTGACATATATTTTTTACAGTACACCTCACTTACCAGCTTTTTTCAGACAGTATATCCAGAAAACACTGGCTTTATGCAACGGTTTGATGATGATGATGTACACATGGTCATTTAACATTATGTTTTAATGGGTCTAAACAGCACATTGGAGATGTTTGAGGGCCACAACGAAAAAAAACCACACAGTGCTTTCAAGCAAACGTTAAACCAATAAAACCCATGGAGGTACTATTAGACACATCAGCCCCATGCTAAGATCAGGTGTGGCTACAATTACGTCACACTTTAAATTAAAAGATGCTGAAATGGGAGGGAGAAACGAGGTATCTGCGAGAGATCTTCAGGTCTCTGAGGTTTCTACAAGGCCTCAAACTCATCAACCCTTTGCTTGGTGTTGCCCTGACGGATCTGACGCAGGGTCTTGTACTTGTCGCGGCCGACTCGTACGTTCTCGGCGTGCAGCAGGTCATTCTGGGTCTTTTTGTTCTCATCTCGGGCTTTTTCCAGCTCTGAGCTCAGGGCCTGTGGAAAGAAAAAATTGCAGTTATTCAAGCACAATTATGCACTTCTTATAGACTTTATCCACTTAAGAGGAAAAAACCCCAACTTCGTATAATGTTATATTGGTACAACTACTACTTCTCCATCAGTTGGTGATTTCCTTGAATTTCTCCCAGTTGAGTGACTCTCAATTTAATATAGAACGGAATATTTTTTTATCTTGTAACTGTACCCTTGATACTCAGCTGTAGGTTGTATAATGCATTCTGGTTTATCAAAGCAGCTGTTGAATACTGATGAATACAAAATACTGAGCCCACACCCCTTTGTCTTGATCGTAAGGTCCTAATATTAAAATCTGAAGTCAAGTATCAGTATTTAGATACAATTCTAATATAGTAGAATAAATAGTGGTTGCTCTTTGAATGTCTCAGTGTGATGTTATGTGGTCTCTATTTAGCCATATGCATCATTTTCATAGTTGGGTTGTGAGTGATGGTAGACGCTTTAATCCCTCAGCCACCAGGCCGCCCCACAAACCACTATTGCTTTAGCCTCAGTCTTTAAACAAATTCAGAATTTCAGTACAGGAAGATTTCACCTGTTGCCAAGCACGTCTGTCCAGTAATATCTGACTGTGTCTTTATTGTGTTTTGTGATGTCATGTATGCTAAATTACTGTTATTTTATTTTCCTTATAGGAAGAAAATTTATGTAAATGGTTTTTCTTCTCAGTGTTTAGCTCTTACATATATTATTTTTTAGAATGTACTTTTATATTTCATATGAACATCTTCAAACAGCTGCCACACTGCTGCCAGGACCTGAGACTCACCATGAGCTGTTTCTGCAGGCGTTCGTTCTTCTCGGCCTCGGTGAGCCTCTCCTCCTCCTGGTGGTCGTCGTTGATGCCCTGCGTCTGCAGCTCGGCGCTGTAGGTACTGTTCTCCTCGCTGTGCTCGTGGTCGCTCTCGCTGTCCGAGGAGGACGAGGAGGAAGCAGGATCAGCAGCTGCAGGAACTGAGTTAACGGAACTCATCACAGTGTGCAGCTCCTCCTTCGTCTTCAACAGATTCTCCTCCACTTCCTTGGCCTGGGATGAAGTTTGACAGGGACAGAGCTAAATAAACCAGAGTTATAGCCTAAAATGCAAATTCACATCTATTCTCTCTGGCCAGATGTTAAAAAGGCACCAAAATATAGAAAAATAGGTTATTGGATATATCATAGATATCAGGAACATCATTCACTGTGCTGTAGTTTGATTGATTGTCTCAGTATCAGTATGACATTCACAAGTTGAAGGACAAATGAAACTAGCAGATGAGGTTCTCTGATCTCAAGTTTTAAATTCAGAAAATAATAATTAAAGATTAAAAAAACTATAAATGTGTCTTTGAATCTCGTTTTTTTACGACAGAATTTAATATGTCCACAAATCTCAGACTTATTAGGTTTCGTGACAGGAAGATTTGGGAGAGGATGTCCTAAATGACCTTTGGTCCAATATTGTGCATTGTGTGTGACCCCTCTTTCCGTGCAAAAATACATTATAGAACTGCACAGAGCTACATTACAGTGTGTTATAATACAAACCATTTATTTAATGTTTATATACTGATTAAACACGCCAAATAGATGGATTTAAAGTACAGTGTCTCCTAGTTTGCTCTTGTCTTAAATACACCCCAGGTAGCTGGTGGTGACAATATGAAACAGTCATTTGTGTACTAACATAAGACTGTACAGGTGATATAACTTCCTAAAAAAGAAAAAAAAAACCCCAAAAAAACACAAAACAACCACTTGATGTTACATTTGGACCTTTTCCAGGTTAATCCCTGGGACTATGAGGAGCCTGTGCGTCCTTTGATCACAGGTTGGAAACTCACCTTGTTGTGCCATGACTCAGCCTCTTCCTCTTTGACTCTCTTGGCCTCCTCCAGCACAGCGATCTTGGCGCTGTACTCGGCCAGCTCTGTAGCCTGAGGGAGGAGGCACACACTGTGTTGTCAAAAAAAAAAAAACCAACAAACAACCCAAGAATAGATACTTGTTTACCTCGCCAACCTCAATTATCTGGACATGAGTGAATGGACAAAAAAATGGAGGGAGATCAAACGCCCATGACTGTAATTCACCTTTTATTTCATAGTAGCTTGAGTGTGATGTGAATAAATATAATATGTAGCTACCTGAAAGCTGCAGCTCCTTTCAGATTAAGCTTCAATAAGCTCATAGAATCATCATAAAAACATAAACATGTTTTGTTTTAGCTCATTGACGCAATTCATTTTTTCCTAAGGAGTTTTATTGTGAGAAAGAGTTTTAGACAATTTTCTCAAGATGAATGTAATCCCAGTAAAGCAGGAAAATCACCCAAACCGGAGGAACTATTGGTTCACACTGCACTTAAAAATCTTAATATGTGTTTATCCTGGATGGAGGAGCGTTATTTGTAATGAGTGTTTTCCTATCATGAGATTTTCTCACGTGAAGGATTTGAGTGCTTCGTGCCCGGCACACTCACCAGCTGCTCCTGGCTCTTTATCTGGTCCTCAGCCTGCCTGGCCAGCTCCTCCTTGGCTATTATGGCCTCCATCCTCTCAGCCTCCAGCCGGGCTGCCTCCTGCTCCACCCTCCTCCTCTCCTCCTCCAGCCTCATGGCCCGGTCCAGCTGCTCCTGAAGCTCTACAGGACGAAGTCAGTGAAACGCAGGGAAATTTGTCAAGTACTGCGTGGTGTTAAAATACAGGGTGGTGAAAGCTTCCTGGTGCTTTTCTGGGACGATTTTTGACCTATAAAATCAAACACATTTTCATTATCTAAGGCAGTGGTTCCCCTCTTTTTGGCAGGTCGACCCTTAAAATGATTCAATGTCTACTTGTGAGCAGTAGGTGAGTTTTTAGAGCCCTAAAGAGGTTTAAAGATAATGCACATGAAAAAAGCCAAAATATTAGCAAAAAGCCTGTAGAAAAGAAACATAATTTTGAGTAACACATTTTTTTTCCCTTTAATTATCTAGGGACCCTTTTATATTCTTCAGGCACCCAGGTTGGGAACCACTGATTTACAGTGATTTAAAGCATTAGCATTTCCCATCCCAGCCTGTGACTGTCTTCATTTTATTTGTAGACAGAGATTTTGTTTGCTAGATGCATGTTGCCATAATTTGCTAATGCTCTGTGTTGCTTGAAAACCACTCAGTCATATCTGCAAAGAAACCAAAAAAGACTTTACAAAACATTTTAGTGGCCATTAAAGGGGGATTAAGGGAACTTTCAAAGACTTTAAACTAGTGTTTATTTCTTACCCTGACACAGTAAGAGGATTGTAAACATGAGCTCATGAGCTATTGCAAATCAGAACCTGACAACATGGAAGTATAAAAACTGAACAGTGACAAAGTAAAAAGTGAGAATCACATCCACTTAATTAACTTTTAACTTTAACTTTCTTCTCTGTATGTCAAGCAAATGAACAGCAGAGGGCAGTAAAGCTTTGTTACGCCAACTTTGAAATCTGTGACGCAACACAGAAATTAGCCTGTATGGCTAAATAATGTTGTCTAAAGTCTGTGATGAGGAGTAGGAGGCAGCTTGTGTGTCAGGTACTCCATCTCACCTCTCTCTGCTCTCTTGGTCGTCTCTTCAAACTGGTAGAGCCTCATCATCAGGTCCTGCTTTTCTCTCTCCATCTGCTCCTTCTCTTTCTCGATGGCCTCCCGCTTCCTCTTCTCACTCTCCAGCTGATCCCTGCAGGACACAAAAAAGGCTGATTATCCTTCTTAATCACTTCTCGAGTTTAAATCCCAATTCTCACGTCTGTGTGAGGCCATTAAACAATAAAATGTGACTTTTTTTTAACTGAGTGGTGTTCCTATCTAACTGAATAATCCTTCACCCACCTCTCCAGCTTCTTCTGCAGCCTCTCCTCTTTGGCCTGAGCCTTCATCTGCTGGACCTCGATGCTGTCGGCCTTGCGGCGGCGCATGTACAGCTCGTGGTTGCCCATGCACAGTTGAAGGATGCGCTTGTTGACTCGCAGCCGTGGAGCATAGAAGACAAAATCCTTACAAAGACAAAAAGAAAAAAGAAACATTTCAGCGACAGTTTGATCTCATTTCATACAGAAGTCTATATTTTAAATTGTTCTGTGTAGACTTTACATTACATTTTTTAAACACTGCAGTGTCTAAAAAGAGCTTCCTTGATGTTGATGTTTTATTGAAACCAGTATTTCCTTCACTTTTATAATACATAAAAAGTAGATAAACCTGAAATAATTTTGAGGGTGTTTGCAGGTGTATTTGCTCTACACCTTTCAACAACAATGTAATTCAAAGAGATTTACATAGAACATGAAAACACAAAACATAGAGGAAACACAAGATTATATAAGAAGACATATAAATAAGATTAGGCAAGTACCCAATAGTATGTAATTAGGTTTATTTAATGTTTACTTGTTGGTTTATTTAACAGGACAATGTGTGCCCTATTAGACTTTACAATAAATATGTCAGTTAACCGGAAGGCTTTATTGTCTGTGCACAGATGTGCACAAAAGTTCATATAAATGGAACTAAATATGATGCTTGCCAATCTGCATTTTTATTAAAATTTGTGCAACTTCAATGACATATTTCCTATAAACATTAATGCTGCTGGACATTCTAGCTTTAAATACTGCACACTGACACACACTGGAAATACTGTCACCACCAAAGGTTGTTAGACTTGTTGAAATACTTACAGGGGATTTCTTGTCTATGGGCTTGATGACGAATTTCTTATCATTGAAAGAAATGTTTCTGATTTCACTCCAGGGGAATCCAATCTTTGGAGACAGCCTGGAGGATGGAGAAAAGAGGAGATCAAGCTTGTTTAACAGCATGTTTAAGGTTTAAGGTTTGTTTTTTATAGAGGTTTTACAGGCAGATTGACACATGTGGTGGCAGAGTAACAGGCCAGTGAGAGGCGAGCTTGTGTGTTCATGCTGTAGCAGAATCAAGGGGAAGAGGTTGATGGCCTCTTAAAAACAACAGCCATGCGGTCAAATGTGTTATTTAAAACCTGACCGACTGAAAGAGAAGGTAGCAGGGGTCAGTGACTGAGGTTTGACTGCTCGTGTGTTGCCCTCCTGTCTACAACTGTATGTCACTGGGTCAGTGCACGCTACACATGCAATAGGAGAGATATTGATAAAGAGGAACTCTAAAGAGGGAATTAAAACATGCTTATTGACTTACCTGTCCTCCTTCTCATAGATGTTGAGTCCCAGAGCATCGACTCCCAACCACAGGTCTGTGCCCTTCTTGTTCTTGATCTCAAAGTAGTTGACACCGTACATCTCCAGGTCCTGAGCGATCTTCAGGTACTCGATCATGCTCTCCTCCCTGTTCAGGTTGGACCAACGAATGGATAATTGTAAGAACACACACAGATACACAAACTGCTTCAATATTATTTATCAAACAATTTATGGCATCATTTCATATTCAATATATTAATTTGTCATTTACTATAACAGGTTGAACTCAGAAACAAAGTCCAACTAATTTATAATCAATTATTTCATCATTGATTTATTTCATCTATTAAATATTAACCTCCTGTTACCAACAAAATGTTGAGAGCTAAACCTAAATCAATTTGATTCAGAAGAATTCATATTCAATAAGTAGATTTGTATGTTCTTGTTAAATCTTTTACTACATTAACCTGTGCGTCACAGTCTCCATCCAGGGACCACGGATGAAATTTACATTTATCTACATCTAGTAAGATAAGTGCAAATAATTGTTTAGAGAACAATTAAATAGAAAAAAAACATAAATAAATGTGGATTCTGTAAAATGTTACTGAACCTTGACTGAGACAAGAATGTGGAGGTGGAGGCGCTTTAATAATGGGAGGCAATTTAACCTCTGGGGCCACAAGTGGCGATTACAGGATAATGGGACGCTGAGTTGAGTGTTTACTCTTTGTTTTACTTTTGATACGAAACCAATCGCTTTTTACCTGTGACAAACCATAGTGTTACATTAGCACAAGTCTTAAAGTCAGCAAATTGACTCAGCAATGTAACATATACAGCAAATATGGATTTAGCTTTTCATTTTTAAGAGTGTTTTATTATACACAGCCTTGATTTAAAATGAAGACAAAAATGTATATTTTTTTCCCAGGAGATTTACATCACAGTATTTATCAGCCTTCACTTACTTCAGCATCGATCTGTGCTCATCGTGCCAAACCTGGATCCTGTCTTCCCACTGATCCTTGGACAGCTTGTGTTGTTCCAGGACTCTGAGGGGAGACATGAGCTATCAGCAACCCACAGTGGTGAAATGTCAACAGTCTGTGTATACATACAGAGCTAAACCAAACACATGCTGCACTGTCACGCCTTTCTTATCCTGTTATGTCTTTTTGTAACAGTAGATGGGTTAACAATGGAGTCATTCAGGGAGAATTATTCAGCTGGGTGATTTCCAGCAGAAAGGGATTCAGATTTCCAGTTTATGTAAATACCTGGGGGTTTGTCTTTCTTTATATTTGCTTGTCAGTAAATGATAAGATTTTTCATCACACTAATATTTTTTTTTTTTACAATTTACAACTAGGCCAATCTTTCACTTTTCAAGAAATGTATTATAGTGTAAATGCCAAGCAGTAACGCTGATATAAAATTGAAGTGATTATAATTTGACTGGTTAAGTTTCATACAAACAACAGTTTAGGTTTGCTCAAAGCACAAGATAATTAAGATACAGAATATAATAAAAAAAAAACTCAAATTATTTTTATCTTTTCAGAAGTTCCCTTAATCTTTGGCCTTTTCATATGGATGACCAGATAATTGAACCTCTTTAGCCCTAAAACAGGACAAAATTTATTCCTTGGTTAATTCAGAAATATGCTTGTGATGGGTTATTGGTAGATATAACTTTATTCTAACAGGTCACAAGCTACAAAAGGTTGGAAACTCCAGATGTGTTTGTTGAATGACAGCTGGTATGCATGTTCCTTTTTAAGCTGCTGATCAACTCAGTCATTTTGGTTTATATCTGTGTTTATATCTAAGGCGCCTGTTGTCTGGTAGTTCTGTTCTTTCTGTGCTAAAAATCCTCTGCTGCTCAAACATCCACAGGAACTCATCGCTTTGTTATCTGAAAATCTGAAAAAAAAGATGTTCCAGCACCGAACCCACAAATTTTCTTCATCAATTTTATCAGAGTCTTTTGAGTTTTGTCTAAATATTTTCCGGTTCCACAGCCTGTCAATGAAACAGGGAACAGGCTGAACATTACTGTTAATATTTATTCAAAGGTTATTGGCGTCAAACGGAGGGAAGAGTTCTTTTAGTGAAGGAAATCAATGAGCATATTGAACCTACCTGGTCACATTGTAAGTTAAGCCTTTTATCTGGTCTTTGTCCTCTCAGTTCTTCATAGGTCATTCTTATGCTCTTTTATTCATCATCATCATACCAATCCGCACTCACCTTCTGGGCAGCAGGCGCTCGGAGGACAGGTAGCCCGGCTGGTGGTCTGACTTCTTGTACTCTCCATACTTTGCCTGGACGGCGTAGGAGGCCAGCAGTACGGCAGACTCTGGAGGGCAGTAGATATCCTCGGTCAGAATGTCCTCCTTCACCTGCAGGAAGAAGAGCCTCCTGGTGACGTCCTGGATCAGCTCCTCGGCCACATCCTCCGGATAAAACTTGACCCTCAGTTTGAACTGCAGGGGAGTCTCCTTCTTCACGTCCTGGGACATCACCTGAGCAGAGCATGGACAAGTATGACGCAGTAGAACAAAGTGGAGCAACAGTATCTCATTATCGTACAGTAGAAAATACAGTAGAGCTGACCCCAATGTGTTAACACAATGATTTATACTCAGGGTGATTTTTACTGTTGCTGATGTGAGCTTTTGAAGTGCATGTGGTGTAGGGTGGAGTAAAAGGATTATTGGTAGAGCTGATCAGGACTGAGGCTACAGGACAGTAGAGTACAGCTATAGTTTAGTATATTTTGTTGTAAGGAAAAGTGGAATAAAATATAATCAATAGAATAAAAAGTTACAGAGCAGCGAGAGATAATAAATAAATTAAGTAGTATTACAATAAATGAGGCTGAATTTAATTCACTACATTGCAGTGGCAAACAGAAAAGTCTTCAGACCTGTTTTAAAAAGGACAGAAGAGTTTTCTGTGAGTTTGTGGAGCATAAAAACTGAACACTGCTTCTCTGTTTGGTTTTGACTCTGGGGACAAACAAGCAGACTTGTCCCAGACAATCAGACACATCTGGATGGTTCGTAACATCTTTTGAACCAACATCAGAATTTTAAAATCAGTCTTTAACACAAAGAAAGCCAGTTCAAAGACTTCTGGATGGATTTTCTTGGTGAGGACTCTAAAGCAGCGGCAGCTGCCTGATTGTCTTTTTACAGACTAGTGAGGAAATAGTCACAGCTCTAATTAATTCTAGATAATTAATTAGAACTTAATTCTAGATAACTAATTAGAACTGTGTAGAGTAGAAATACTTAACAGGTTAACAGAACAGGAACCAAACTATTTGTCTTTTACCTTCTTTTCAGGGTTCAGCCATGTGGTGAATCCTTTGGCGTCGATAAACTGCAGCCCGAAGTACCAGATCTCACGCAGTCCGATGGTTCTGGCAACCTTCAAAACACACACACACACACACACACACACACACACACACACACACACACACACACACACACACACACACACACACACACACACACACACACAGACAAACACACAGAAAGATAGAGATGAAACATGATCTTTTTCACTTCTCCTGTGGATGAATTTAAATCAAAAGAAACCGATGTCTTCATCAAACTTTAGGAAACAACCTTTGGACTAGATGTCACTTACAGCTCAGGGACAGATTATGAAAAAACTGCAGAAACATCAGTCGGACTCTGAACAGATGTGACAGCAGCTGAGGTGGTGAATGCACTTTAAAGCATCAGGACCACTTTATCATAGAGCTGCCCTCCTGTCAAGTGCAAAGGTTTCAGTAACTGCACACTGCATGTTATCCAGGGAAAGAGGGCGTCATACTGTTGGGTGGTGATGTCACTGTTGTTATCAGGTTATTGATAATTTAGCTTGTGGCTGAGTGTATACTATTAAAGTGTACACTATAAAAAGTCCTGCATGGATTCAAGGGACTTGACTATTTATTTATTTATTTATTTATCATATTTCATTTGTACTTATGCTATTTTATACTTCTATTCCACTGCATTTAACAGGGAAATATTTTACTACTCAGCTGGTGTTACTAGTTATCTTTATCTTTACCATATGACAAAATCATAAAAATATTAGCCACCAAGTCAAGAATTATGAGACTTATCATCTCATAATTCTGAATTTAAAAGTATACATTTTAATTCAGTATCTTATGATAATGATTTAAGATCACAGCTCAGCATCAGGTAGCGTTTACTGTCTGACTTACTACAATCATATACTTTGTACAGTTCAACATGAAAGAAACTTTATTAGGTGCAAGTTCTCAAGGTCCCAGTTAAGACAACTATGATGATGATGATAACAACACATGAACCTGTGTAAACTCTTGTCAATAGCAGTGCTTTGCATACTGTCACATACAGACCTGGTCAAAGAGCTGCTTCCCTGTGGTGTTGGGGTGGAAGGAGAACTCCAGCTCCGCGTCCATCGTGGTGACGCGAACGTTGACCTGTGACAAAAAAAGGTCTTTAAGTCACACGACAACGAAGGTTTTCTGACTTCTGTTTTCATTCTGTCCAAGCTATTAGCTCTTTTATTTTTTTAAATGTAAATCTGAATCGTGAATTTCTCAGAGCTGTGTTTTAAGTGAGCTTTCACTTAAACTGTGCAGGAATGTTGCAAGTTTTGGTGATTACATTATGAAAAACACCTTCTTAGATGGTTAAAAAAAACATAAATAATAGAGTCAGTTGTGTAAAGGATGCTGTTAATGTGGAGCTGCGAAGTGGATTGTTCATAAACCATAATTGCTCACTATCTCATTAGACTTTGGACTACCCTTGCGAGGTGCTACAAGGTTGCACACACGCAGATTAAAATATCAAAATACTCACTGCTTGCCAAGTTTCCTTTAGACTTCACTGTTAGTTAAGATCAACAACTTTTATAACAAGAGCAATTTAACTGACACATAAATCTGACTCTCATGTGTCTCTACAGTGGATTCTCAGTACTTTTGAAAAAAAAAAAAAAAAAAACCAGAATGACAAACACATAGAAACTGCATGACCCTCGCTTACTGCAGGCAAAATTGGGCTTGAAGCAGTTACACAATCATTTTATGAAGTTACACAAGAGCACACCCCAGGTGTCATAAAGATAAACACCACAGAGACTTGGGCAACAAAAACTGGAACATCCATTTATGAAGTGAAGTCCTGATGAGGCTTTCCTCACTGCGAGCGGCCACAGGCTGACCTCTAGTCCAATCACTGACTGAGTACTATGTGACCATTATGGAAGCAGTAATCCATTACAGTCAATCAATATCTTGCTCCATTGAATCTTGGGTATTTCTTTTATTTGTTTATACTTGGATTGTGCTATTTGGTACCAACGAACATCTTACTTTCCTTTTCAGCTGTTAAAATTTATGCCAAATTCAACTTTAATGTCATGTTTTCTGCATTTTCCAGAATAATGCTAGCAATGCCTGCTACCATGACTCATAATTTTGTTTGATTTCAAGTTAGTTTAACGTCATTCAAACAAAGGCAGACGTCAGCATGACCTCTTAAGAAAGGCTTTCTCCTTGGAGTGTCAATATAAGCACTGAGTTTCAGACGTAATGCACAGGTCGGCCTTTCTTATCAGCTCTCCTACAGATTGATGCTGTATACTTAACTCTTACTGAGGGCATTTAGGACTTACAAATGAGTGCATAGGAGTTTCTTTTACTTTGAAAATCAAAGAGGTTAAACCATACAGTCATGAGTTGTTGGTGAAAGTCACTCATAACATCTACAAGTCATTCCAGTGTCCCAAAAGGTAATTACCATGATTATTATCGGGTATGCACGACCACACAGACAACACACAGTTCAGCTATAGCCATGAAGTAGCATATTGGTAGCATTTTTTCTGTCAGGAATGTGAGCAGCCTGGGTCAAACTCTACATTTGGTTAATGAGTAAATGCCAAGAAGGATTGGTGCCTCTTGGAAATAACTCCCAGAGAAAAAAAGATGTTCATCAAGAGAATAAAACTATAAAAAATGTACAGAGTGGTTTGTTTTAAACTCAGTAGTTTCTCTCCAAAACTGTATCAGCATAAACAATTCAACAGACCTTACAGATGACTTGGTAAACCCAACACTCCCTTTTTCAAACTTGGACCAGGGAGAAACATTTCAGTGACACATTGAATAATCTTGTTGGTAAAAGCACAAAACTCTTACCGTCTTGGGCATCTTGGCTGTGGTTGGTGGGCGAGCTCCAGCAGAAGAAAGCGTCTCCCAGGCTGATTGAGGCTGCAGTGGCCGACTTCCAGCAGAACCTCCACCTGATAAAGAAAGCTGCTCCGCTCTCGCGGGCAGACTCAAGGGCAGGGCTTGTGTCCTTTGAACTCGGCAGTAGATCACTCACGGTAACGTGGGAGGTTCGATGTGGTTACTATCACACGAAACTGACAGCTTTGCTTCCAGTGTGACCACCCGGCAGAGCAAGACGCTCCACCCAAAGACAATCACCTATCTCAGCACCCGAACTGCTCTGACCTTTGATCGGAGCACGCTAGGCTATATAGGCCCGGACGTACTATTTATGTTGCCTGTTCGGAGATGACATGAGTGACTCATAAAGAGATCATATCAAGATAACAGCAGCAGTTTCTATGGAAAATTCAAGTGAGACAAATGCTAAGAAGTTTTATTAGATTTACAGACTTTAATGATAATTGTACAAAAACACATCAAGTTGAAATCACATGGACTGATTCTGATCATGTAAACATTCATGGAGCTGCAGATTCACAGTTTTTCATTACATATTGACAACGTTTCAAACTAAACGCTTTCATTTCTCACATGTCAATAAATCAAATACTCTTTGTATGTTTTAACTTCATTTGTTATTTTTGCTCTGACAAATGTAGATCAGCATCACTGCAGTTAAATAAAATGCACTGCAGCTATATGAAAGTAAAAAAATACAACATCTGTCGTCCTACTCTGTATCTGAGCATAAAAAGTTGAGAACTGAGTTATTTCTAATATTTCAAACGTGTCTTTAAAAAGATATAATATGTATTGAAATGGTTTCTTAAGGGCTGTGTACATTAAAGCTCCCACAGTTGATACAGAACCATGTAAACCTTCAGTTCAATTGTGTATTTTCTTCTTCTCTTGTACCTGTATTGCTCTCAGCATATTTGATTCTGATTCTGGTCAAGTAAAGAGTAAATATCTAAAGAGATAACAAAAAAATACCGCCGTCATAACAAAACTATTTGAAACAATTATATTCTACAAAGAGAGGAAATGAGATTAAAACTCATCTTTGATTCGGAAATGAGGCTGGTCCTCTGGTTTGAAGTCTTCGTTGGGAGTCCCGTCCTTGTTGAGGATGCGTGACGCTGTGTAACCCACAATGGGATACTTTGCTTTGTACGTGCCTTCAAACACACTATCCAGAGACTTCAGCTGCTCTTCAGTGAGGCCTGTCTGTGGATGTAAAGACCAAAGACACAACCTGTTATTACTACTCGTGTATTCTTCCTTATTTCCCCTGTTGATCTGAATCAAAGCTGTAAGAGTACAGGAGTTATGTTAGGTTATGAAGCCCTGTCAGGCAAATACGTCTTTTTAGGCTAACAAAGTAAAAATCGACATGACTTGAGAACAGTACAAGAGAAGGCACCGGTATTATCTGTCATAATCTACATGCTGCTGAATGAAGTCCTCTAGCATTTGTTAACAAAAGTCCAAGTGCTGCTGAAACACATTAGGTTCACCAATAAATCTAAGATTTTTAAGGCAGGGTCCTTAAAAATACTGAAGTTCAGTGTCCTTGCAAGGCTAGTGTGATGTGGGTGAGGTGCCTGAGGTATCCTCCCTTTCTTTTCCACTCTTCCCTTTGTTATTTATTTCAGCGTAAGTAAATTCTGTGCTTTGCTTTCTGTGTTTTGTCAAATTTTACTTATAATATTGTAGTTTCTGTAACTTTAAAGTTACTTCTTGCTGAGAGTTACAGAGGAAAATCGATACCACTTTCATATATGACGGTCAAATATGAAGGTGCAGCCATGAGATAGTAAGCTTAGCTTAGCATAAAGACTTGAAACAGGGGGAAACAGCTGGGCTGGCTCTGTCCAAAGGTTAAAAAAATTTGCCCACCAGCACCTCTAAGGCTCACTAATTAACACTAATTAAGATTTTTTGTTTGTTTGTTTTTGTGTTCATTATTTCCTTACAATGCAATGCTGCTTCACAACCGACTCTCAGGTGTCGGTGCTCCCCACCCACACAACAAAAACACTGTCAACCCCTGGGAAACACTGTAATCCATACGATTAGGTGGGTGAGGTGGTGTCAGAACAAAAGTTAAGCTTCTGGATGTTCAGAGTGAACTCACAGTGTCTGATGTCAGGTCTGCCAGGTCCAGGGACATCTTAGCCACAGCTCGAGTGGAGTCCTTACCAACCAGGGCGTTGTATGGAGCATCTTTACCATAAAACTCTTCAGTGGGTGAAAGAAAACGATGCAGTAAAATCAACTACTGATTGAACAAAGGATTAAAGTGTCACCTATGCATAGATTTTTAATAAGTCTAGTACTCTGGAGAGGTGCTGAAAAGTTTTCAACATCATGAATATGTCGATTTTTGTTCCAGTTTTTTTTTTCTTTGAATGAATCAAGCCCAAAAAAACTTACATGACAATTTATCCTGGAAATCTTAATAGACTCCTTTACTTACCAGCGCCAAAATTACAAAGTAAAACAAAATACAACTAAAAGACCTTCATTCAAAATCATCCCTAAACAAAAATACAGAAGTATTCTCTTCAAAATGTACATAAAGGTGAAGTTACTCATTTTGCTGAAAAACAGCCCCTATGACTGATAGATTATTTTATATGACATTATTAGATTATTATTACTGATACATTAATACTTGGATAATATCTTACTGTTGTAGCTGGTAGAGTTGGAGCTAGTTATATGGGTTGGTCCCCTCCAGAGGATCACAAGATAATTCTGATTATTGGTGCATGAAAGAGGAAAACACTGACTTCTGATTTGTATTTTTCCTTCGGTCTCTTCTCAGAATCTTTGCTCTTTTGTGAAATGTTGAACAACTTGCTTCTTTGTGCCTCAAATAGTTATTTGTATGAAAGAGGAAATCTAACAACTCAGACATCTGAAACATGACAAGAAGCCACAACTGGACACCGCCTCTCCAATAAGGGGTTACAAGCCAAAAAGGTTCAAAACCACTTATCAGATATTTAAAAATAAATTATATTTTACAACTTATATGTTGTTTTAACTGAAAGGTTACTTTCTTCTCCGGCTGTCAGACAGATGGTGTAGAGTAAAAAGTTATTTCCATCTGAAATGTAGTGGATTAAATTTTACGTGACATAAAATCTAAATATTCAAGTTAAGTGCAGGTTCTTCCAAACTGTGCTTCAGTACAGATCTTGAGTTATTGTACTTCAGTACTTTTCATCACTGTAAATGAGCGATTGAGTGAATTTAAGTAGTGGAGAGCTTTCTGAGCTACAACATGACTGTGCAGATGTTACTGTCAGTTTACAGTTTAATACAAAGCAGAAAAGTCTTAAAAATTACATTTTTTTAAAATTTGAAATCGAGTGATGTGTTTTATTTACCTTTTCCTTTGGTGACATCGAACACCACCCCTTTTACTGCCATATAAATAGGTTGTGCCTCCTAAAACAGGGCGGGAAAAACAAGGGAAACAGAGATAAATCGTGACAACACCTGTATATGTAGATGCACATGCACGCAGGTAGAACAACACACCCAGGATTATGGTTCATAGATAGTTTACCTCGCTGCCGTCGTATCTCTTCAGCTCCTCCTCAGTGAACAACCGGACGGGTTTGGTGGCTGGTTTATGCTTTAATTTGACGTCTTTCGATAAAGTTAGAGAAAGGGCAACAAAGAGGACACAAATTTGCGCTGTTGCCATGGTAGAGCTGTTGTTTTGTTTGTTACAATGCGGAAGCTCTGTCAGCCGCTTCCCAGTCACCGCTGCTCTTCTCATGATGCATTTAAAGCCATCGGAAATTACAGAGACAACGGGTTAACAGCTGTATGTAGCCTGGCAAGGGCTAAATGACATTTTCAAGCCTTTCAGTGGCCATGCGCAGAATGTGCAACAATTATAAACAGCTTATGGCAATAAAGATAACTTCCAGGAAAAAAAAACCAAAAAACTATCATGCATTAAAGTTCAGTCATAGTATTGCAAACAGTTTGATAAAACAACGACTTTTCACCCTCTTCAAAGTCTACATGAAAAGTCTGGAAAAAGCTAACGAGTGGACCTTGAGTTTAAATTGTTTTGTCAAATTACTCTTTCCAAAGTCAAAAATAAACCTTTTTGTTTCAAATTCAAAGGAACAGTTTTAATCTCTTCTTAAAGAGACATGAAAAACAAATAACCAGATAAAAGCACAAGAAATAAACATAAAAGCAAGAACAGCACAGACTTGTGCATGAATGAACCTTAAATCTCTGAAATGAATATCCTTAATTGTAAAGTCAGGGTAAAACTTACATAATTAAAATAAACCTAAATTAGAATATTAAAATCCTTTAATGTAAGTAAAAGAAGACATTCGGGCTTTACGCTGGTCTGATGTGGATCAAAATCATATTTATAATAATATAATATAAGAGTTTTTACTTTATTTTATTTTTATTTTTAATTCAATTTTTATTAATTATTTTATCTTCTCTCATCTAATCACTGGAATTGGTTCATTTACATTAATTTTCCATTGTTCATTTCATTTTAATAGCCTACAATACATTAAAGAGGTAAATATAAAGCATGAATATGGTCGGCTAAAATAAGGCAATTACTCAACTGGAGGCCTGTAGACAAAAATACATATTACAGTTCACTTTATGGTTCTGTTTGTGACCGCTGTATTTGGAAGGCTGAATCATCCTATAAGCACCTGAATGCAGCACAAGGTAACAACCTAGGGGAAGGGAAAAAGGAAACCACGCCAAGGACACGAGGTTTGCTATTGTATCGCGGCCTCTGCGTGCTTCGTTATCGTGGGATGGGCTTTATCATCGCTGCCAAAACCCCCCTGGGTGTTTGGTGTGTCCCTGCAGAGTGGGAAACTTGGACTTCAACACGGGCCAGGGCGAAACTTACTTTAATGAAAATGCATCGGCAATTTATGAAAAGCAGCTTTTCGACTTCTTCCTAAAGAGCTGAGGTCGTTTTTGTGCTTGAACGAAGTGCAGAGTAATGCTCAGGAAGGAGAACTCCCGGTCATACCAAGAGGTAAGAAAGGGGCAACTCTCCACATATGTGCACGGTCAGTGTTGTCTGCCAGTGTCTTATCTTTGGGGTTTGTCTCAGTAATCGGGAGGCAACAGTTTATGAAGTGTAACTTCCTCAGTAAGTGAAGGGTCCACAAACTGTCCAGCTCACTTGACCTCATGTGACTGGACAGCTGACTACTGCAGGAAAAAAAGCTGCTGACTTCACGTTTTCCTTGACTCTGGCTGGTCGGTAAGTTGTACTTAGACCCTGTTCTTTTAAAGCTGTTGTCTGCTCTTATAATGAGCTTTAACATGTAGCCTACTGGCGGCGTATTGTCCTTATGGAGCACTTTAGTCACAAACAACAGTGGAGGAAGTAAACAGATCCTGTACTTACATAAGTAAACGCACCAAGTCCTGCAAAGTACAAATACTAATACAATACTGTACATAAAAGTATTAAAGTAAAGGTTCTGCAGAGAAATGCCTACTGTAAGTAATCTACTATTACATATATTATGTTAATTAAATGTTAATTAATGGCCCATTATTATATAATGTCATGTTATATTTGCTTGAGGGAGAGCTACTTTGAATATCAATTACTATTTTAAAGATTTATTGTATATGATTTTGGGATATTAGCTTTTTTAGCCATATTATTCCTCCACCACAGCAAAATAAACAAAAAAAGTACTCCTCATGAAGTCACAAGAAACCAGAAAAAAGCCATTCAGAAGAATTACCCCCAAAACACGATTATTATTATTATTATTATTATTATATTTTATTTAATCCTCCCTATCCTTGCATTATATTAAAATTTGGATTTGAATACTGTTTGTTAGTTAAATTGTGACAATGCATATTTTAAGTATCATCAACAAAGAGATTCAGTAGGGATAAGAAGGTATAATAAGATAAGTAGGGAAAGAGATTGAATAGGTAGTTTATTAGATATAGGCAGGTAAAACTAAAGCAGTCAAATACAACAGTCCTGTAGGTTCAGCTTTTGTTGAAACTGTTTTACAGAGGTGTAGTAGAGGTTAAAGAGAGACCCTAAACAGTTAGATTCTTCACAAAACATACCATGAATTTTGCATTTGAATGTCTGATATGAAGGAATTGTTTCCAAATGAAGATTGTCTTGTAAATGATTCCAAAGCCGAAGTGCATTGCATGAAAATGATACAGTGCCAATGACAAGATGGCAAAAGTCATGTTTTGAGAGAAACAGTTCTCATCCAGAGAAGTAACAAGAAACAAAACACATTTAGTACACAAGCATAACAGTTTGGACGTACTGGTACTTACACTTTAATTCCACTAAATCAATCAATTACAGTTACTTTGCAAATAGACTGTAAAGCTGAAAGTCTTCTTATATTTAAACCAGTTAACATGACAATATCCTGATACACAAACATTTTACAACATCATATAACAGGTGCTTCACTTTTTAAAGCACATTTTTCTGCAAGTATACATTTGTGTGCAGGCATAATTTTTCTCTTTTAAATCCATAATGAACCAAACTTGAATTTTGTGAACACTGTTTAAATGTCCTTCGCTTCACCTTGCAGTTCAATGACGACGATGATGATGATGAAGGCCGGGCCTCAGAGCACCTGGAGCATGAGGAGCTGAACGACAGCATCTCACAAGGTGAAACCAGTGCTGTGGCAGAAATGCCTCTGTGCGACATGGTGGATGAGTTCATACATTTTTAATCAGTCACTTCGCTGTAATGAAACTCTCCTGCCTGTGCATAGTTATTACATCTTAATTAGGATAATTGAAGTTAAAATTACCCTTAATAGAACCATGAATATAATCTTTTTGCCTTTTTACGGTGGTCTGAATTAGTCAGTGGCATGATTAAGGTTTTCCTATACTTCCCCCTCTCCTTCCACTGCAGAGGATGACATCAGGGAAAACAGTCCACCGATGAAATTTAGTAAAGCCTGCCTGAAGAATGTCTTCACGGTGGTGCTCATCTTCATCTACTTGCTGCTGACTGGGGTGGCAGCGTTCCTGGCCTACCAGACCATCTCTGACTTTCTGGACAAACTCAACCACCCTGTCATGTCTGTCACCTACAAGGAGGTGGACTCGTTTTCTCCCCCTGGTTTGTATGAATAATACATGGTGCACAGCCTTATTTTGGGTAAAAAGTTGCAAGAACACAACTCCAGTTGTTAGTTGGTCAACAACAGCCTGAGCTGCCATTTTGTTTCACTTCATTTTAAATCCCTGAAAAAGATGTGGGCACTGATTTACAGAGAGAGTCATTTACTGTAATTAAGAAACAACCAATGTGAGGCCCAGGTAATTCTTTCTAAACCTCAAATGAATCTTTAGTGGCAAAGTCATCAGATGAATTTCAACCATGTCACCTAAATATAGCACAAATACTGCAGGGATGAAGTTGTACAAGTGGACACACAGTCAGCAGAGAGATTTCAATGTCATTGTTCAGTGAGTGTTAGTGTACGTTGATTTTTGCTTTAAAGCTCCATACAGTCTAAAGGTCAATGTCCATGTGTTTTTGATTATACAGCAGGTCTCGGTTCTATATTGATACTGTGAAAGTATCAAAGCCTCAGTCCACAGAGAAATGCACACAGCCTGTATTCAGAAACTGAGCCTTAAAACGAGCCATCAGGACTTCTGTGATGTCACAACAAAGCAGTTACCGCCCTCAGCCATAACCTAAGCCCCGCCCACCTGGACTCACCATCCAGCCTTGCAGGATTTGGTTTCTGATTGGTCCACCAACCTGTTGTTACTAGAGCTCCAGAGAGAAGCCTGAGAGATGAGATGTTAAACTACACTGAGATGGTTTTTGGTTCTTAAATCCACAGATATATCTTCTTATGGATTTCAGCACTTAAAAAAAAAAAAAAAAATATATGGCACCTTTTGCTTTAAACAGTGTAATGCAATTTTTATTATATTATCCATGTTTGTTCATTACTTCTACCTACAACATTTTGTTAAACCAGGAATGATATCTCCTGTTAGCTCATAAAAGAGTATGGTATTATGAAATTAACTTTAATCATTATTAATCATGCCATGATATCATACAGCGAAAGTTATCTGTTAGGTTGAGTAGTTCTTGCTAAACATGAACATTACCGTGTGTAAATGTAAGATGGCAGAACTTTACTGTCCTGCTGCTTTACTGTATTCAAGTCTTAATACCTGATGATTTGTTATTCATTATGAACTGTGTTTTTTTGTGTCTTTGAGCAGGTATCGCTCTCTATCCTGGCAAAGCTCAGCTGCTGAGCTGCAGGCATCACTACCATGACTACATCCCACCATTAGTGGACCCTGGCAAGCCTCAAGAAGGGGACTGTGTGATTGACAATGTCACTTACTTTGGGCCATTTACAAGTCAAACAGAGGTCAGCCATAAAAACCTTTAGCTGACGGTTCCACAGACAAGAATCTCTAGAAAATCATTAAAATTGATATTTTCAACATTTTCTTTGACTAATGTGGTGTTGCTGACTTTAGGGAAATAGGGTTAGATTATACTGACTCTCTGTTGTGTGTCACAGAAAAGAGCTCTGGTGGTCCGTGGCCCCTCTGATGTCAGAAACAAAGAGTTGATCTTCATGCAGTTCAGTCACAATGAAACAGAGGAGGACTTCAGCGCCATCATTTACATGCTTTTCGCCAGGTTTAGTGACTTGATTAACAGGTAACTGCAAACAAGTATTGGTCCTGTGACGTGATCACATGAGTATTTACACATACCTCTTTCTTGTGTGTTTCGCTGTGCTTAAACACCCTAGAGGCTCACCGCACAGATAATGCACTGACCGGTTGATAGCTTACATAACCACAACAAAGTGTTTGTGTAATTTAAAAAGTCAATTAGGTAAACAGCTGTGTGACAGAGACAGCTTATCTGAAGTGCCATTGTTATCCTGCTGCTTCATGCCTTACAAAACAAAAGTAAAGAGTGATTTGTGAAAGTTGTTTGACCCAGTGTGACAGCAGTCAGACATAATGTACACGTGTTCAGACTCACTCTAACTGTTACCTGTGTTTCCTGACTTGTAGCGCAAACAAATCTGATTTCATGAGGGACTGTGAGAGGAATTACTCCATGTGGACCTTCTCTGGAGGATTCAGAACCTGGGTCAAGATGTCTTTAGTGAAGACGTCTGGGAAAAGCAATGAATCCGTTGAGTTTCGGCAAGAGGTATTCATGTTTAACTGCTATACACATGCTTACATTACAAGGTGCAAATAGCCTATAAAAGCATTAATACCTGCATTTATGTCGGATCTTCTAGTCGACTGTGGTCAAATTCAATGATAAAAGGCCAGAATCAGAGCAAAGCAATCAGCTTTTCTTTGCTGTTTTTGAATGGCGGGATCCTTTCATGCAAGAAATCAGACTGGTAAGTTCTCCCAGACATTTTCTCCTCATTAGAATTTATCTGTCCATATCCATGCCCATGAGTCACAACTTTGCCCATTTCCAAACAGATAGTGACTGCAAATCCGTGGAACTCTGTAGCCATCCTCTGCGGGGTCTTCATGGCTCTTTTCAAGGCTGCTAATTTTGCCAAGCTCACCATTCAGTGGATCATCAGGATGCGTAAGAGGCATCTGAGGAATAAAGCACGGGAACTGAACCAAATCAGCTGAAACACAATCTGATTAAACCCAGATTCTGCGAGGGACTTATGTGCGTTTTTGTTTTAAACTTCTACATGATGGTGTTTTTTTTAAGGTCAATACTTTCATCATTCATTCCCTATCATTTCTTGAAAATTAATGATTTGAAATTTCAAAGAACTTTTAGTTTGCGGGTTTCAAAAGAAAAGGTATTTCTTGAACATTTTCAAAAATATTTCTGGAAATGCAGTTTTGTGTGCACATAAAAGAAAATGGTCTGAAGGTTTGTGAGTCTGGTTGTCTAAAAGGTCTACAACTGAGAAAATGTGAACTTTGGTCAAAATGTTGCTGGATGTTGGATTGGTTCTCATGTTGATAATCATTTTGAAGTGAATAGTGTTGTCCTTTACTTGTGTATCCTACTTTTTCAAAAGCAATGCTGAGTATTGCCCTTTATATGTCACAAAGTTTTAAAATGAAATGTAACCAAACAGGGTTTATGCTTACATGATATACAATAGTATAAACTCTAAAGGGATCAGAAACTACTTTTCTGCTGTTGAGTGATCTGCTGTTAATTTTTGTGGAGTTGGAACCAAATATGCCTCGGACAAATAAGTGTCAAAAAACTGTTGTCTATATTTGATTTTGACATATGTATATGTAAAAATGTATCAGTGTGTCCACTGTTTTTAAGATTTACTTGAATTATTGTCTGACTTGTGTTGTTGTTCACTATTGTATCTCACACACTATGTTTTTAGAGATTTTGGGAAATAAAAATATATTTTTCTGCCTGATTTTTACAGTTTGTGATGAACAACCACCCAGGATCTCTACATGTCATTTCCTCCCATCCTGCTCCTACCCATCCATCCTTAGTCCCATCATTGCCACTTCACACACTAAATTAATTACTTTTAAAATACAAAAAAAACTATTTGAGTATATTCTTTATGAGTATATGCTGTTAGTTTGACTCAGGTGGAGGAACTTCACAGCTGTTGGCTCATGTTTCTAAATGACTTGTTATCATCATTCATTTGCAGATATTTCAAAAGCCTGGTAGGAGAATTCAACTCAGTGTGTCATTTCAAATTCCTCAAATAAAGCAGCTCATAGTGCTACTGATGCAAGTCCATATGAACTTTATTAATACAAAATTACCTTTCATATACAAACCAGTGCAAATTCTAACGAATTGTGAAAATCTCAATTTTTTTAGCAAATTGTACCATTCATGTCAGAAAGAGTCCAACAATATGTCTCTGTGGTACCGGAGGCTGCAATTTCTGTTTTGTCCCAGCGCCACCTAGTGAAAAGGACAACCAGAGGGTGATTTCAGGATCACGGTTTCAAGACAATATTTCTGGGACCCTGGACCACAAAAACTGCCATAAAGGTTTATTCCACCCAAATGCTGTTTTCTGTCTTGTGGTTGCTAAAAGTAGCATGTTGGGCAATTTGTGTAATTAGCATAATCAGGTAAATATCAGGTAAGACCAGAAACTGCAATATCTATAGAAACGGTGGTGGGATCACTGACTCTGCATAAACCGATGCTTAACTGCGTTGCTGGCTCGAATTTGTAGTTGAAGTAGTCTTAAGAGATGGAAAAAAGGCAAAGGAATGAAGAATGTAAACTGTAGTGGAAAAAATTGGACTCATATTGTTTAAGTGACAACACACAGAGAGACACTGAGCTGCATTGTTTACTTGTTTACATACATACCATCTATAGAGGCGGTGGTAAACATAAGAGAATGCCTGGTACATGACAACATCCTTCACAGTGGAACCAACCACAGCCCAGACCAGATATGCAAACCGTAGGACCTCTGCATAAACAACACCTATTTCCAGTACAACAGGGGGGTCCACAAAATTATGGCAGTGCTATGGGCTCACCAGTACCACATTTTGTGGTAAACCTCGACATGGTAGAGGTAGAAAGCAGGGCCCTGAACTATTTTAGAAAAAACAGCACTGGGCCCCTGGTTGAGATATGTGGACAACACAGCTCAACCCCAAGGGGGCCCTGCGCCCAGCCATTGATCTTGGACGCCTCGGGAGGCGGACAGCTTGATGTAGTTCATTGTTACTGCAGCTCACAAAATATAATCCCAACCTGTCAGCTGCACTGTATGTCCTGCCCAAACATTACACTGTACAGCTCAACACAAACCTACAGTACATGCACACACACCCATGCATGACAAACTTTCCAGTTAATAATTTATTGAGGCAGATACTTCGGCATACATAAGTTTATAGAGTGAGAAAAACACTGTGCACTGAAAGTTTTCAAACCTTAGCATTAAGACAACTGCAGAAGGACAGTAATCCTGGTATTCATTTGAAAGCAATTATGACTAAATTAAAGGCTTAAATGTCTCCTTATTCCTGACTTTGTCAAGTATCAGCAGTTGTGTATTCCATTAAAATAACCAATAACCATAAAGGTGAAGTCCAGAAAAAACACCAGCTGCAAGTGACACAAAATCCATACACTTAAGCTGCAGAGCGAAGGAAATATTCAGAGTTCATAAGTTGCAGCAGAAATCCATAAACTACAGCAGGAAGTGAAGGTCAAAGACCAACAGCAGCTTTTCACATAGTTCAAAGGAATAAATAATTATCACAACATTCATAAATATACAGTTCATTCATTTGAAAGCAATAATGACTAAATTAAAGGTCACTAAAAATTAATGTCACCTTATTCTTGAGCCCAAGGACAGATACATATTGACCAAACTGTTCTGGGGCACAGGAATAAGAAATGTGAAATCTTAAAACAGGGTTGGATTCCCCTTTAAATGCACAGTCCATGATTATAATGTAGTGTTTCCACCCTCAAAGCATGTGATGCAGAGAAATAACAGACTAAATTAGAAATGTTAAAGTCATTATAGAAGCCTATAAGGGACTTTATTAAAATGATTTTTGACATATGTATGTGTTCTTGTGAGAATGTACCAAGGAGTTTAGATTCACTACTGAACAACAAAATAAACATAACAAAATAAATACAATAAAATAAACTACTCACTCAACACACTCAGGAACAAAGGTGAAATGATGGAGGGAAGCAGCTCAGCTGAAGGACAAACAGAGAATGAGCTCAGGACACAGAATAAAGAAAACTCAAAGCACCTGTGTGAGCTGCCCAGTCAGCAACACCTGTGCTGTTCAGGTCAGCAGTCATGTGACCCCAGTCTCCACAGGATGCGTTAAATTAAAAATGAAAAAGAAAATGCAGTAATCCAGTTAGCATTTTCCTTTTCACATACTCATGTTGGCACTCTATGACCATATTCAAATGAAAATTGAAAATCTATTTGACAACTAATTTTCATCTGCTCTAAAGTGGCAATATTCAAATACAATCAGCAAACTGCGCCCTCAGTCCATTCATTCACATTTACATACCACAAATGAAAATAAAAATGCAACCTGTCAGTCCTCTCATCAAGGCATCAATCCGTGAGGATGTGGCATTTTGTCTGTGTATGAAACTGGGCATCAGTGCAGACCAGCGGGGTGAGGACTGAAAGATAAATGACACAAAGATCCACTGTGATGTGCAGCATTTAGATGATACGTATATGACGACATTTCAAGTGTGTGTAACAGCTGGAAGCAGCAGGGAAAATACCTTGTGTTCAGCCTATTTCCTGCTCATCCTCCAGTGGGACAGGGAAATGAGAAAAGTTGATAAATTTTGATTAGAAAACGAGGAATGTTTGCAACACTTGAAGCCCGCTGCATGATTTATGGTACGTTGATCATTGAGATCTGCATGTTAGAGCTGTTTTCTGAAATATTAATCAAGTTCCATTAGGATGGTACTGAACTCTCTGTGAAGTTAACATGTATCTGGAAAACCCAGATGAAAGCAAGCAGGCTGATGCTATTTTGCCTTGTTTTCCAAATCTATACCTTCAGTACAGATGTTCTTACTTTTGTGTTATAGCTACTGACTTTAACAAAGAAACAGAGACCAGCAAAAATATGATTCCCCCAAATCTGAGGTCATCTTTAAAGAAAGTAAAACCACTTTCATCTGGAGAGAAACAGCACTTTCCTCTAAGTGGCAAACTAACAAGTGGAAACAGAGACTAAGAAATGAAAGTAGAATAGAGAGCACAGTACATGTTGTTCATTTATAGTCAACATGACGTCTTCCTCTTCTCCTTGTGGCTCATGATGACAGCTCAGACTGACACCAGTTACATGAGCAGTTTGCCATAAACCCAATACGGTGATAGTAAACTGTGTCACTGTTGTTGTGCCGCCCCCATGTGGCCAAAAATAAAACAGGTCCAAAGCTGTTTCACATGAATTGTTTGGAAAATCCTTTTATGTTGTTTTTATCTATAATTTTAAATAATAATATGACTTATAAGAATCTAATTATAATTGAGTTTATGGGTATTTATTTCTAGTGTTTTGTAATCAGCAAACTGTGTTTTCATGGATGAATACCTTGGACCTTGAACCACTTTACAAAACTGTCATGTAGCTGAAGACATGTTAGCAAATCTGACCCTTTGAGGTGAGTCAGGAAACCATCAATTATAAACCACAACGCTCTCTCCAAAGATGGGATTTTAATTTTACTTTTTACCCCAGAACTGCAGCATTTTACCATCAAGAAAACTGTACTAATAATGTGACACCTTATTTATCTTCATGGGAAAATCATGTTGATCTCTCCTCATGGAAGGTCAGAGGTCAGGTTTGAGTATCATGCTCAAGAAAACCTCAGTAAGACCTTTTTTTTTATCATCATCATCATTATCATAAAACAACATAAAATGACATCTGAGATGAAACTCTGAGAGTCATTGTATCCTCTGCTCTTTACTTTCAAAGATCACAATGGATTCAGTTCAGTTCAGCTTTAATAGTGAGAAGAATCAGTGGTGAGGTTTGTTCACCAACATCATTGGTGGACACACAGTAATTAACTTCTTCATCTTTGGCCCTGAAACTGTATAAATTATGGCTCAATCTGTGCCCTTCTTCTCAGGTGAAACCACATTTCTTCTCCTTAATGGATGCGTCTAACTTTGGCCAAAGTTTTATGGATTTTTAAAAATGTAATTTCCAAATAAACCATCACCATCATGGCTGGACAACCCACTGACTGAGGCTCCGGCTGTCGCGGGGGGCATTAGAAAAAGAAACAAAAGGGGTCAGCTAGCAGCATAAGTTAGTTTAGCATTAGCATTAGTATGGGGGGGTGAGGCGGATGGCTTGACCCCAGGGGGGCTCACAGTTACAAGTAGAAGTTTGAGCTTGCTTTTACACCTGAATCTGACTGGACAATTATAGTTACGTCACAGAGAGGCATCCAATCAAAGGGCAGGTGGTTCTGGTGCCTTCATCTCCACCGTGGATCCTGAAGCATGTAGTAGATTTTCTAGATGGACAATGGCACAGGGTTGATAATCTAAACCTTTCAGGATTTTGCGGTCGAGATGTAGGCAACAGAACCATCTGGCCTCTGACTGGACCCTGCTTTGTGATTGGACTGTCATTGTCCAATCAGATTCAGTTGTAAAAACAGGGTCTAACTTCTACTTGTAAGTTCAGTGTCACTGTGTGGGACCTTTGAGCGTCGAGTTTTACACACAGTTTTCTGCTCTGCATTTGCACATGTTAACAAAAGCACGTAGTGTCTACTAAAAAAATCCACTAATATGTCATTTATTCACATATTTCAATCACTCTTTAATAAAATTCTCATGCAGATTTATTGGGAGTGTAGTCATGCCCATGACTTATCATTTCTGGCTGTTTGTGGGGGACCAAGATGCATGGTTCTGGCCTGTTTGGAGTCTGGCATCCCTATGAAAACACATAGGCTGATGGTAACACATTCTCATGGACACACACAGAGTAAACCAGGAAACAAGAATCTATTAAGCTGCTATGTCACCACACTTTTCCCCCTGCTCCTGTCATAATTACTGCAGCCGCTAGGTGGCGACTAACAACAATATGCAACTATGAGTCCTAATGAGCTGCACAAAAAACCTAGTGGCTCGTTTTTTACAGGAGGACAGTCTCATTTTTCAGTAACAACTTGGAATTTAAATTCCCAGCATTGTTTATGCCTTAGTTCTTTGCACAGTAAATCATGTGTCTCTGTGAAAACCAGATTCAAAGTGGCTTTTTTATTGGCTCCACTCTGTCACAGAATAGTCAATAGACAAGATGTTGTCACCAATCCTGTTTGTTCCCTGTGTTTCAGATCCATACACCTGCATCCCCCATCTTCTTGTACCTGCTTCGATTTCTGTTTGTCAGCCCAGCTCAGCAGATTCCTGTCTGTCTGCCTCACCTGCCCGCTCTGCTCGAGTGGTTTCCTGTCCATGTGCCTAAACTCCACCATCATCTGCCAGCCTGTCTATAGCCTCTTACCCCCCATCGCCATCACCAGCCCTATTCCCCAAAATTCTACATTATTTACAATAAGACTTGCTTTCACCACCATTCTGTGTTCTGCTTTGTGGCTTCAGATCCACATTAAAACCTTAAATGTTAACTTGCCACTTTACAAACAGTTGTTACATAACCTTAGAGAAATTTCATAAGTGTGTTCTGGGACTTAAACAAATAGCACTGCACCCCTTGCTGTGAATATATGTCAGTGGCTTTTCAACACAAACATTGATGTAACGAATCAAAATTATTTTGTGTACAATTAACTAACTCTTACAGCCAACTTAAGACCAAGCGGTCCATTGAACTTTGCAATATATGCCACTTTAATGTTAAATATATAAATTGCATTGTAACACAAATTTAGGTTTTAAGAGAAGACAAGACAAGATAAACTTTATCAATCCCAAGGGGAGAAATTTGTATGTTTACAGCAGCCGCAGGATATAGATGAGGGAAGGTATCAAGTGCTCACAGCTGGTTATTTCACCCTCTCCCGAACATCCTCGCAGGCCAGAGAAGCAGCTGCAGCAGCAGCCAGCAGCTAAACTACATTGTTCCAGGAACAGCTGGAGCTAAACTACAATGATTAATGGATGACTGCCTGATGCCCACCTAATAAAGCAGACTGAAGCAGATTTGGAGTATTTCTGTTATATACTGTTACCTATCTTTAATACCACCAAGCTCAACAGGAAGCAAGTCAGGTTGTATCCTGAATGGGTAACCCATGACCTCCTGTAGCATTTTCAACATGCAAGTGTGTAGCCAGAATTACTCCTCCACCAGCGCCCAGGCCTCTCCAGCTTTCATGTAGTGCTGGTTAACCAGCCTGCCTTTCACGGTCGCCATGGGGACCTCTGCTGCTTCTGTAAATATTCCAAAAATATAAATATAAATATTCAAAGATATCCCTTATCATCAACTTCCCATTAGTAAAAATACTGGGTTTTACGCGTGTTTACTTCCAAACATTGAAATTGGATTGAAATGCTTCAATTTTCATTGCTTGGTAGTTATTTTAGAGTGTGTATGTGCATGTTTGGAGGGGTTCCTTGGAGTGTTTTTGAAGATCAGTGGAGTTATTGAATCCAGATTTTGAAGTAAAAACCACTTCGTCTGGGTCTCTGACAGGATTCGGAGGACTGATGGAGCACAGAGGGAGGTGTTTTGTACTGCTTTCATGTGTTCAGTCCCACTGAGAGAGGAGCAGTAGGGAAAGTTTCTGTATGTGTGTGGTGTGGGTGTACAAGGGCGAAGACTGAAAACAATATCAACAACCATTCGATGGATTATAGTGCACAGAAATAGTGTGTCTAAAACTATTGAATGGATCAACAAGAAATAATTTTCTCGTGACTTTGGTGCTCCCCAAACTTTACCATTGGAGGGCTTTGGACAGACTTTTATGTAATTGCATATGTTCCCATGAGGATGAATTGTCATAACCCTGGTCATACTCTGATCTCACATTAGCCACCATTATCTGATCTAAATTACTAAACTTGTTACAAATACAGGCTAAACATGTAATACAGCAGGCAAATGTTTGCCATCCGTGTTTTTGAGAACTGTAAAACATTAAAAGAAAATTTGCCTGCAGCATGTAATTTCAAGACAACCAAATTGTTCCTCCATCACAAAAAAATATTATAAATCACATTAGTTAACACATTGTGTAAGTTCAAGGCTGAATCAAATGATAACAACATTTATGAAATTAATTAGCTAAATGCTAAATACACATATTGAGCCAGATTCAGAAGCTGGTTTAAACGACTGTTGCCTGGGAAAAGCGGGGTCGTACTTATTCAAGTCTGTGTCTGTGTGAGCTTCGTGTGTGTACATATGTATGAGAATATGATTAAGACCAGACGGGCAGGGGAGTGTTCTGCCCTTGGAAACAGTTATGCTAACAGATGTGTTCATTTGAGAAAGCAGCTCACAGCATGTACTTTCTATTTTAACTGACAACCCCCGCAACACTCATACTGCTGGGAAGCCTCTCATGTCTTTGAATGAGATCACAGGCACCAGACTGGTTATTTGTTGTTTTAGAGTTTGACAGGACAAAAGATTGTGGCTTTTCATTCCTCCTCTTGAGTAGAATTTAAATATTTGTACATTCAGTGTTTTATGTGTCCTTCTCTTCCAGCGCAAGTGTATCTATTTATTATAATTATTATACTGTTAATAAAATGATATGATAATATTACAGCACAGAGAAATGCAACGTGTGTCCAACAGTTTCATGACATTAATCAGTAAATAAGAATTCTGGAAAATAGTTTTAATTAACACTCATTACATACAGATGCTCACATTAAGAACTGGTTAATTAATTTATGAGAATGAGAAATGAGCTTCTGACCACCATAGAATATAAACATTAAAAACAACACACACATAGAATTCAGAAGAAGTGCACGTGTACTACAATATGCTAATCCAGAACGGCTATGGAGCTTCTGTTTTCCTGGATGAATGGAGTTTGAACATTCAGGCAGTAGCCTCTGACCGACCTCTGATCAAATGCAGTGTGTTGTTTCTGGCCACCTGCTCCCCTCTGGCACAGCTTTGAACTTCCTTGTATATGTGCGACCTACAAAGTATGTGTTTGTAAGGTTGTGTGCAACATCTGGAGGTTGACTCCATCAGGAGGTGGGGAGATGGCCATAAAGCAGAGCTGATGGGAGGTGGCTGGGTTGGGTCGGGTCGTTATTCAAACCAGATGAGGGTAACTTCTGAGGAATATAAACACTACTGTTTTTACTTTATTTAATTTACTTTTGATTTTCTCTTTTTTTTTCCACCTTTTTTTCCTTTTTTTTCAACACCCTTTACTTTTTTTTTTTTTTTTTTTTTACCAGAAACACTTTAGTCCAAATATGATTAAATAATCAAATGAGTCATGTCCTTAAAAAGTTTTTAGATGATTAAGACACAAAACTACATACAGAGATGCAAAATGACTACAAATAGACGCAAAATGACCCCAAAGAAATCCAAAAGGACTGCAAAAACATAAAAAAGAACTTGGCCTTGACATAAAGCAACTACTGAGATGCTCATATTATTATATTATAATTATTATTATTAAATGCAGCATGCTACATGCTACAAACTGGGCCTTATTTCCTACCATGGTCAGACATATGGCTAAATACCCGAATATATAATAATTAGATGACATTCAGTTTATGTGGCACCTTATGTGAGTCGCTGCCAATGCAGTTATCACTGACTGATATGTAAAAAAATGAACTTTTTCTTTTCTTTAAAGGTCCTGCTCTCATGTTACAAATATCAGATAGTTATATGGAAGATGCAAGGTCGTACAAAACAGGACATGATGAATAGAAATTGTATAATATTGTCAGCAGAGTGATTCACAGACAGATAAGATGTTAAAAGTCAGCAGTGTTTGGATTTTTTCATTGTTTGTCTTATTACTAATGCTGGTGTGTGGAGGCGGATGGGGCTGCAGGGAGGTTTGGGGAGTGGTGGAGGAATGCTCAGGCGATGCTATCACACTAATGAACAGGTGCCTGTCCGCTCTCCTCCCACTCTTATCAATTTCCAGGACAAAGCTGGACCCACTAGACAGCTGAACACTGGGCGTGTTACATAATAGGAATCCACTAGAAACAAACAATGGTTGTGTGTGATTGTTTCCACTGGTGCTGGGGTGGACGTGGATTGTCAAGTGGATTGAGATTGTGACCTGAGAGTTAATTCAGGAAGTGTTGCTGCCTGTTTATGGTGAGATATGCGTTTGTATTGGTGTTTAGAGAAAAGCTAGAAAGAAAATGACAAACAAATAGTCAGTACTGAAACTGTGCTTGGAGCAATGAGAGATGTGGAGAAAGCTTAAGATCTGCTTGGCGCAAAAGCAAAATTAATACTGTTTTCTTAAAATGACCTCAATTCCTGCAAATGTGTGAACATGTGGATGTGGATTCCTCCACAAACGTCCCAAGGATGCCCTTTGCCAGTGTGTTGTGTTTTTGTGCATTTTCTGTGAAACAGCTCACTCGTGTTGTGTCTTGTCTCTGAGGGGAAAGCCATGAGAAACTGGGCATCGCTCCTGACGCAGAAGTCATATCTCTCTTTGTGGAAGTGAAACAACAGTGACTAGCAGTGCACAGCCACCCACTTGAACTAAGCTGTGGCCTCAGCTTGTATTTTTGTTGAACAGACTTAGACTATGAAGAATGATGATGTTCAAATACTCAAAAATAACAATGATACACAAACGCACATCAGTCTATTACTCACCATACCACTATTTGCCTGCCTTGACTAGTTTAGATAGCTTAGAATTAAAATGGATGTGTGCGTGTATGAAGTGGTTAGCGTGTATGTATGTGTGTGTGTGTGTGTGTGTGTACCTACATTACTAAAACCATTAGAAATTTGTTCATTTCCAGAATAAAATGAGAAGCTTTTGAGGAGGTGTACTAACACCAAAAACAGCCATTTTGAGTTTGAGTTACACTTCAGTGTGTTTGTGTACGTGTTTGCTTGAGTGGATGAATGAGTGTGTAATGTGGTACATATGTTCTGTGGTAATGTTTGCGGACCGAGGACTGGGAGCGGTTATGAAAACAACGTTACCAAGAGTACAGTTCTCCTGGATCACAGGTTACAGCACCAGGGGGCCGTGGGATAGGCTGGGCCACTGTAGGGTGTGTGTGTGTGTGTGTGTGTGTGTGTGTGAGACCCCAAAAGAGCGGCAAGAGGAGACTAATGTAAGTGACATCATAGTAAAGCGGAACAAGCTGTTTTCATCCTGATGCTATAACCACCTCTGATGTTCCTTTTTGTGTATGTGTGTGTCCACAACCAAATCCATATGTAGTAAAAGGGAGTCACAAATACTGTAATTAAAATTGTTTGAATGGGAATAACAAGCCATTTTTGTAATCCCAAGTATTCTGATTGACGTTCACATCTAACCTTTGTTCAGGCCTTTGGGGCCACATTCAAACCAAATGTGAAAAATAAAAATCCTGTGTATTGCTGACCCTGCAAGTCTAGAAAGTGTGTGTGCATGTGACGGCCATCTTTTGTGAATTCCAGGGTGTTAATCCCAGCAGGGGATCCTGTCTTGACGTTAATGTGATTTATTACTGCATGGTGGAATGTGTGCAGTCTTGTTTCCATACACCAGATGGTGCCACAATGTCTAAAAAAAAAAATGGGCAAGGATCACCATGTGCAGCACAGTAACAACCACGAGGAACGCCCTTCTGTTATTATTTCAAAGCAGAGTAGGTAAAACTTCTGGGTACTTTTCTGTGTTTCGGAAACTGTAGCAGCAAAATGATACAAATCACAATCCTGTTTTAGTATTGTGATCTCTAGATTCCAGTTTATCCTGTTTAGGTTATAAACTGTATTTATCATTAACATATTTTACAATAGAAGAGCTTATGTTCCCTTTTTTAAAGCAAATCTGTTGAATTTACTTCACTCACTAAAACTCACTATCAGGTTTTCCCAAACGTCCGCCTATTTTAACCTTCGCTTTCAGCTCTCTTTTTCATCACCATACATGATACTCAGAAACCCTTCCTTCTTTTTGTCATTATCTTGCTGAATCCCTCGTACTTTGCCGCATTGTCTTTTCTAATGCCCTCTGTGTCTTTTGATGTTCTTTTCCCTCCAAACCTTAGAGTAACATTCCAGCTCTTCACATCTGGGATGCACCTGTCATAGTGAGAAGTCAGTTTTCCCACGAGAGCCCGAATCCTTGTGAAGTTTTAAAGACCCCCACTACCCATTTATTAAGTATAAATATTTACCTGCATGAGTTATAATGCCCAGGCTCTGGAGGTACTCTATGGTTTTACTTCAGTTTAACACTTTATTATTCCAAATGGGAAAATTGGAACACATATCAAACTGGTAACAGAGAAGCTATAAAGAGCAAAAATAAACACATTAGGACAAATTAACTCTTTCAGAATTAAGAAAGTGAGTCTGAGTGGGCGTACAAGGTGAAGTCTGTTATGGTTTAGCAGCAACATGAAATATAAACAGCTTTTCCAATACATAGATAAATACACAAATACATGCAGAACATATGCAAGTATTTTCTGATCTGGCACTCTCTATTGGCAAACACAAGATACAAATCACTTACAAAAATAAAACCGTTTTCCGACCCGACGAAACTCAGGTTTTGGTTTGAGTACCAACTTAGGTAGGGTTAGAGAAAGATCATGGTCATAGTTAAAAGGACTCAGCGCTGAGTGTCAGCAGGAAGTGACACAGCGTCCTGTGTCTCGTCCCTCAGCGGCCTTTATGTCAACAGACAAGAGTGACAATTCTTACACCTGCGAGCAGGCTTTGTCACATGAACGTGAAGCTCTCTACAGTATATCAGACAGTCTACCTTTGTAACTCCCAAATCTGGTGAATTTAATGTTTTCATGCGTTGAAAAATCCTACAGCAGATGTACAAAACCTTTTCAAGGCCAATGACATGAGCCCCAAACCAATAAGACTGGGTGTTGAGTTGTCTGAGGGTTGATGGAGGGCTGCAACTAATACAACTGCAGTAGGTGGGAAGCCAGTGAGGGAACACACCCTTTGCTGCATTTGAAAGCGGTATTTAAAATAGAATTCAGAATTCATGGGCGATAACATGGCTGTACTTAGAGGTCACAGGTTCAAACAACTGAAAAGTGGCCATTCTGTAAAGTAAGCATCTTGAAAAGAGTCTGTTGAGACTTTTGTCTTCCCCTAATTATCATTGGCAGTAGTTGCTGTAGATTTCACCCTAATACTGTTCTAATTGGCATGATGCAGCTACTTGTTCATTTTCCTGCTGCAAGGGAAAAAAAAGTTTGTGTTTTTGTTTGTGTGGATAAATACAGTGATGACTGTGCATCTTGGCGGTTGTCTAAGTGATAGCCTGGATCATCCTTAGAGCCTCTCTGAATCATTATTTTCCAAGCCTGTTGCTGTGGCAGCGAGACGACTATGAGATCTGACCGAAATACAACCACATAAATCTGCACTTAAAAGGGAACTGCCCTGTGTGTATGTGTGTGTGTGTGGTGTCTATCCTTTATGAGTATGAGTTTGATTACAGATGTATTATTGATGAAGTGGAGATGGTATTTATTGTGAGCATTATGAGAGCTGTTTGAGGATAGTATTTATAATATCAAGAGAGTGCATCCAAGGGAAGGCTTGTTTATTGATCAGTATTTAAAATCAATGAAAACAATATCCTTTGCCTCTCCTCTCTGCTCTTCTACTTGGAAATCATTTGCTCATGTCTCCTCCAGAGAACATAAACCTGACGACCATAAAAACACAGAGAGACGCAGAGGGAGGGGTGGGGACAGCAACTTGTTTCTATTAAACCAGGGCCAGGGCATTGTTCTCTGAGAGGAATGATCCAACGCAAGAGGCCTCGCTGATGACCAAGACCTGCTGCCTCTTTGGCTCCATGTGTAAGTCAGTGTGTGCGTGTTTGTGCGGATACTACCATCATGCTAATGTACAAAATGTCATAGCTCTGCGCTCGCAATGGGAAAGGTGGAAATTACACATTGATTGGAAAGCTGCTCTCTGCCCCCTCTATTGTTGAGCTGCCAATCCGTCTGCAACCAATAATAAACATCGGTCAGAGTGTGTGTCTCTGTGTGAACGGGAGGTCACTAAGCAGCCTCTCCTTCCCTGTGCTCAATAACAAACATTAACCAGAGTGTGGTAACGGTCTAAGACACTCACATATTCGCCGTCAGTCTTCTGAGGAGGTCTGTGCCACTTTGCCATTTTCCCACAGTGCTGGAAAACTACAGACATGGATACTGGGTTAAACTTGACACACAAACTCACGTATATGATATATTTGATTATTAGAATTACAATTGATAGTGAATCTTGTCCTCCAGTTGTTTTCTGGAACCAGATGTACAGTATATGTTGGTGAGTCTTGTATTTGCTAAATTTCTTCAGTGTTGTAGCCTGTGGGACAAGTTTGTAACTCTTTCATTTTTCATCCTGAATTCAGAAAATCTTCCTCAACTATAATCTTAGTAATCCTTAGGATGTGAGCAAGCGGCAACCTGCGGGGCTGAAAAAAGAAGCCAGCATGCAAGTGCCAGCCACGTGAAGCTGGCTCCAAAAACAAGTCAATCCCCATGTTAAAATGCTCAACTTTACAATAGGAATAAACATTTTTACAGCCTGGTACAAAAACAGTTTCGGTCTCTATAGCTAATTTCTCCCTTTGTGGCAACTGTATGGTAATGAAATTGTATATAACTCACCTGTTTACATTGTATTAAGGCTTAAATTTATGCATGATTGAGGGCGTGTCTGCTTTGACTGACAGGTGGGTGAACGCGTGCCTGTCCCAACCTGGCTCTCTTTTCATAATGAAGTTATGAAGAAAGTTACCCCCAAAAAATGAAAATAAAAAAAAGTATAAAAGTATTCTGGGAGATGAGTCAATTTAAGCTGCAACATTTCTCAAATGAAACTCCGAGCAGCTCTGCTGGAAGAACAGCAGTTCTTATTTGATCGTGATTCCCCTATAGCCGCAGTTAATTTTGTTATCTTCTACTTCGACAGCGCTTTATTGAGTTCTCATGTCGGGCCAACAAAGCACCCACTGAACTGAACTGAGAGATTGAGCGTGAGAGAAAGCCATGTTGCAGACAATGTGGGGGATTTAGCAGAACTAAGATAGCATGAGTACGAGGATGAAAGAGAGCACTGAGATGTGAGAGTGGGGCCGAGGAAGATATGAGAATGTCAAGGGCACTGACTTCTAGTGTGTGAGAGACCTAATTGAGTTAACAAGACATCAGATGTGTAACAACTTGAAAATGTGAGGGAAAGTTATACCACTGACGAAGAGGCTGGACTCGAGAAACATACAGCTTAAGTGTTTTTTTTGAATGGTTGTTTTCATTTGATTCCATTTCAGCTAATTTGCAGAAAGATGTGGTACAAACTGTCTGCAAAAGACGCCTCGTCGGAGGATGTAAACAAATGTACCTTATCTGAAACGGGGTGCATTCAGACTCGATCCCGAACCACGACGAGAACCATATGACCTCATCTGGATCTGCCAAAGGAAGACTTCTAGGGAAAGTTAACTTTTATTTGTACTGTATGAAACATCTACCACAAGCAAACATCAAAGCTACTCCCTCATTATTTCAATGCATCACATAATAACCACGTGTCAGTCTGTGAGAACTGACTCTTCCTGAGTCTGACTTTGATCGCGTGAAACAGATGCAGTGTGTTGTGACGCAAACTCTGAGCCAGCAGCTGATAATTGATCATTACTGATAATTACTGAGGGTGGCTCCTGATACTGGACGCAGTCAGTTAATTCCTAACTTGAACATCTTGTAAGAAACCTGTCAACACAAACAAATGCTCCCAGCAGCTATTTTATTGGCCCCACCTAATACAATCTAATGCAATTCAATACAACAGCGATACCATTAATTATACCTTTATGGAGCTCATAATGTGAGGGGTCAGAATAGCAGAAACACATCTGAATATAATGTAGTCCAGTACAAAACTGTCTTAAAATCATAAAAATAAACTTTATGGCAGGGCTGTAGATTGCAGTAGACAATTGAACAGATAATCATAAAAATCATACTGTTTCCTGTAACAGAGGAATCCGGAGATGGTGCTGGGCAACCAATAAACCTTTCCCTCCTCCTCTCTCTGTTATTGTTAGCCTGTTTGGATCACAGCAGCAGAAAGTCCCACATTGTAGATCTAAATAAACACATGGGGGATGTTCTACTCATGTGATAACTTGTTATAATTCTCCCTTGGTTTGTCATTGCAAGCAACACCTTTCATGTTTTACATGGTTGTTTAATCCATTGTTAATATAAAGATATTGATTAATGCAGGTTTGAGGATAAATGCAACAACATTAAATGATAAATACAGATAAACTAAAGACAGAAAGACAAAAAAATGTGAAAAAGGCCTAATGTGTTGATTTAAAATTCACAGGAAAAGTAGAAATCATTTTAAAACTGTACACAAAACTGAGCAATTTACAGAGTGTTGCTAATACAAGAAAGAATTCACTTTTGAAGAACATAATGTTGCACTGAGTCAGGATTTGGAGCCGAGACATCATTCCATGCAGAGTCTCTGTTACAGGGATTTTATTTGTGGAGCTGGGCTGTGTCTATGTGTGTTTGTGGAACAGTATGTGCGTGCGTGTGTATGTGTGTGTGTGTGTGTGTGTGTGTGTGTGTACTTATCTCAACATGCTCACTATGAACATAACACTCAAATTGAAAACATGTTTTTCACTACTGTGTACTAGGCACACATGAGAGAGAGTGGGACAGAGAGCATCGACACACACACACACATGCACGCGCGCGCTGACACGCAGAGTGATTACCGGTTAGATCATAGAATCTTCCAGTGGTCTTGCTTACTTTGGCCCCTGTGTCTCTTTCTTTGTTATCCCTCCCTCCATCCCTTTACTTTGTTATCCATCCCGCGGTCCATCCTCTCTCCTTACCCGACGTCTGACTGTCTTTTCTACGTGATCAAAGGCTGAACCCCTCCCTGTGAACACTCATTTTCATTACACCATACAACAACAGAAGTACGTGCACTACTCCCACAGCACTCCCACTCTGTCTGTCATGCACACACATACACACAAGCACACGCAAAAACACTTCCTTGAAAATGTTCTTTAGGCTGATTTGCTGCGTAATTCATGTATTCACACACTAAACATCTGCAATAACACACAGCGTGTTCTGAGGTGTGGTGGGGTTTGGTCCAGATGTGTATCGTGTTTGTAGTCAGCAGACAGAGTGACGAATCCCAGGAGACTGTGAGGACTGTCCACAACCATCCTCTTCAAATTCTTTCTTTATTTCATTCTTACTTTCTCACTTTCTCCTCTCAGTATAGTTAGGTCAGTGCTTAAACCAACTTCTGGCTCGCTCTATAAAAACAAAACCTTTCGGCTAATCAAATCCTCACCATCTGTTCCACAACCTCCTCAAACTTTCCAAACTTGCCATCTCTTACAATCCCTGCTGCTCTCACTCATGTTCATCTTAAAATGTGTATCCTCCACAAGCCCACAGCAGCTGTGTTTTAATGTGGACTGCACAATATGTTGCAGTAGTTTAAATGCTAATAGATACCCTCGCTGCACCGCAGGCTCATATAAGCAAATATAAACTTGGAATAGTGTCTCTCATTACTGGTGCAACAGTTTTATTCATTGTGAAAAAGATGCCAGACCCTGGTACACCGAGAGTGAAAGTAAAAGAAAATAACTGCAAGGTTAAAAGCAGAAAATATGGGCAATTTTCTTCACGCTGACACTTATTATGCAAATGTAACTGTGCAGTTTTCTCTGCCTTAGCGTTCACAGAAAACTGCACACATGCATCGTTTGTACAGAGGGATATTTTGTACCCTTAAAGCACAAATAATCAATCAGTAGTCAATAGTTACATATATGTAAAATATATATCAGCTCAGAGCATTTTACTGTCTTTTAGTTCACTGTTCTGATTTTCCAGCTCACAACTTTACTCTTTTGTTTCGCTAACATCACTGTGTAGTTTTTGGTCGCGGCAGGCAGTTGTTTACAAAAAAAAAAAAATCAGTTAAATTGACTTTGCTACTGCCCAACAGAAAAGACAAGAACAGACAAAGCTAGGAAGCTAGCTGGCTAACAAACAATATCACATTTAGCTGCTAAAGAGCCAGGTATTTACCTCAGGAGTGAGTGGACACCAGGCAACTGATTGATAACAAATTTGACAAATCAATATAAAAGGAGATAATACGTCAATGTTGTATTTACAGCTTGTTTCTGCTGCCCTCAAGTCGCCAAAAACATCCGGGACGTTTACGGTAGATCAGTCATTACTAAACGCTGTCCATTGAAAATGATAAGGAGATACTGTATTTATTTTTACAGAAACTGACCTATTGTAGAAGTAAAACTTCACACCATCAGAATAATTTGAAAGAAGATATACAGCAATAAACTCAATATAACTGATGCAATATACTGGTCATCGTTTTTTAATTCCTTGAAATGGGTAAATTATTTCTAAGCAGTTATCTGGAAATACAGAGAAGGTGTGTGTGTGTGTGTGTGTGTGTGTGTGTGTGTGTGTGTGTGCATGTGGATATCCAGCACATCTCTTTTGCAGGTTGGAGGGTTGTATTTTCTTTTTAGTAAGATGAGTACTGCACTTCCTTCCGCAGATTAAATAAACCAACCACTTTCTAATCACACAGAGCCATCGTAGTGTTGAGGCAGACGGGTATGTGCACAGTCAGCTCTGAGTCAGAGAACACACACACACACATTATTACAAAAATGTGTTCACCATCATTGTAGAGAAAACAAATACTCACAGCAGTATTCACACACTTACAGACACTCACAATGTAGAAAAAGGTAAAAACATATGTATATATGTTCATGTATATATGAACACACATGCACTTTATGTCACATGTGAGGACACTGTATTGATTTATGTGAATTTCCTGAAGTCATACACTAACCCTAACCACACCCACTTCAGGCCTAACCACAGCTCTTACTCTAACCTTATCCTAACTAAAGCAAATCTGAATAATGAATAAATGGTTAACCTTTATGGCACAATGCTTTTTGCCCACACAATCCACTAGTGAAGCACAAACTGTCCACCAGACTACAGCTCCTACTTCTGCCATCATCGAGTAAATGTCAGTGGTGCGGTTTCCTTTGAGGTTTCATCTAGTGAAACCCACACAGAGTTGAAGCAGCCCTATGAGGTCTTACAACAGAAGGTACAATTGAGTCAACAATTTTAACTTAATACAGTAAATTATACCATAATCCTGATAAGCAATCATGAGTTCCAGGCCTTTGCTGCAGTTTAAATAATGTTCCTTTGTCTGAGGAATCTAGCACTCAGCAGAGGTGATAGCATCTCAACTTGGCGGGCTTTATCTTCTGCTTGTCCTCTGTGTGAGGGGGTGTTTTAGTGTGTCATTACCATGCAAGTGTATTTTAACGATTTTTGTCCATTTACATTTATGAATCTCTGTGTTTATTTTGGTTTGAGAGAGGGCTTGTAAATACAGTTTTTAACGGCTCATGTGTGCAAGTGTGCATTTAAAAAAAAAATCTTTTCTTTATGTGGACATGAAGAGTGTGTGGTTATGTTGGCAGGGTGTGTGTTGTGCTAGTCTGGCCCCAGTGGTTTTACGATGTATATCAGGCCGCTGCTTGGTCCAACAACCAGAAGATCAGAAATAGAGCTGTTATTCTAGCAAAACGGTAACTGTGAGATACAGTTTCACACACGCACACCCACACATCAGTGCGCTGTACGTACACAAGCCAATTATGCACATTCATAGATGGGCACACACACACACACACAGCCAGTTGCTTCTGTTTCCAGCTCTCTCTCGCTCTCTTGGTGCATTCCTCAGTCTGCATTGACCTTTCAACTGAGAGGTCAGATAACATCTCAGGGGATGTACTCTACTGCCAGAGTTTTCCTTGAATTGTTGACTTAGCAACAATAATTGGTCTGATTTGAACTTCGTGGAGGCATTTCATGCAAAGGTATTCACCACAGATATTTCTGACTTTGAGGCTTGGGGGTTTTTCGCTCCTCAATATTTTGGCTTTACCCCCCCCCCCCTCGGGCAGTCTAAAGGAGGAATGTACATGCGTATATCAACACACACACAATTATTGTATAGAAAATGTAGTGTTATGTGTATGGAGTATGTAATAAGTGTTACGACCCAAGTCCTATTGCTTGTTTTCAAGGATACATGTCAGTCATAAAATAACCTCTTACCTTCATTCCTGAGAGAAAAAAAATACAACAGAGTACAACACAGTCTACTTTTTTATCCAAAAACAGCAATGTTTGTGTGCACATATGCATGAACTCACACACACACACACACACACACACACACACACACACACACACACACACACACCCTGAGTTGCAAGTCATGTCTCAATCAATGTAAGCTGATCCTTCTCATCTGGTTTTGGTTTAGATAGAGCCCATTTCAAGAGTGATTTGATCTAAGTTCACCCTGTGGTGTTTCTGTTCACCAGGACCATACAGCTCGCTCACGTACTGCTTTCTTAGCTGTACATTACACACACACACACACACACACACACACACAGAAATGCTTATACCGGCAGTGAGAGAAAAAGAGATATTTCCTGCACACTCCAGTCACTTGACCCTGTGTCCCAATATGTTAATCATTTCCTGCTGTATAATCCAATGAAACGGTTGGATTCACTGACTTATTAGATTAGTCAGACTAGTGTCCATGTTGGGGAACCAACAGATCTGGATCTGGACTCAATTCAGTGGAAGAGTGCTTCCATTACAAGTCCTACAACTCTTTTTTTTTTTACAGTTTCTGAAACATATGTACATTCTTTCTTCAAACTTAAAACTTACTGATGCAGTGAAATCTCATCCTCCCAGCTTCAAGAAGAAGAGTTCAAAAATAATCATAATAATAATAATACTTACCCAGTTAAAGGCTGCAGTAAGATGTGATTCTGCTAACGTTACCAGCACTGACGCTGGAACATGTGACCACATGACAGGCTTAGCCTACAAGTTACAACAATGCTAGCAAGATGTTGAAAAAGTCCCCCCCCCCCCCCAATAAAGTCAAGTGCCGGATATGCCAAAGGAAAGAGGCATATCACAAACAACAATACAACAAGTTTGGCAAATCACCTGGAAACTGTGAATAAGCAGCTTGGCCGCTTCTGGCAACCTGCATGCTAACAAAGTATAACAGTGAAGTCCAATTTTCCTCCTCTATCTCTTTGTGATGATTATACAACTAATGAATGAAAGAATGAAATATGGCAAAAGCATAATAAAACAATAGAATGAGATGTAATGTTAAGATTACCACAGCAGCTAACAGCAAGTTAGCTAGCCTGGAGAATAGTTTTCCCATTTAAACTTTTAATTGTCTGCACGAGACTAAACAGGAGGAGTCCAGCGCCAACATTTCAGCAGAGTAGAAGAATGGAAACCTTTATCTAGGACTGATATCCATACTCAGTTGATCACATTTCAACTTTGACCCACACCGTGCACCCCCTTCACCTCTGGGACGGCCCTAAATGTCTTCTTCCTGTCTACGTCGACTACGCGGTGATTGGGGCTCTAGCTCTGATGTCCCCCCCAGGGCTAAAGAAGACCGAATGGACACGCTTCACAACATTAGATGACACAGCTGCGGTGAGGAGCAGCTGTTATATTACTCCTTGTACCAGGGGAACCCAAAACCTGGTCACCCTGCTCAATATAAATGGGCTGAACAGAGCTGTAACAACGACTAAGCTACAGCGGGACAGAGGCACACATGCCACCTATTTATGCCTTAGTAACTACTCCACTTTTGCTTCTCATTTTATCCCTCCTCTTTCAGTTATAGTGTTCCTCTTCCACTCCTCTCTAGCTCCAGTTAAACAACTGCACAGCATCATTTATTCATGCCCTGTTTGCAGCACTGTGATCTGATTGGACAGTTGTTTTTTATTAGGTCTGGCAGTTACAGCTCCATCAGGTCTCGGTCTCATATCTGTGTGCATAGGTGTGTGTGTGTGTGTGTGTAGAGAAACACTGGGAATTGAAACAATTGACAGAGAACATAAAACAGAGGATGGCATGTAACCAGAGGAGGGAAATAAAGAAAGTTGAGAGAGGGATACTGAGAGTGGGTGGAACAGAAATAGAGAAATGGATGTTTTCTGTAAGGCTCTACTCTTTGTAATGAGATCCTGACAGTTCTTTGTTTGTCCTCCTGCACCTGGCTGGGGGTTGGATGTAGGCCCGAGAGGCAGATGTTCAGATGTAGAACAAGCCCTTCTCCTTTGTGTCTGTGTGTGTCTGCGTTTGAGTATGAATGTGTGTGTTTGAAAAGGGTCCTTGAGGCTTGTTGGACCTGTGTGGTGTTTATAAACTCTGCAATATTGTAATTCAGGGGTTAAAATAAAACCTGTGTATGTGTGTGTGTGGCCATACAGATGTGTAGGTGTATTTGCTTGAGTGTCAGACCCCTCATCAGCCCCCCATTATGTGTCTGAATGATATAATACAAGCAACCAGAAGAGAAGGAAGAAACAAAGCAGCATGCAGGATCAACAATTACTGTTTACATTGAAGAGAGCAGAGAACTTTTATTATGTTTAGACACTGTCCTCCTGTAAAAAAAAAAGTCTGTGTTAACACAGGACTTTGATACAGTAGAGCAGAGTTTGATTCCCTTGCAGAAAGTAGCACTTTATGTTGTTTCTATTATGCATGACCGTTTCGTCAAAGTTAACTACATTGTTTTATTGTTACCATGACAACAAAGATAGTCTAATGTCGAGGAAGTATTTATTTTATCATGATTTTTCCTGAAACCTACCTCCCAGTCGGCATGTTTATTATAGCAATCATGTCAACGAAGGTACGATATGCCTGCCACAATGGGGGCGCTATTTCAGGAGACCTTCCTATGGCTTGTATTGAAGGATTGAACAAAACAACCAGGTTGGAGGACTGGTTCATATTTTATTACCCTCTCAAGCTAATAAAACTAAGATATAAACAAAAATGAGATTGGTCATGCCACAAAGAATCATGATAAGTTAAATTTACATTGGTCTTTTTCTAGACTGACTGTTACCCTGGACACACGCTAATCCTTCCATCCTAGCAGACAGAGGTTAAGTTGCCCTGCTCAGAGCCACAGCCCCTGACTTTCTGTGCCCTTAGTTCAAAATGTGTTGTCACTGTTTCCTCTTGCCGTTAAATCAGATTCTGAGTGCTTTAGATTGTGATCAAGGATGCATGCTAACATGCATTAATTTCACTCAAATGACCACACACACTGAAAAGCAGGACGACACTCCATTTTCAGGACAAATCCACTCTATTGTGCTTTGCTCTGAGGTTAAATCTGTATGTGTGGAGTAAGACTTACCAAAATTAGAGTGTGCAGCTTTGAAGATCCAAAGCAATGGAAGCCCTGCAAACTCAAGTCTAGTGACATATATAGTTTATCTTTTAAAAAAAAACAAAAAACTGTGCTTGTCTCAAAACCGGTTTCCTCTCTTGCAAATCACCCCATGTTCTCAAATCTTGACTAACAGACGAAATACTCAAATGTGACGTGTGCTTGCTCGACAGTTTCCTCTAAAATCTGCTTTTATGAATCGGACTGCTACACTTACAGCAAGTATTATTGAGCTGCATGAAAACATTGGATGTGGTTATTCCCAGTTCGTACCACTCTAACAGGTAAGCAGCTGTTGCGAGTACAGAATCTACAATTTCCATAAGGTTGTGTTGGCCTCTGAGCATTGGGATGACACTAAAAATAAAATGGGACATTCAAACTCTAAAGCACTAACAGCCTATAAAAATGTTTTTGCATATTATACAGTATGGTGCATTAGTTATTATTTTAGAATAGGTCTGACACAGTGTCAGCTGTGTTTATAGTAGCCAGACAGAATAGTTTGGGAATTTGTGAGGAGTATTGTTCATCTTTTAGCCATTTGTGTTTCTGTCTCTGCCGTCAGGTCACACAGATACAAACTCATATTTACACTCTTTTGTTGCAGTACTTATAATGTGGATCTGATTCGTCTTTCAGTTGTGAGGAGTCTTTTCTAAGTAAAGTGATGGAGGGAATAACTCCTCTCTAATGATTTTAACTGCTATTTCTTTAAAGACAGAAACATTCCCCAAGGCGAGCAGCACTTTCACACACAATGATAGAGTAGGCTGTAGACGAAGTGGTACACAAGGGAAAGAAAGTAAGAAAGAAAATCACTGAGCTTCCAAAGCAGCCATTATGTGGAGATGATTGAAGTAAAGGGCAAAGAGATGGATGGAACAAAAAGAATCAACATTACAAAAAGACAAGCAGTGATAATAACTGACATAGACAGCAATGGAGACTGAAAGGAAAAGAGAAAAGGTGAAGGGACAGAAAGAGCTGTTTCTAAAGGTATGGCACAGTAGCAGCAAAAAGTCTCCGTACAATTCTTTTTTTACTGAATTGTATTTTCATGAAATCTGAGACTGACTCTGTGAACACTGCGTGTGCGTTAACGTGTGCATGCATGTGTGTTAAATATATTGCCCCATAAAACTCAGTTAAATAAAGCTCCTCAAACTTACCCCTAGGTTCATAAAATTATAAATTGTTGACTCAGCTGTAGGATGAGCCTGTCTATTTTCACATGCATGTACAAACATAATATAAACCTATTTGTATACAATTCCACTCAAAAATGTCCATACAAACATACACAAATTCCACTCATCTTGTCTTGCTATTTGTATATTATGTCAAATTGTTGGTGAAAGTGACCTATTCACAAAAAGTGAAAAAAACATATATTTCTACCCATAAAACATTACCATACCACAATATTCTTTTTCAGATAAACCCAAAATTGGCAAACAGCCTTAGCTAAAATAAAGGCCTATCTGTTGGTATCCCCTATTGTCAAAAATCACAGTTATAAGAATGTAATATTTAAATCCATATCCTAACCTAAGTCAAAAACCAAATTCTTTCTGATCTATCTGATTCTTCTTTTCTTAGCTTGATCTCACAAGAATAGGAAAATCACAGGCATGACCTGCAGGCACCTAAACAAATCCTGGAGTTCTTCACAGGACATGAGACACAGGCCTGCATGCAAGGACGCACACTGAAGCACACACACAACTGCTGCACTACTCCGTACAGGATATGAACCCAACTGATGTAAACTGACTGAGCAGATAAGGTGGTGCTACCCCGCTGGCTGAGGCAAAGAATTAAAGCAGACAAGGTTTCAAAAATAACTATAACATGGTTATTTTTATTTTTGCTCTAGCAGAAACTGGATGTTGTACTTTTCCCACCAGCTAATTGCCAACCTTGGCATTTGGTTCTGGGTCGGCAAAATCAGAACATTTTTGCTGAGAACAGCTGCCTGCTGCTGCTGCTGCTGCTGCTGGGAAATGGGGTTGGGCCATAACAGTCTGCTGAAAATTTTCTATGAGTTTGTCAATATGCGCAGTGCTTTTCATTCATCTAATTGCATGCTGATTAGTGGAGCTTTATGTCAATTGTGATGGCATCTGTATAAGACTTATGGTGAGAGTTGTAAATATCTCCTATAAAAATACCTGAATTTTTGAAAACACTCTCTAAATCATCCTAAAATCAGCTCTTACAACAAGAAAAAAATGTGTGCAGCATCTTCTCTGTGCATCTCAGATGAACATAAACACAAGAAAATCTCCTTGGGACCCCATTACCTGGTTTGCTATAATGGAGGGATATCTACGAATCTGGCAGTTGTATTTAGGGTCTGGAGGTGGCCTGTGTTGGTGCACAGTTTTAATCAAAAATAGATACGTGTTTAAAATAACGATACTATTACCACCACCCTCTAATTATTGTGCAAAGAAGTGTGTCTATTTCTATGTGTTTGTGTGTGCACATGGTGGATGTAGAGGACATTGTGTCATCACCCTGGGTAAACACTGAATGAGTCACGGCTGACCTTGGGTGGATTTCATTAATGGGCAAACAGTGTCTATCTTTATCTCAACAATCTGAAAACGAGATGAACAGACACGTCAGACTCGGAAGAAGAGGGATAAGCAGAAGGAGCGTCAACGATGATGTCGGGTATGGCGACGTGGCAACTGAAAGTTGTGCAGACAGAGTAATTAAAATATGAGGAAACAAAGTGATAGAGGGAGAGAGAGATATATAATGAAAATGAGAAGATAGGAAGGCTTCAGCGATGTTTTGTCTGCATTTTCATAAGGTAGAACATAGCCCCTCCCTCCATCTCCCATCTCCATGGTGATATGAATGTGTGTGTGTGTGTGTGTGTGTGTGTGTGTCTGTCTGTGAGTGAAGGGGGGCAAACAGAGGATAGAGTGAGAGAGAGAGAGAGAGAGAGAGAGGAAGCAAAACTGAGGGGAATATTAAAGGAAAGAAATAAAGAGTGCATTAGAGCAGAATGCCCAATTTCCCCAAGGTAGTGATGGCAAATTATGGTTTCACACCTCAACTGAAGTTTATAGCAATGACTGCAGCAGACACACACACACACACACACGCACCACACACACAACAAGATGCAAATGTTGCAGCACAGATCTCTCACTCTGCAGTTTTATTTAATAACATCAAACTATACAGATATATTAAAATGCTCCACTCTGATATTAGAAACAATTTTTCTCTCATTTCCCATTTGCTTCTCGTTCCTTCTCACTGTCTCTTTCTCACGTGGCTGCATGAGCAAAGTGTTGACAATAAATTAATTACACTGTCATGAAGAGGCTGTAGCCTGATCTCAGTGTGATTAGATGCTCGACAGAACATAATTAGAACATGCTGCATACATGATAGGCACATACACATATATATCCTACAGTCATGCTCTCATGGACACTCACAAGATGGAATGTAATTGAATAATTTTATTTGCTCTCGAAATATTACGTTTCCTGTGCCTGCATGGTGAGGTGCTCACTGTGTATTGCTTATGTGTAATCCAAGAAAACCGCAACCAACAGAAGCAGTGCTATATTTCTTATGCTACAGGAGAAGTCCTTATGCCAAAGTATGATGTACATTGTCAGTGCATTCAAACAGCTTCTGACCTGCTGCCACTACGTGAAAGGTACTGTTAAGTTAAGCAACTGAAACTATTGTAAAGATTAATTCTTCTTCTTGTACATCCATCCATTTTCAACAAAGGCAAACAAAGGCAGCAGAGAAAACTTACAAATAAACAGTTACTCCATGACACTATTACACAATATGTCCTATATTCTTTTCTGCCTACTGTAAGACTTCACACGTGCTATGAACATTGGGATACAACATTCCTATTTTTCTGTAAATTGGTCTTGTTATGATTGCTGAAAGGGTTCAGGGAAATCTTCTAAACAAGCTGATTTGCACCAGGAAGAAGTGAAATCATCTCAGCCCATGAAAATATTTTCACTGTGTTGAGAAAAATGTGATTTTAAGTCTAGAGAGGATAAGCCTGTCGCCTCACAATTGCTGCACTGGGAGTATCTCCTCTTTGAAAATGTATCTTCTTGACTTCACTTCTTTACTTTTAGTTCTGTTCTTAGCAAATGAATTTATCATAGTCATAATGTAAGTCCACTAACCCCTTTAATTTCTCTCCTATTTAATTTGTTGTAGAATCATTATCCCTGCAATTACTAAAATATATGTTTCATGATGCGAAGGCTCAACACTGCACTAAATGTCTTGTTAAGTCTGTGTTTGTGCAACCTCTGCTGCACAAACACACTGATAACACTGCAACAGTAAAACAAATTAAATCTGCAGTTAATAAGACAGCATGTATTTAGTATAACAACATACTGTACTGTGCCTTCATCTCTTTAAGTGTGTGCGTGATTATGTGTGTGCTTATACACTATTTAATGCATGTGAAGTTGATAATCAATAAGGATGTGGCTAATTATATTTGATTATGATGTTATTTACAAAGTGTCCCTCCCATGGACAAACAAGTCCATGGGAGGTTGATTAATATACACCTGCGTGTGTATTCAGACACACACATGCACACACACACACACACACACACACAGTTACCATGGTTACCCCCTCTGTGTGTGGTATCACAGATCATCTACATTTCAGAATGTTGAAGGCAATTACCATGAACCTGACCTCACACACACGCACAAATTAACACACACACACACACACACACACACACACACACACACACAGATTAGCTGAATCACTTTAATGACTCTCCTGCCCAATAGAACCCTGTGCAAACTAAATTATCAGGAGCTCATCAGCGTCTGTCAGAAATTGAGGTCGGAGATACGAAGAGATACAAGGTTTTCATCCAGCAGCTGTCTGAGCTTCATTTGAAGCTGAACCCAGTGTATGAGAATAGATCTAAGATATCTTCATCTGGGAAATGTACAAAGTATAATGATAGTGTGTGTGCGAGTATGTGTGTGTGTGTGTGTGTGTGTGTGTGTGAGAGAGGGAGAGAAAGAGAAACGATGAGGAGACAGTTAAAGGGAAGTGTGAGGAATGTGAAACAGGGAAGCTGCAATATGGACAATCTGTTTATCCAGTGCAGATACTGCAGCAGATATTGTCAGGTGTGCAGTCCTCAGCGTGTGCAAGTGCATGGGTGCTTACATAAAAGAGGAAATTAGTAATGATCCCCTTGCTGATCTACTCTATCCATCTATCAAAAACTAAATTTCAGAATGCTCCCTAATACTACTACTAAATACCACTAAAGTTTGCTTGTGTTTTTACCTCCACATCCCAATTTTAAATCTCTCTTCATCCCTCCACCCTCCACTCCTTCCTCTGACTTAAAGGAGTGAACAGGCTCTGCAGTTTCCTCTTGGCTGAGTTATGAGCATATGGGGAGACATTTGTCAGACTAAAATGCACCATTGAAGCCAGCTCTCTCTCTCCTTAGGTGGAAGCACAGTATGTCGTTAATCACCTCTGAAACAAATACTTCCCATATAAACACACTTATACACACACATACACATCCACACACACAACAATCGATACACATTCACAGTCGTAAATTTAAAAGAAAATAAAACTGCGCACCTAAACGCAGACACACACACACACATACACACACTTTTTCTATTAGGCTGGTTTGGGTCCAGCTGTACAGAACTCTTTGTCTGTTCCTGCTGTGCTGCAGAAGCTGTTTATTGGGCCTGTTCGTGTGTGTGTGTGTGTGTGTGTGTGTGTGTGTGTTTGGGTGTGTGCAGCTGCTGAGGCAAAGCACCAGTGGAGGCCTTTGCTAATGACCCCATCCGTGGTGCGAACACCTGTGGGAATGACCGACCTCAAAAGAGCTGCAGAGGATCATGGGACAGCACCCACCATGCCTCAAAGAGACTCCAGAAAACATGGCATTAACTCACAGCACTGCCAATTAGTGCTGTGAGCCTCTGTGGGTTTTGCCTTTCGCAGACCAAGTCAGTGTCAAATTGTATTCGCAGAGACTTAACTAGGTTTGTTTTAGCTTGTTCTGATTGATCGGGTGGCCAGGAAGCACAGCACTGTGAGACAGTGAGACAGTGTTTAGAGAACCATGCAAAAGATAGTTTAAGACATTTGGGATGTCAGTGGCAGAGCATTTGAGATTCAACCTTATACTTTCAAAGTTTGCTTGATGTTTATATTCCGATGTAAAAACTGATTGTTTTTGTAAAGGAAAATAGTTTTAATTTACTCCAGCTGTAGATTTCCATCAAGCATCAGCTCATTATATTGAACTTTATTATGTTTTCCCTGGATTTCAAAAACAGAAGCACCGAGGCTTGTTTTTTTCAATTCATAAAAATAAAGTAAGCCTTTCTTAAGGACTCCTTATGCTCCTCTTGGTAGCCTTCTGTGAAGCTGACTTCATCTGTAGGTATCATTTTCTAAATCAGGTCCTGCAGACTGAAGAAGGACTCCAAGAAGGACAGGCATTGTCACTAAAGCAACTTCACAACCAACCTGTTCAAAATAGAAAACACTCCTTGTTCAATCTCTCCATCTTTGCCAATTCACTCACTGCCTCTTTTGCTCTCTTTATATCCCTTGCTATCCCATTTTATCATTCCCTCTCTATTGCTCTCCTCCTGTCTTATCTTTAACTCATCGCCGCCACATTGCCCTTGCTATGCTTTTTCATTTGCCCCTAGCACTCTCTTTCTGTCTTGATCCCTTTCAAAAGCTCTCCTCAGTTCTTGCCCCTCCATCCTCCTCTACCACTGGTTTGGCAGAGGGAGTAGCTGAGAGGGAGGAAGGCTACTTCTGGAGATTGCGTTGAATAATACATGCCTGCTAGAGCCGAGTCGAGGAGGCTGACATGGATGGAGTAGAGTCTATTCAGCTGGATATAGAGTTTTGATAGTGTGTGAATATGGAGCATTTATTATGATGACATATGAGGCGGCAGGTGAGCTGCTGATTTAGTAGATCTATTAGAGTCCAACATATGAAAGGAAAAGCGTAGCAGCACACATTTATTTTAGACGCACATGTGCACACAGACCCATTAACAGGGGTATTGAACATCCCCGATTCTGACATATGAGGCACATGAGGAAGCAGGGTGTGTACATGTGTGCATGTCCATTCCTGCGGGTTTAGATCTGATGGGTCACTTGTACCCTGTAGCCTACTGACCTCATCAGACATTGTTGAATTATGGGTAGTGGCACTCAGGTCTCACAGCTGTCTCTCTGCTCAGGGCGCAGTGATAGTGAGTCATCTCTCACTCACACACATGCACACACACAAAAAAACTCTTACACTCACACAGCAGCTGGACTGCAGGGTAGCTGACATTTAGCAGTGGAGGAAAAAGCAGAGAATGTGAGCTGGAAAAAACAACAACAGAGCTGCTGCGATGATGGCGTCAAACACCTCAGTGGAAGCACAGCAATCCAGGAATATTTGTTTTCAGACTGAACAAACTGTACTTGCTAGTTGGTTTGCGGGTTATGTTTTTTTATACAATAATTAACTAATTCTTTGTCAACTGACCATTTTCTAAGCCCTGCCCCTTTCACTTACTGTTGCTACACCTACTCTGCTATGGCACACATGCAGTTTATAAAAATTAGTGTCAGATTTACATGTTGAAATTCTTGCAATTGTCATTTTACAAAGGGCACTTGATTTCAGACAGAGATGAATTAGTCGTCTCCTTTCCTTTGATTTTACTAGCAGAAATGACAGATTTCGTTAGCTCTAGCTAGCTAGCTAATTAAGCTAACATCAGCTATGTGGATTGGTTGAAATCAAATTCAGTCTTCATGTTTTAAACAAGAATCTTGTAAAATGGGTCTTATATGTACTTGATGGCTGTGTTTATGATATAATGCTAAAAGACTGAGGCTAAAGCTGTAAGCTATGTCCCAGAACAAAAAACAACAACAACAACAACAACAACAACAACAACAACAACAACAACAAAGAAACATCTGTATCCTGACCAGTTGATGATCCAGGTAGAAGACGTGCAAATAACGGCACAGTTTAGTTCTTTTATTGCAGTGCAGAGTTAGGTGGTCTTCGCACATGCTACCGAGTAGCCTATGCTCACAAAAAATGTAAGTCTTGAAATACTACACAGTGGTAGTTGTGAACAGTGGTAGTTTTTTCTAACAAAACAAAACAAAACAAAACCTAAAGCCCCACACACTAATAATGAAGAAATCGAAATAAGCTGGCTAGCCAGAGATGCTCACGAATGTAACTCACACTACAGCAGATAAATATAGTGTTTAATCCACTCTTTATAAATCTGCTCGTTTATTTGATTAAGGAAAGACTAAAAAAGACACCACCCTCTAAACACTTCACATATGAAGTTCTTCTCTTACTGCAGCTCCATTTACCATTTGTCTGTCATGTAGAGAAATGTGGAGCTTGACTGAACAGGTTTGTAGTTATGGTTGCTAAGTTATGAATGGACACTGTTCAGGGAGAGGGCTGGCCTGTTGCTTCTGAGTGTCAGTTATGATTTATCTTATTTTATAAGAGACACTGCAGGCTAATGTACTGTATTTTATGATATACGGTGAGTATCTAATGTTATATTCTATTCATTTCTTTGGCGCAGCAAACATGGCGGCCAAAAGAAACAGTGCCACTGCAGTGAACACATTAAAGCAAGAGACAGGCTTTGATAAAATGCCTTTGAATTGCCAACCAGTGGGTACGCTTGCTGCTGAAACATATTTCATAAGCATGATGGAAACACCTCTGGTGTAGCATTTGTGCCCATGTGACTCTGATACTGCACAGATAGAAATGTGTGAAGCTGAATGGTACTTCCTTTAGGGGAGTTGGACACTGCATCAACTCGTAATGTTGTTTAATGTTGCAAATGCTCTCTTCCTTCCACACACACACAAACACACAATGCAGCTGACATAAATAGGCTTAATATGGCAAATAACTTCAGCCATCTGCTGAATATTTGATCCGAGACTAGCACAGGCTTAATAATTTAGCAACAGGCCTTTACATGACTCTCACTGCCACTGCTTTTGGAAAAGAATGGTGGATGCTGGGGATGCACTTCCCCTACATGACATTAAACACCAGTGCAGCACTCCAAGACCCCCTCAGGTCATTGCATCTGTGGAAAATGTCACATGCCTAGACAAAATGTCCAATTAGTGTGTAAATCTGACATCATTAAGTTTGACATTGGACACGTCTTGCATGACCTATACCGCCCACTTTGCATCAGTGAGGATGATTTGTTGCTGCAGCTCTGTACGTGTGGCAGTTTCACAACTTATTGATCTCTTCCATGACTGCAAAGCAATTACTAAATAAATTGCGAGAATAATACTTTCAATGAAACTGTGATCCATCATTCACCTCAACTGCTTTGGTGGTGGACAAACATCACAAAATTAAAATTTACCATAGCATATAGACTGATAGTTTTGTTTTCAATTTAAAAAAATAATTAAAAAAACAAACAGAGGGTAAGCTCTGAGATATAGCACATGTTAAATCATTTTTTAAATTTTAAAAAAATAATTTTTAAGGTTTATGTGGCATACAAGAACTGTTTGTGTTCTTTGACGGAATAACATAGATGCAACTTGTGTAAATTATCAACCATTAATCTCATCTATCAGCTATTGATTTTTTTTACTTTATGATAGCAAACTATTTTTTGTCCACTACAAGCAGTGAAGAAATGACAAAAACTGCAGAAAAAAATCATTTCAAAAGTAGGTCAATGTGTGTACATATAGTATGATGCACCATTAGCCTGTATAAAGATCATGACTGACAGGGATATCACGGGCACATTGTGGGCACAGTAATCCTTGTGTAATGTCTGGATCAGTGGAAATCACGGGGGTGGGCCGGAACAATGACGTCCCGTCAGCTCGGTGTCTCCTGACCGGTCGAGGGCGATCAGGAAACAAACCGGATGAATAATACACCGTGTCGGCGGTCACATGTCGTGCAGCGGGCTCCTGAATGATTTAAAGCTTTTTACATCATCCCCCTCCCCCTCCCTCCCCCCCTGCCTTCCTCCCTCCTTCCCTCCCGCACTGTCTCCCGCTGATGCACCGCGCAGCCTGGAGGAGATGCTGCTGCTGCCGCTGCTGATGCTGGTGACCGACTGCAGCATCCGACATGGGCATCCTTTAATCCGGCCGTGCCACAGTGAGTGTTTTTCCACCACTTTTCTTCTTCCTCTCACCCTCTCGTTATCTCCAACTAGATCACCCATCCACTCTTCTCCCTCAGTAACACCCCCCCCCCCCCCCCCCCCCCACACACACCACCACCACCACCACCACTCCTCCCCTTTTTTGTTGTCTTCCTTTGTGCAGTTTTTTTTTTTTTTTTTCATGAGCGGTGGCGCATAACGCGGCGGAAACCGAGGTGATATTTGGCGACTTCGCGGAGTGGGTGGAAGTGTCGGGAAATGGTCCCTTCCTGTATGTACACCTCACCTTAACGGTGCGCATCTTTGCGTGAGAAAGAGCAGGGAGGAGAGAGTTTAGGGCGGGTGTCGCTTCTCCCACCGGACCAGGGCTGCAGCAGGCTGGGTTTGGAGGGTCGAGAAGAGTACAGGCAGAGACAGAGGGGCGACTGGGACCCGACAGAAAGAGGGTGGGACGTTTAATGAAGTGTGCTTTTGCAGGTGAGAGCATGTGATTATTGCATTCTCTATATGGGCTGTGTTGGAGAGAGAGAGAGAGAGAGAGGAAACAAAGATGCCTGGGTGAGACTTATTGTCTTTATGCTCAGGAAAGCAGAGGAAAAAAGAAGGCTTTTCTGAGCTGTCATAGTGTTTTTAGTGTAGTAGTTCCTTTGTTTTGCTGCTATTGTCAGTCCTTATACTACTCTAAAGGGGTATGGTATGATACATGATATGATATCTATCTGATTTGGAGAAAGATTTTGATGTATTACAGCTCTGAAAACTGTTATTGCTCACATTCAGCTCCATCAAGCAAAATCTATCTATCTATCTATCTATCTATCTATCTATCTATCTATCTATCTATCTATCTATCCCCACACAAACAGTGGGGCAACACACTGTGCTGCTGGATGCATGTGTGTGTGTCTATGTGAGGACAAGAGCACTCAGACACTGAAAGCCTCAAGCTGTGGAACTGGGCTAATCCCTAATGACATGGCCAGATCTCTCCCTCCCTCCCTCTTTTTCTCTTTCTCTCTCTTTCTATCTGCCATAAGGGCTTGTCTCTCCTTTTCTTTCCTCTTTATCCTTTTTTTTTTTTTTTCTTCTAAACGTCCCTCGCGCTCAGTTGTGATGATGTGCTGTCCGTGGTGCTGAAAACAGTCATCAGCAGAGCGCTTGGTAATTCACTGAAGGTTGATGGCCCTGTCAGCGCTCAACAGGTGCCTTTATTACTCACTATAGGAGGCAGCTGCACTGAAGTAAAGAAAGGTTTATTTCAGTCACTTTTAGATGGAGGTTGTTCTTGCACGTAGGAAGGTTACAGTTAGAAAATTGCATATTCACCACACAGAGAGTGATTAAATTGTCAGCATAGAATTATGGATAGCGTGGAATTAAAACGTGATACTTTTCAAAGCACTGTAGGTAACTTATGCCTTCAGCTCCCACAAACCAACGTCATTTTTTATTTAGGCAATACTCCAAAAAAACATTGGGAGGGTTTCTGTATGACGAACTGGGAACATGTCATAATATGGACATGAATACATTATAGGACTATGGACATCAATACTACTTTAGTTTTGAAAATACACTAGGATAACAATTACAAAAGCTTGAGTTCTGGCTACCCCTAATGTAGAACCACAGCCACTCCATGTTAGCTGGATATGTAATGAACAGTCAGAAATGCATAGAATTTGTAAAAGCAGTTCTAGCCAAAACAACAGGTGCCACACAGGAGGAAGAGAAACACGATGATGATGGTGATGATAATGATGATGATGATGATGATGATGATGATGATGATGATGATGATGAGGGTGAAAACAATGATAAGAAGTAGAACCAGAAGATTACGTAACTGCCCAAATTAGCAACTCCAGCTTGTCATCCCGCATATCCCTCACACATACGCTCACACAGCCCCCAGACAAGCAGGTCTCACATCAGAGGGCTCAGAGTCACATGTAGGGCCACACCACTGGAGCGGCTCGGGGTGCAGTGACTTGCTCCTTGCTAAAGGGCACTTCAGCAGTGACAATGGGCATGACTGCGTTTTAATGACAACATTAAAGCACATGTTTTTTTTCAGTCAGATTGGCTGGTTAGCTTGGTACAACCTTTTTCAACAGTTCCCAACAAATGTACTGTACAGACTGAAAATGTTCTGTTGTTCCTTCAGATGAATAAAAGTGTGAAAATAATAAAGCTTGCTAGCTACAGTATCTCCTTTGTAGCCCAACCTGATGATGTAGCAGCTAACACGTCCTGTTTTAATGAAAATAGACCAATAGCCTATGTAACTTTTGCTTATGAGCAGCTTCTTTGGCTACAATTGTTTGCAGAATAATGAGACACCACAGTTTAGCTTGACCATAGGACCAGCACAGAAGGGTTGTGAAGCATGAAAACTGACTCAGCAATTTCTGTTACAGGCCTGCAGGAATTAAGTTCACTAAAATTAGCTAACAATAGCCAGCATATGCTAACTGGTCATACCAGACCCAGTCCTTGAGTGTACTGAATGGAGCGCTTTAATGCTAATGAATTCAATTTTCCATTTGTAAATGAATGCATGTGCTGTTTCTTGTTTCAAAAGTCTCTCTTTAACTGTGTAACTGCAGGGTTTATGAAATACTGTTGTCTGCCCACTCATCTTTATAAGGGATAATGCATGGTGAGTAAATCCTTGTGCGTGTTCGTGTGTGTGTGTGTGTGTGTGTGTGTAATAGATACATGATAGACATGAGACGGAAGTGATGTTTCCCTGAAAGATGTTTTCAGGGAAACATCAGGGAATGAAAGATTTCTGCTGAATGCTTTACATTAAGTGATGTAATTAGTAAACTCTTACTGTAAAACATAGGTGTGACTCATGCAGCAGAAACACACATGCACACACACACAACCGTAAGCCTTTATATTTATGAATGGCTGACTGGCCCCCACCACCCTTTCTCCATCAGATGCTGCTCAGCACTGACGTCAGTGAACCTGCCTGCGCATAAAGGCTAATATAATCAGGACCTCACACACACAGACACACACGCACACGTTGCATCCTTCCCTTTGTCTCTGTCAGCTCACACACACACACACACACACACACAGACACACCTCTGGTTATTTGTTCAACTGGCACTAAAGAGAGAGAGAGAAAAGAGAGACAGAATAAGAGACAGACAGAAAGACACTGGAGGGCCAGTGTGTGGGATGTGGGCGGCCTTGGTCATTACCATTACAATGTAATCAGATCTCTGTTGTTGATTTGTGACTGTGGTTTCTTCCCTATAGGTACAATATATCAGTAGTTTTGCATATATTTTCTGATTTAGTTTTACCTTCGTCTCTTGTAATTTTGAGCCCTTTCCAGACAATATGCACTTATCTTCACTTTATTATGTTGACAGCAAGTGACTGATAGAGCTAAAAGCTGTCACATTTTAAGCTGTTTTATCTAAGCCACAAAAAATAATCTTTCTAGAGAGCAGATAATTATTATAGATGGCATGATAATACCTGTAATTTGTTTCGTCTTTTACCTTCTACTGTATGTAAGAAAAATCTGCGCCTATTGATGTATTTGCCACTTTTAAAATCAACAACTATCTGCTCTGCTGCCGGTTTGCTTTCGTTTTCAAAAGTCATAGGCTCCCATATTAAAATAGCAGACAGAGGCACTGTCAAACACAGTCAATCATTTTGCAGATGTACAATGTAGTTCTAATCTTTTTATTGCAAATGTTTTTATTTTCCACTCTCAGCAAAAATGGACATAAACACAATGATGTACAGCCAGTACACAAAGCGTAATATCATAAGTACCCTATCAAACCTTGTTAGATGGCCAAGGATGATGGATTGGATGTGGGTTGTGACAGACAATATATTGTGAGAAAGAAGAGATAACTCCATATGAATAATGTCAAGAAGGTAGTTCTAATCTGTAGGCTGACTGTCTTTAAAGCTTTGTCCCAAATATCCCCTGTAATAGTCCTCTTTCCCCACTCTTCAGTGTTCAGAGTGACCCTCACTAAAGAGAAATATAAGAGGTAGAGGTAAACAAACCCAGTATTTGTGTCTTGACATTCTCCAGAAGGATGAAGCAGTGCACAGTTATGGAAAAAAAACTTAAAAATGTAGACCCATTGTATATAATAATTGCACAAACCCAGCACACATGCACTTTCCAGAACGATGTCAAGGCAGCAGTACACATCTTTGTGCACAGGCTGAAATAACCGTCTGAAATCAGTTTCACTGAAGGCAACAAACCTCTAATGCTGCAAAACAGGAATCGGGAAATTCAAACTGTGGTAAACACATAAATGCTCATGATCAATGTCCAATATTGTGGAGTTAATTAAGACATTTGATCAGTTAAAAAGCTCAATAAACCATTAGCGAACTTCCAATGAGACAAAATGCTTTGGTTTGAAAATGGTTTATGCTCCACTTTTACATTTTTACAACCAATGAACCCGTTGTGTTTTAAATTGTGACAGCACACACATGTAAGTGACAGTAGTTGTTACGACATTCTTCTTTTACATAAAACTTACTTACTAGAATTACACCTTTATACTCTTACTCATATAAAGACCATGTACTTCATACAAAACAACTTCATTTGGATCTTCATTTAATGTCATTAAACATCTTTCTATCTTATTATTTCAACTATTAATACATGGCAAGAGATTCTGCTGTCAACAGACTGCAATTAATGAATTGAATGTCACACTGTAAAATAGGTCTGCACTGAGAAGCTGCATCTATCTCACGTTAATGAATTACTCTTTAAATGACCATTACAACCTTTCAGACCGTAAAAGAAAATAGCACGGACTCTTGGTCTGGTGACTCATGGTGGTGTGCAATATGCTAATCTTAAAAGTCAAAGTTGTTGAGTTGTTGTCAGACCGAAGAATTTGTTGGTGGACAAAGAGTAGTTCAGGGAATTTATTCATCCGGTTGCCATGGTAAAGCACTCCAAGGCTGGTCTCTGAGGAGAGGCAGGGGAAAAAGAGAAACAGAAACAAAGGCAGTCAGAGAGCGAAGGGGAGGAAATACACTCGAGAATCCAGAAAGGGTAACAGGTGAAGGTGGAATCGATGAAATAAAAAGGACCATCAACTGTCAGCCGATTGTTTGCACCCAACAGACACTGACTTCATTTGCTGGCAGGCAGTATAAGCTGACAAGCAACTTGCAGCACTGTCAGAGTTGAGCTGAGAGTATAAGGAGTGTGATGGCAAAGAGATAGATACTGTGTGTGGCTCTGATGGCCAATGACAAAATGCATTTTCCTTGAGTCTCTCTATCATAAATGTTGAGGGAAATATATGTTTAAATGCTGTGATACTATATAGAAAGCTCCCTCAGATACTGCAGAAGGGCAGTACTGCCTGCAACAGTAATGGGAATTAGCAAATTAGATCAATAGATACAAGACTGTGGAGAAAAATGTCTTTTGGCAATATTTCCTTTCTACATTAGCTCTGAGAGTCACCAGTATTTCATGGTGTTGGAAGGTCCTGTTGAAGAATTAGTCAGCAGTATGTCTGACGTCTGGACCCAGAATCAATGAGCCAGTTTTAGGGCCAGGTTTTAAGTCTTGTCCTAGCCTAAATGTCTTCCGCCGAGGTTAATACTCAGGCATCAAGTTAGTCTACTCAGATTAGTCTGTGAGTGTGTGAAATGATTGTGTTGTTTTTGAGAGCTTAAGGCCACGCAGACGAAGGTGTCATCGATATGGCTGGTTAACCAAGGAGCCAGAGGGAGTGACACTGTTGTTTTTATTTATCTTGCAGTCTGGAGCCAGATCCATTGTGCTTTAAGCTTCAGGCTCCCACTGTGCTGCATCAGGCCAAGATAGATGAGGATGCAGCAGACCAAGCTGTGACTGAACCAGGCCAGCTGACAGGTCAGGTTATGCAGAGTTTGTCTGTGAGACTGACCTGTCTGGAGTCAGGGCCAACAGGATGACAAGGATGATACACATTCAACAGACCATCACAGTAGTTTTTATTTTTGTTCGCTCATTTCTTACAGATCAACATGTTTGAGCTTAAAGGTCAAAACCAGAAGTGAATCAGATCCATTAGTTAAGCCAGAAAAGGAGCCAAGCAGTAAGTGAATGAGTAAACAGGTCAGAAAGCCAACTAAGTGAAGCCGAGGGACGTCCCTGCTTGTGTTTACACGCATCTATTACCAGTTCTAATTGAGTTTGCCAGAGAGACATTACACTAAATAGATAGGATTGCTGGATCATTTGTAGCCAGTCATTTATTTGTTTATATTGTATAGAACATTTGGACTTTGCCTCAGTGTGTTTAAAGCTCTATGTAAAGCAAGGCTTCGTTTACTTCAATTTTGGACCCACTCTTCCTGTTTTCTTAATCTTAATACATTTTGACCAGTATCATCTACTGGCAGACTGATTGTTTTGCACTGTGTGGTGCCCATATTTTAAGTTCCAAGAGCACTTCTGCACAGTCTGCTGGGGTGGTCTTAATTTTGACTCATGTTCCACTTCATTAAATCTGTCTCATGAATAAATCAGTGTATATTCAAATCCAAATGTTTAGACTTCCTTACATTTTAACACTTTGTTGTCCATGTTTTTTTTACACATAGACTACATAGCCTTACAGCCCTATCACCTGTTGTAAAAGCAGTATGGTTAACTGAATGCTAAAGAAGAAATAACAGCAAATATAGATATAACCTCAGCATCTTCCATTTTTCTACATAAAACTAGTGTAATAACCCATTACCCAATAGAAATACCTACCTAACTGGCTCTTACACACTTTAGTGAGACATATAAACCCATTAATGTTAAACAAAGTCATAAAGTCCTTCTTGGTTTAATGGTAGCTTAGTTATTGTTTTTACAAAGTATTTGTTTACTCTTTGCCAGATGGCTGCATCTTTTCACCTACCAATGTGACCATTTGACGAGGTGAAGTGAAATTTCTTGTGTGTGAAATAAACTGCAGGTTAGTGGCCATAGATAAGAAGGAAATCAAATTAGCACATGTGCATCAGAAAGACACGGCTGGATCTGGACCTCCAGTGTCACCGTAGGATTAAATCTCAAAGAGCCTCCGACACATCAGCATTGTAGTGTGTTTTATTTACCTCTGTCTATTTTATTTGGATGTTTGGTTTTTAAAATCTTCATGAGCTCTTATTTAGGTGGCTCTCAAGTTGGTGTACTAAACTGATCCAGAGGAACAAGGATCACACTAGTTCACACTAGTAGCCTGGGTGCTTGGGGCACACCCAAGACACTTTGCTGGTCGAGTAGACCACGTAGATAGTTCAACATCAGAAGATCAAACAAAGAATCTATCGGAAAGTTATCGAGCCGGTCGGGCAGCCTGCTCAGTCAGACTGATGGGAACATCACAGTTCTAATTCAAAAAATCAGTCTCTGAGTGGTTTAGACGGACAGGGATAGTCAAAGTGTGACCGATGGAGCAAAATCAACCTGGCAGCTGGCAATTTCTCTTTTGTGTCAAATGAGAAATCAGATTCATTAGGCCTGTCAGACAGGAATGCTGTGGCCAGTCGGGCAAGGCACTGAATCACCCAGACAGTCACCAAAGTCGGTCAAGCAGAGGAAAACGAATTTAGGACAACATCTCCACTTTATAACCAATTACTGCTGATCTCTGTAAGACTCATCAACTGGGTGCAGCATTTGGATGGTTTTCTGTGATGTTGCTTTTGAGAAAATGATGTTTAAATATATCTGTCCATGAAATTGATTAATTTGGTGGGGTTTTTTTCACCTAAAAGCACAAATTGTTAAAAATCTAACTTCTTTCCTAAAGGACAAGATTTAACAATAAGGCCTACAGAAATGGAAGTAGCAGTGATTATATAAGCATTGATAGTGATTGTGATTGATTGTAATGCATGATTGTGGTCAAGCGGTTAGACTGTGAGATATAACTGCTGGTTATGTAACGTTGTCCTTTCCTCCTTTGCTCCCAGTAGTTGCTGAGACATTTCACTCAAATGGTCATGGTGGTGCGAGATAAAAAGTCAGGTGATTTCCAAAATCAGTAGGATTCATCATCTGGTAACCATGAATGTCTGCTGCACCTTCCATGAACTCTTCCCTCAACAGCAGCATGCCAAAACATCAGCTAGTTTTCGTGGAAAATAACTAACACAAAGTTCGACAAATTTCCCTGACTCAGGTATTCTGCCAGATGATGGTGAGCTGGCTCCTTCCTGATCTGTCTGTGAGCTATGAGAACGGGGCCAGGGCCACTTGCCAGGTCTGTTTTTTTGTTGGGACCAGGGCCATGCGTTGCAGGCCGGTTGCCAGGTTGGTTTTTGAGTGAATCAGAAGAGCTCTTAGCTTTATTAAGCCACTGTGGCTCTTACTGGAAAGGCAATGAGAGCTCAATGAGGTTATTCAACCAGTAATTCAGACACGGACGGGGCGGACACAGAGACAGGCTTAGTCATAGCTGATTAGACACAAGGATTGATGTTCTGACAGCTCTCTTATCTGGAGAGGAAACACACTAATGCTAAGATGACAGAGGTGGTGGTGACAGTTGTGATGACAGGGATTCAACTATTGATCTTTAAACAACAGCACTCTGGCTGAGCAGGTGATTGGAGTTTGTTTTAGTGCTACACAACAGCAATATATTGCTTACACACTGGGAGACGACAGCAGTTCTTCAAGTCTTTCCTACAGTCCCAGCAGTTTTTTTTGTGGTCATGCTGTTTTGTTCACACATACACTTATTCCTCCAATGGCTTGTGATGAAATGCCGAGAGCGATATGAGGACTTCCATGGCTAGAAGTTTAAACAAATATCAAATTTATTGCCTGCACTCACACTCTATTAGATAATTCAGTAGCTCACATTGCCACTGGCGCTTTAGTGTGTGCTCCGTATAAAGGCTGAGGAGAACAGCACTGTGCCTGTCTCTGTCTCTTTCTCAGAGTCAGGGGACAATGCACCATGGAAATGTTGCTAATGGCGAGGTGCCACCTGCCACCGTTTACACTGTGTGTACTTTAATTAATTTTTAGTAGCATTCGTTTGATTGCACTGTTGGTGTGGAAGTTCGTTTTTAGTCTGCTGCAACCACAGAAAGTATAGAAACAGTTTGACATTTTGGGAAATGCACTTATCAGCTTTTAGATGAGAGTTATAAGAGAGGATGGATACCACTGTTATGTCTGTGTGCTAAGTATGGAGCTGGATTCGAAAAGGGCTGTTTGGTATAGATTATATTATTTAATATAATTTTGAGTGACAGCAAGCTCTAAAAGTATCTCTTGTTACAGATATGTTGTCACATATGCTAATGCTACCTGGTTTAGCTAGTATCTAACTGTATGGTTTTGTTGTGGGGCTCTGCTTGTTGTCTGGGAACCTTACTGTGCTGACAAGACTCCAGACAGAGCACAGCTAAGGCTAGCTGTTTCCACCTGCTGCCAGTCTTTTTGCAAAGCAAAGCTCATTGCTTCTTGTCTAAATCTTGGCTAGAAAACAAGTATCAAAGTAAGACTCATAACCAGAAGGTCAAAGGTCAAAGGTACCTTTTTTCCATTAGGAACTTCATATGTGTTAATAAATACATAAACTGCTCATCACAACACAACAGATACATGACACCACATGCAAGCGTGGCTTAAAAAGGTTCAGATGTCCCTAAAAAAAAAAAAAAAAGAAAAGAGACTGAGCCTTTGAATTACATCAGGAAAACAAGCCCTTTATCCTCCCCTAGAAGACTTAGATATTTGGACAATTAGTTTTGTTGTTTAGACAATCCCATATTTGTTTAGTGTAAGCTCAGTTTCTACAAAGGTTAAATGCACTCAGACTAACCTTTATCCCTGCTAATAAACTGAAGTCATTTTTCTAGCACGGCACAGAGCAGATGGGGCATCTGCTGACACAGATCTTTGTGTAGCACTGTTTTGTTGATCTACCACTGTTCAAATAGGGGGCACTCAACACAGGGCAGGTGGTGATTGCTGTCGATGAAACTAGCCAGAGAATATTAAAATGTAACAGATGTTTTTGAAAAACAAGCAGTTTCCATGGTTTGATTTGTGATATCCAATGATGAAAGGCTGTGTGTGTGTGTGTGTGTGTGTGTGTAATACACATCCATTGAGTTTTGCAGAATGTGATTGGATTCGTGTACAGGTATCAATGTCTTCAATTAAAGCTGTTAAGATCATATTACACATACTCTCTAACACACACACACACACTTATTGACAAAGCCAAACAGGATCAAAGCCCAGGGCTCAAATGTAAAAAACAGATCTGCTGTTTTTCAGTCTGCTCATCCTCCTCATCATTTCCTCCTAATCTGCTCATCTTCTCCTGTCCTCACACACACGCACACATGCACACACACACACACACACACACACACACACACACACACTCGCTCTCTCTCTCTCTCTAATGCTCTAGTTATAGGAGGGAGTGTTGACCAGTGCTGCTGACGTGGTGTGTTTGCTTGAGTTTTGAATTGTGTCTGTTTGTGTGTGTGTGTGTGTGTGTGTGTGTGTGAGTGTAATTGTTCAGCATTGACGTATCTAACTAAACCAGTGTATAATTGAACTTCCTTTTAGACTCATTGTCAAACACGAGAGACCCTGGTGTCGTGATAGAATTATACTGCTGAACTAAACAGAGGCACACTTGTGAGCATCTTTGGGAATTTCACAATTAAATCCTGTGATCTCCTGAATCCTCTGCTGTCACAAGTTTATTTGGAAATGTTTTAATCAACTCAGTGAATAAAATGGGCCACTATTTTTTCAAGTGAATGTGACAAACCATTTGTTCTGAATTGCAGTATGAAAAATAATGGACACATGTTATAATGAAAGTGTGGCAGAGACAGTTTCAGGTATGGTGCTAGTGTTACTCTACGGGTGATGGTGTAATGATGTGAGCCCTAACATTTGTAGGCCTCTCAAGATACTTGACCTGCATCTTACAAAGCTTGCGTACTGCATGAGTTCTGTCAAGCTCCTTCTCCCCTTGAGATAATACAATCAAAAAGTGCTGAAAAGTTTGCCTTCATTGAATACGTTGACAACACGCACTCTGCTGTGTGCCGCTGTTTGTTTGGATCAGTTTCATGTCCTGTATCATTCATTTCTTGGCAAGCAAACTGTGAAATCTGATTTTATGACAGTATAACCGCAATACACGTGAGTTGGCCTTGTGACGGGTTAAGAGCCCCCGTCCCACCCAACACTCACCATCACACGCAAATTAAATCACCTTTTGAGCTTTTTCTGCCACTGCACACGCTCATACTCTCGCTAAGTGCAGCGACAACAGCAGAACCGGCCCACTCTGGTTAAACAACCAGGTAATTGCAGTCATCATTGAAATGTCTCGTATTATAGCTGAGAGGCAATTGGAGTGTGCAGTATGTTGAGAGTGTGTGTGTGTGTGTGTGTGTGTGTGTGTGTGTGCGTGTGTGTGTGTTTGCTCAGTAACTTGCGCTTGTTGTTCAAAGTGGATGAATGGTGAGCTCACAGATGTTGAGAGAAAGAGGGAGAGATGGACTGGGCTACAATTGATGACAATGACATCTCCCTTTTCAACAGCATCTCTTATCAGTCTATTATTCACATGACATCAGAAACATGGTTGAAAAGCTGTGGAAAGGTATAATAACGCCTTTTTATTTATACATAATTGTTATAATTATTGTGCATAAAAAAAGTGCTGCTTTACTTTACTTTCATATTCGGCATCATGTTTCTTTTGCTCTCCACTGCACCAAACACATCTCTGACAGTCTTCTGACAGACAAGGCATTTTCAGCTGTTTGTATTTTCTAAAGATGAGGAAACATTTTAATGTTTTTTTCTATTGCTAAAGCATCTAATTATACACACAGTTGTGGAATAATTATTCAGATGCTTCTATTTGAATTAAAGCAGCAATAAAACCAATGAAAAAACTCTTAAAAGTAAAAAAAAAGAAAAAGTGTGCGAGTGTTATTTTATGAAAATATATATTATTTGATTATTATAAATTATATATGATCATTAGTGTTTGATATATAATCATAACTGTGTAAGTACTACTGAGCTATTTAAAAAAAAAAAGTTAACTGTGGGATAAGGGTTAGGGTTAGGGTTCGCAGATATTGATGCACTTTGGGTTACCCCATAATTACATACTAATTACGTTAAGGGACTACAAATGTCAATCGGCTGGTGGAGCTGGTGGATATAAGGAAACTTAGATGCCAAAACTTTCAGCCATTCTAATTCAATCAAGTTTAATAATTACGAGGTAATTATTAGATAATTATATGCACAGGAAAATTTCCTACTCTTTTTTTTTTTTTACTTCAATTGATGCAACATTGTTTTAGTAGTCATCAAGTTGGAAGATATTATTATTATAATTATCATAAATTTTATTTAGCAGTAGACAAATCTCCAGGTAACAGATTAAAGGAGAATATGAAAACAAAGAAGGATAAAACTAATTTCATTATGTTTATCACAGTGAAATCACAACAGCTCTGTCCCGGTTTTTATATCCTCAAACAAACTTTACACACTTGGAAGAGGTTAAGTGGAATTGTAAAAATATGTGCATTTGATTACACACATTGCCCTTTCTACCTCCTGCAAACAAGAGAAAAGGATTTAGCATCCATCACTTGAGCTTGGCTACTATAGCAACAAGGCTTCAGGGAGCGCACTGCTAATTAGCTGCTTGCTCATCCAGGTACGCTTCATTTGTGGAAGAATGTGTAATACATCTCCACCATTGGGCTCTTGTGTCTTGGCGTGTGCACTCAAGAATAAGCATTGTCTAAGACAAATAATAGAAGTCAATGCGCTGTGACATGCTGCAAAAATAAATCATCCCACTTTTGTTTTTCAGATAACTCTCTCTCACCATGTGGGGAAAAACTGAGTTGGCATTCCACTAAACCAGGAAAAGAGAGAGAGGTAGCAGAAAACTGAGGCACAGGTGTCAAGATCTTCTTCCATCCTTTGGATTAGAAATAATTCCTCGTCCTCAGTGATCCACACAACTGCCTGCTGAAGAAAACTGTGGAAGAACAAAAGGAAAAGAAACAGCATCTTCCCACTCTGTCGAAATTCTTTTCCCTTTGAATCTGACCTTTGACCTTTAGCCCTCAATATGAGCGGCCTGGCAGGAAAGCTGGACCCTCGCAGGGTACAGTGGGGCTCGACATGGAACACCTTTGCGTCCCGTGTCCTGAGGACCAAGCCTGTGGAGTCCATGTTGGATTCAGCCATGTCAGGCACCGGCTCCCACGGGACCAGACTGGCCCGGGTGTTATCCACAGTGGACCTGGTGTCACTGGGTGTGGGCAGCTGTGTCGGCACGGGGATGTATGTGGTCTCCGGGCTGGTTGCCAAGGAGATGGCCGGTCCGGGGGTCATTGTGTCCTTCATTATCGCCGCTGTGGCCTCCATACTGTCAGGTGAGACTGCAGCTACACACATGCATTTACTGACTCTCTTACCGTCTCTCACTCTTTCACACACACGCACACACACACACACACTAGAGTGAGTATAACATATAATATGCTACAGTGTAGAGGTTACTGTCAGTCTCATCATCATTACATTGATATGATTCATATGAAGAGCCTTTTAATAACTATGCAGTTATTACAAGGGCAAAGACATTGTACGGGCAAAGTGATAATAAAAGAGGCACTCAAGCGATATCTTAATACTACCTTAATGTTCCTATCAATACCTTCAACTCAGCTTCCTCTTGGAAGCTTAATGTAGTCAAATCCCTGATATGTGTGTCTGCATGGATCTGCGTCTATATCGCTCTTCCTTTCGGTCCTGCAGGAGTGTGTTATGCAGAGTTTGGCGTGCGTGTGCCTAAGACCACAGGTTCGGCCTACACATACAGCTACGTGACTGTGGGCGAGTGCGTGGCCTTTTTCATTGGCTGGAACTTAATTCTGGAGTATCTGATTGGCACCGCGGCGGGGGCGTCGGCTCTCAGCAGCATGGCGGACTCGCTGGCCAATCACAGCATCAGCAACTTCATGATATCACACATTGGGACGCTCAATGGCTTGGGTGAGTGGAACAATGGATGTGTGCCTGTAGAGATAAATGAAGAATTTGTTTGACTGCCTCTGATTTTGAGTTGATTTAAATCTAATATTCAGGATTTGGATTAATGTTAGATTTCGATAAAGTTTCAGATTTGTATGATTAAATGTTTTCCTCTATTCTTGGGAAATAGCTAATATATAGCAATACAATTTAATGTATGTGTATGTCAAAAATAAAGTGTTTCTTTTATCTAGAGAGAATATATTATTTTATTTGATTGCACTTGAATACTAATTTTGCTCCATTTTAATGACTCCAGTATGTTTTTGGGTCTGTCCCGTTCTCTCGAAGCAATATCTGAGGAACGCCTTCAGGAAAACCATTCAAATTTGGCAAAAGCATTAACTTGGACTCAATGATGACCTGATTATATATTTTGGTGGTCAAGGGTCAAGGGTCAAGGTCACGGTGCCCTCGCAAAAAACACATTTTTGTTCATAACTAGATTCATATGTTAATTATGACACAATTTAACACAAAAGTTCAATGGGATAAAATGATGAAGTCAACGGTCAAAGGTCAACTTCACTGTGACATCATCCCTGCGAAGTTCTTTAAAAACACCTCTGGCCAATATTCATTTGCTCAGGAACGGAACGGAGATTGAGACCATATTTCCTGAAACTTGACTGGTTGGCAGAGACATGCAATCACAAGGCGGTAATTCTAGTTGCAGTAATTGTCCCACAGGATCATGAATTACAGACGCACAATGTCATCCGTATCACTGTGACAGTGGGACACTCTATTTGAGTGGCACCACATCCTTCAAATCCTAACAAAAAAACCTGAAACGAACACCATCTGGGAAACAATCCAACTCACGCTCTCACATTTTTCCAGGGGAGCATCCAAATGATGTTTCACTGATTACCTTGGAAATCATGTCATTCTGGAAAATAACATCTTGGATGTTCTAAATGATTCATGCAGCACAGTTTTCCATGTCATCAAAAGTACCATGAGGAGAATGCCTGCTAATCTGGTGTAAAACTATAGCTGACGTGTGTGCCAACTGTGTTCCTATCTGGATGATACTGCCCTGACAGACTCTTCCTGTTGGACACTGGCAAAGGAGTGGTAATGGTCATGTGACAGCAAGGCCAGCTGTTCCACATCATAATGGAAAGTTACTGTTTCCTTTTCCTGCTGGAGCAAAACAGCTGTTTCTCCACACCCCTGAGGAAACGTGGAATTTAGCAGAAAATACATCTCATTACTTTCCAAACATACACAAAGTGGGTTCCTGTTTAACATATACACTGTTCAGCTGGGTTAAATAGAAATATTGATAAATTGTTTAATAATGCTGGGTGACGGGGTGCATCTTGCTTAGGAATACAGTATAATGCTTTAGTGTGATTTGCAGCTTATCTGACAAAAATAGTTTTGTTGATGTGGCAAAAATAAATGTGTTTCCAACTGTTGCATTGCCAGGAAAGTTGAATAAATTTAGAAAGCCCTTTTTGATGTTTTACGTAAGAAAATAGACCTTTTTTGGGGGGGAAGTGGCCTGACAGTCAGCTATTAAATACCAAATGCCAAAATTACCCATGTGCCCTTGGTAAACTGTTCACTCTTAATCCTCACTGGAAACTCTTACCACACACTATTCTGACTGGCAGTACTATTATTGTTTAATTGAGCTTTACCATCCTCAGAAAAATGTCAACATAAGCTTGAATGTTTTGGTTCCAATATTTTAATTTTGTGGCTTTTGTTATTTAGTTTAACTACCATCTCTGCTATGACTGAGGAACTGCATGTGGTTGAACACCTTGGAAGAAAACAACTTTGACAAAATAATAATAATAATTAATTAATAAAAATAATAATTGATTTATCATTTTAATAATTTATCATGTAAAAATGCCAAACGTTTGCTAGTTGTAGCTTCTCATAGAATTTGCGGCTTTTCTTTTGAAAGTGAATGTCTGGATTTTTGGCTGTTATCAGACAAAATAAGCAATGTAACATCACATTGGGCTTTGGGTGATTTTGGACTTTGGCAAGTTCAGACGAAGCTCTTGTCAAGCGACAATCACCACCAGCTGCTCCCAGAAAGAAACCACATTTGATGGCAGAAAAAAACTTACAAATAGCCCTTTTAATGAAAAAATTAATTTATAGGTTAACAAAAAGAAATGTTAATTTCTGTCCAAGCCCATGGATCAGCTAATGTATCCAGGTTGGTGTTTTGTGAGCAGTTTCATCACCCTCCACCAAAGTGAATGGATGGCATTACTCTTTGTTTTTCTATGTGTGTGTGTGTGTGTGTGTTTCCTCTAGGTAAAGGGGAGCAGTCGTACCCTGACCTGCTGGCGCTGCTGATAGCACTGCTGGTGACGGTGATAGTGGCTTTGGGAGTGAAGAACTCTGTGGGTTTCAACAACGTGCTGAACGTCATCAACCTCATAGTGTGGGTGTTCATGATGATCGCCGGGCTGTTCTTTGTCAACGGAGAGAACTGGGACGAGGGGAGATTCCTGCCCTATGGCTGGTCGGGGGTATGCACACACATGCAAACACACACACACATTCACACATACTAAGTCACAAGCAAGCAAATAACATGTGAGCTATCATTACTTTTGCTTCTTGCCTATCCCAGGTGATGCAGGGAGCCGCCACCTGCTTCTACGCCTTCATCGGATTTGACATCATTGCTACAACAGGAGAGGAGGCCAAGAGTCCCAACACCTCCATCCCCTATGCCATCACTGCCTCACTCATCACCTGCCTCACTGCCTACGTCTCTGTGAGTTACCTTGGAGACCACAGATATACTGTATGCACAAATACTGACAACAAATACCTTTAATACCTTTATCTTGTTAGTCAGATTATCACTGCTGCAGCACAGTGTGGTGCTGAGGTGATGTAATGACTTGGCTCACTGACTCCGATGTGAGAAAACTTACTTTCTGTTTCACTAATAAATATGATCAGATCGATTGTGGGATAATCACAGCTTCTAATTCAGACACCCACATAGTTTTTGAACATTTTGAAACAAATCAATGTTTAATGAGAGGAATCACAATGTAGGGAATAAAAGAGAATTTCAGTGTTTCCATCTTTTTTTTTTTTTTATTTTGTGACAGAATTTCTGTCACAAGACGACATATGACAGCTTCATTATTTATCGCTCTTTTGTCGACTTACTTGTGAACACAGACTGAGAGTGTTTTCTCAAAGTTTGAGCAGTGTCTGACAGAGAGATGGAAAGATCAACCCCCGCCCCCCCCCATCCCCCGCACTCCAACTGTGCGGGTGTGCATCTCATCTCTGATCTTTACGTATTCAGCTCGCACTGCCTACCAGATTTCCTACTTTGACACTTTCGCGCTGGATGGCTGTTGCCATGGGTACCGCGTAACAGCGGCCTATCAGGAAGGAGAGTTTTTCAGCATCGCCTGGAGGCAAAGATTGCATCAACTTCAGAACTCTCTTTGAAAACCTCGTCTTTCTCTTTCCTCTCTGTGTCTCTCAGTCGCATCTATTCCTCTGTATCAGCCCTCACTTATGCTCCAACATCTATTTTCTCAGCTTCTCTCAATCTCTGATTTTATATGATTGAACTGGCTCTCTAACTTTTCTGCTCCCATCAGGATCTTCTAGAAGCTGCAGGTTGAGAATTGACTGACTTTAATCATTAGACACATTGCGTGCCACACTGAATTTCCTCACAGAGGGGAGTGAGGGGTGAGAATCATGCAGTATGATGCTTCTGAAAGCCCCTCCGCCACAGTGAGTCACATGAATGTGTGCGAGCTGACCTCTAGCTGACAGCGAGCTAAAGTGGGAACTGTAGCATCAGCTCTGCCCTCTCGAACAAAGACTTCTTACCAGGATTTGTTGTAGTATTCCCTCTAGACTAAGTATAGTCCCCTATGACCGGTTCACACACACATGAATGGACGAAGGGTTAAAGGGCACCAGGCTATAAGGGAGAAACTGATCTCTCCATCCTCCTCTCTGTGAGGGTTGGTCTTTTTTATTATTCCTCTCTCTTTCTGTAATCTGTTCATGCAAATCCCTCTTTTGCAGCACAGTATCTGTGACAGATGGCCCTGCATGATTTCACACGTCAGATGTGAGGATCAAAAATGCACACACACACACACACACACGAACATTTTGCATGTGATGTGATGCAGTGTTCCTGAACGTGCTATCTGTGCATAGTTAGGTTGCGAGAATGTAGCTCAACACTTGTCAGTATTTAAATGTTTATGCAGTTACAGCGATCTGATAAAACAGACTCACCAGACACTCTATTTCGTAGCTATTCTTAACCTTTCAGTTATATGACATGATCTTCAACTGCAGATGGAGTTTCCCCAGTTGTTATGGATTTGTTCATGTTCAACTTTCTATTTTTTGTCAGCACTTTAAAGAAGTCCTTTCCATTTAATACCAATGTGCTGGATTTGCTGGAGTGTAGCTCCTCTCTTTTTTAGCAGTATTTCAGGATGAATGTCAGGACTCATTTTTTTCCACAACCGAGTGAATTCTGTAACATTGAATTCCCATAAATAACCATCTCTGTGTTTCTATTTTATCCTCTTCCATCCAGGTTTCTGTGATCCTGACTCTGATGGTACCGTACAATGAGATCGACGCAGACGCCCCGCTAATGGAGATGTTTGCCGTGCACGGCTGTATGTTTGCAAAATATATCGTTGCAGTTGGCTCTATAGCCGGACTCACTGTCTCCTTGCTGGGGTCCCTCTTCCCCATGCCCAGGGTTATCTACGCCATGGCAGGGGATGGCCTGCTGTTTAAGTCAGTGCACACAGTGATTTGCTGTTGTTTACTTCTCATATCAATATGAACGACGCATGACTGTTTCTCAGAATGACCATCTTTGTGTGTGTGTGTGTGTTTAGGTTCCTGGCAAATGTGTCTTCCTACACAGAGACCCCTGCTATTGCCTGTGTGGTGTCGGGTTTTCTGGCAGCCCTGCTGTCCCTCCTGGTCAGCCTCAGAGACCTCATAGAGATGATGTCCATAGGAACCCTGCTGGCCTACACCCTGGTGAGTGGTGGATAATGACGGCCCACACATACGTATAGAGCATATGGGCACTTGCAGGGTGCTGCGGGCTGCTGGCTTATATTTAGCTCACTGTATTACAGAGATTTATTCTCAGCACTTTCTAACCTGTTCACATACAGAGCAGCCAGTAAACACACAGTTTGGTCTTTGTTACAAAGCCCTCCCATACACAAAGGTAATATATATACACATATAATAGCATCCCTCAATAATGAAGCTACGGGTCGTGAGATTGTTTTCCTGGCACTTTATTCGTTCATTTACAAAGGCTACTGTGGGCTGTAGCCAATCCCAAAACAACAAACCTAACTGGTTTCACAGCGTAAGCTCAGTGCTAATAACTGACTGCATCAACTCCCGCCCTCGACTAACTCCCACTCACCAGCTAGCAGGAAAAACAATAACCTGTCTTCTTCTCACTCTCTGCCAATCACCGGTACGTTATCTCACACAAATCACTGTCATAGGCGGCTGCGCTGACTGACAGGCTTCACAGCTTTTAAGAATAACACACATTCACTGACAACCCGGAAAACTCATCAATCATTTCTACCTTAACTGAACTTGGTCTTAACACTAGAACAGAACCGCTAAAAACAATAACATGTCAACCAGTCCATTACAATATATTGAATTTTCATATATGACATGTATGTACATATAAAATAAAAGTACATATTTAAAAATGATATATGAAACTGAACTGATGACTTGGGTCACAAAAATAAGTTGAGGTGCTTTTATTTACACACACAAAATGGTGAGAACAAAACTTCGGACATCAACAGCAAAACAACAAAAATACGACAAACTTGCAGAAGCCACACTCCAGCCATGCACTCCCCTTTCCCTCGAGAGCCTTGCTGGCCAGAGGCTTATACATGCTAAGCCCCTCCCCCTAGACCAAACAACAATGTACTTAAATCAATTATCTTCTATTTCCCCCAACATGCAACTCTACTACCAGTTCTAATGCCACTATAACTTATCAAAGAAACTAAATTTACCAATTAAATAAATCTCCAAATCTCACTATAATTCAACTAATTAGGCAAAATAACCCATGACCCAGTTAAAGATGGTATCATCTGCCATCTGCACACCTGTGCAGGTTCCTGCTGCTCCTGTATAAGGCAGCAGCAGGCAGCAGCTGTGTCTCAGCTCCCAGCAATGTGGAGCAGAGGAGCATCCAAACATGGTGACACTTCGGTAAAATGAGATGATTATGAATAAACTGACCTGAGTTGACTAATCTGTGACGTAGTATTTCTTTTGTTGTACATACAACTGTAGTTTTAATGTGGTGTGTGCACCCAGCGCCATGACAGAGGGCATTATGTGTCTGAATGACCATTTAAAAATGTATTGCTGAGTATCTTTACCATCGTCACACTAACCCATACAGATATGTATGTTTATGTATCTATGCTTATATTATAGACATATTTTACATAAATACATATCCTGAGACCACTTTCCCAGAAATGGAAGGTAGACATGTTTAAAATGAATAAGAAATTAATAAGGATCAATGCAAAATGTGGATGGTTATATAATTAAATGTATAGGTTTAAAAGGTTGTGCTCTTTGAAGGAGAGCACGTAGTAAGAGGGATTTTGCTGGGAAAACTAATCCCTCCAGCACATGAATGACACAGTGATAGATATAAACATATACATAAACAGCAGGTCTTAGCAAGGTCAACAATACCAAAGGATTAAGATATAAACAGCAGGGAGCTGCAGCAGCAGCAAGCATTAATCAGTAATCATGAGAATATCAGCCAAGTAAGAGTCTGTCAGGTTATAAAGGCTGCTGTATGTTTACATCAATGTGATTGGATGATACCAGACAGCTAATAGCCAATCAGTTGAAGTCTTTCTGCTATAAAGTGATTTAACCATGTGTTACCCTCTTGGTTGCAGGTGAGTCTCTGTGTACTCCTGTTACGTTACCAACCTGAGGGCGACATCCACGGCTTCGTGAACTTCCTCTCTGAAGAGCAGAACAACAAGAGGAAGGAAGGCGTTCTGGCTGAGTGCGAGAAGGACGCCTGCTCGCCAACCAGCGAGGCTGATGAGTATGGAGGTCCACCCACTAACACCTGCGGAGCCAAAAACCTGCCGTCGCTGGGTGACAACGAGATGCTGATAGGCAAACCGGACAAAAACGCCTACACTGCCAGCCACCCCAACTATGGCACGGTGGATATGACCACCGGCATTGAGGCGGAGGAGTCAGAGAGCGGGATGTCCCGGAGGCTGAAGAAGCTGATTGGACCACGCTACTACACCCTGAGGATCCGACTGGGCCTCCCGGGAAAGATGGACAGGCCAACTCCAGCCACGGGCAAAACTGTCACTGTGTGTGTGCTGCTGCTCTTCATCTTCATCTTCATTTTTTGCTCCTTCATCATTTTTGGTGAGAACACATTAAAGAAAATCACACGGGAATTGAGTGTAGTGTAACTATAAATTAAATCTTTTTTTCTTGACTCCTCTCCCTCCAGGAGCGAGCAGTATCGGGGAGGGCCGCTGGTGGGCTTTGCTGCTATTGATCTTCCTCATCATCTTCATTGCCCTGCTCATCGTCATCATCCTCCAGCAACCTGAGAACCCCAAGCGGCTGCCCTATATGGCCCCGTGTGTGCCCTTTGTCCCCGCTTCAGCCATGCTGGTCAACATTTACCTCATGCTTAAACTGTCCGCCATCACCTGGATACGGTTTTCAATCTGGTGTTTTGTGGGTAAGCGACAAATTCACTCAATGATAGTTTGTCCTGCATTGAAGTTTTGTGTCTTTTGTTGCCAGACAGGATTCGCATCATCTCTACCATCCTGGGCAGATGGGTCATGGATCATGTTTTGTGCTAAAACAATGACCCACCTCAGTTGATCCTAAAACAATGGAGAGATGAATTTCATTATTCATTTCTTATTGGCTCAGTGAGCCAGTAAAACCTGTCTCACTTACTTGCTTTGTTTTTTGTTAGTTTTTTTTCTTCAGTAGAAGAACAAGGAAATCTCATTTCTCTTTTATTTCCTGCCTCTGTCATATCTACCAACGCATCTGTGTTTGTCTGAGTGTGTGCGTGTGTACCTGTGTGTGCGTGTGTGTAAATGTGCCTCACATGTAATTCAACCTATCATTTAAATCCCGTCGCTCCTTTTTTTTTGCTGCTTATGTAAAGTCAGCAGTAGCAGCCTGGCGTCCAGCAGCAGAGCTGTTTTCGCTGGTATACATCTGTGTGTTATTTTGCTGTGTGAGTAGGATTGCTGTGCTGTTCTGACTCACTCAGTGGGTTGAATTGTTTTTAAATCGGTAGAGCTCACTCCTTTTAAATTTCCATTTGAGCTCTTAAAATCATGCCACAAGCTCCGGTACACCGCGTCTGTTCCTGTGCTTATGTATGTGTTTATACTTTGATGAATCAATCAGTCCACCTGCAACAAAACTGTGTCCTTTCAGGTGTGCTCATCTACTTTGGCTACGGCATGTGGAACAGCACCCTGGAGATCACGGCTAGAGAGAACGAGGTGCACGCCTCCACCTACCAGCGCTACGATCAGGGTGTGGACGAAGGCTTCTGCGGCTTCGATGACGATTTCTACCCACCTACCAATGACCCCTGGGGTGCGCCTGAGGGGGGATCGGGGCTGACTCCGCCCGCACAGGCAAAACCTGAAAGCGAGGGGATCTCATCAAAAGGTGGAGGCAGGACCGTTGCCAATCACGGCCTTGCTGAGGAGGACCCGATGGATTTCTGAAGGGACTGACTCTGTGTTACCCTGAATGTACTGCCTTGTCTGCTGCCTGGGGGGAAGGGAGGGGGGGGGGGGGGGGGTGAGTGCATGAGTGATTGTTTATGTGTGCGTGTGTGAGTGTGCATGCCTGCATGTGTGTGTGTGTGTGTGTGTGTGTGTGTGTTTTTGTTTGTGTGTCTAACCCTTGGGCTAGATTGTTTCCTGGCAGTGGAATGGCTTTTCTTTCACTGTACTTTACCACGCTTGACTCCCCTGCTCACACAGCAAACGCGGACATCAAGGTCATGAGTGTCTTATCACAGTCACTTGTTATTCACTTATCGGAGTCCACATCCCACACGAAGAACCGCCAGACAGAAAAAGTGCGGACATAACAAGATAAAATACAATGTGGTTCACTGCACTGTGAACCATGCGACACTGTGTATTGAGCAATCAGTTAAATGTTAATGTCTGATCACGGGATACAGGAGAGAAGGAGGTGATGAGCGAGGGACAGATGAATCAGCACCTCTCTTCCTGTTTCAACACAGACAGGCAGGAAAGTTAGATGACAGCATGCCGAGCCCGAGCTATTTCCTATGTCTAGGTGTTTCATTTTCAACAAACAGAAAAATGGCCACACATGCTCTCAAACACACAAAACTCAAAAACCACTCTCTGGGTATCTTTAAATATTTCCCCTGACCCCTAACATCTAGCCCAAGGGACTCCGGAGTGGATTGGGAAAAGGGTGTTGATGTTTTCTGTCACAAATAGTACTTGGACTTTGCTTGCAATAGTGCCTTCATCTACTGTAGGTGTATGTGAGTTTCTGATTATGTCTGTTTTCTACTTTAATTTTGCCTGTGTATGCGTGAGGGTGTATGTGCAATCAAACTCCACCTTTTACATTGATTTTCATGTCTGTGTGTAGATATAAAGTGTGTTCTTCAGGTTGTTTTCCTGTGTATGTGTAGGTATTTGTTTCCGTTTTGTTCTTTCCACTCTCCACCCCAAAAATGAAGCTCAGTGTCAATCCCCCCGCACCAAAGCATCTAATGGTGCAATATGACACACGCTTGTCAGCTCATCAGCGTACCTAAAAAAAACAGAAGAGGGAGAAGAGGCTGTAACAGAGAGGGAACAGGTTGAATCCTAATTGACAACCTGCATGGTTTGTGGTGATGAATGTCATATTTTCTATGTGCTTGTCTCTCGGTTGGTGCATTTCTCGCTGTGTTTACCAGAGTTGGGAAAGGAATTAATTTTCAGTTCATACAGTTCAGAAAATAAGTTTTGTGTCTTTTCTCCTGAAGAGGAAAACAAAATTAGGGACTGTACAACTTGATATATTATGAGGATGAGGCTATTTCTTACTTTTACATAAGTAAACAAGTTCCAAAGAAAATATTCATAATGTTTTGCTTTTTTTTTTTTTTTAATAGATATGCTCCGACCACCCTCCCTGCACCAATAATTTTCATACAGTCCCTAACTGAATAGGAATGTGTTTATAAATAAGTAGGAATTTTACTTTCACATTGAGTGAACTGAAATCTAATTCCTCCTCTTCTACCTTTCTCTTTCTGCTCCCCTTCTGATTTTTGCTTCTTTCCCACTTTCTTGTCTACATTTTTTTTATTTTTATTTTTTATCTTCCACCACTCTTTTGATCGTTCAACCCCAACCTTTCCTTCATCTATTTGCCATCTCACCTTCCTCTTGATATCCATCGGGCTGTTACCACTGTAAATCACAAGCAATACAGCCGAGATTGGTTTGAAGCAACAATCTGTTCATGGCCTGTCGATCCATTGGCTCCAGTTCCACTTCAGGGTGTCTGCTATCACTCCTCTGATTTGTCATTGGAATATTTCCTCCTCTCCATCTGGTTCTGCTATAACCCAAACTGGTCTGAGTGAACCTCCCTGTTGCCCCTACCTCTTCAGTTTTTGTGCATGTGGCTAATGTTTGTTTACTTTCCTGCACCCTGAGATATTGTGAAAGTCAATCAAATCAAATCACGGTCCTTTATTGCTCAATGTGTAGGACATGTTAGCTAATGCTGCCAAGGTTAGGGGTTTGATTCCATAGTGAGAATGTATGCACACATGGCACTGACACGGATTTTTGGCACACACCAAATAGCATCCTATGAAGATATTAAGTTAAGGGTGGGGGGCACGTCTACAGTAGCTGCTGTCTGCCCTGATTGTCGTCCTTGTCCCTTTTCCTCGTGCCCTGTTGCTGCATCTGTCCCTTCCAGGGAAGCCTTACTTGTCTAATGCACTAAATCAAAGGATGCCACGCTAAACCCCCACCCTACCTCTCACATTCATCCACACTCAACAAAAGCTTCCTTCATGACAGAATAGGTCAAAGTTGGTGTCGTCCGGTGAAATATTTGTGGTACCCTTCCCAAAAGAAAAAAAAAAACAAAAAAAAACAGCCCAATATCCAGAGGGATTACTCTCATATTGGATGATTCTGCAGCTCGCCAGTGCAGGGAGTAGTGTGACCTTTCAATCATCTGCATCTCCCCACCAAAAATTGTTCCCTTGAGGGTGTGGAGGGAATTTTGAAACAGCTTTTAGGCTGTTGTTGGGAAATAAAATTTACAGAAAATAAGATTCCAAAAAAAATATTGACTTTACTTTTGTATTTGGTCAAAATTTTCAGAGTCGAGTTGGATTGGATTGCTTTAACTCGAATTCATGATGTCAAAGGTTGTTAAACTCCTCATTACAGCCTTGAGACCATGACAGCATGGCAAGCATTCAAAATGTTGCCATTGCTCCTGATCTGAGGTTTTGCAGAATCCTCCAATATCGACTTTCCATCCAGCGGCACAGCTTGAAAACAAAAACAGCACATCCTAAAATGTTTGCACACTATATCTCGCACACATCCAAAAATATATCCCACTGTTGAACCTATTCAGCCAAAATACCTTCCCCACCCACATAACCTCCCGATTCAGCCAAAAGACTTCAGCCGCTTTGCATTCATAGCTCAGCCACAACAGGACGGCAAATTCAGGCGGTTCCAATGCCTCTGACACTGAACTGTACAGTCAACTTTCTATATTATCTGCTCTGTGTGTATGCATATGAGTGCATGTATGTGTGTGTATGCGTGAGCGTGTGTGTGTGTGTGTGTGTGTGTGTGTGTGTGTGTGTGTGTGTGTGTTTGCAGTCTACGCCTGCGCCTCAATGTGACTGTGTCTGGTGGATGTGTATAGCATGCTGTCATGCACAAGGTCCAAACTGTAAATGTTGTACTTGCATGTGGTGACCGATCGCAACGAGACATAATAGAACACAAACCAAACGCAGGCTTAGTTCTTATACCTGGTCTCTGAGCTCCGACAAGATTTAACAGGTGTATTACAACTGAAAAATACTAATACTGCTATCGTTTCTATTCAGATTCAAGCCCAAACCATTCTTATTCTTTACAGCTCAATATTATGTTGGATGATGAATTAATTCTATGAGCTATAAGAAGATTATTTTTTAAAAAAAGAACTCTTCACATATTCTCTCCTATATTTCTAAGCTCATTAAGTGATCTCGGCCAGGTATGGGAACCAGGGCTCCGTTAGGAACGGGAGTAGAACATGTAGCAAACACACGCGTGTGGGGGCGACTTCTCTCACATCTTCCCTCAACCACTTACAGTATACCTACTTCCTGTAAATCCCTTCTATCAACCACAACCTCTGCAAGCCAAAGTCCACAATGTCTGTTTACTTTTCACGTACAGGAGACTGTAGTTTCCTCTAAGAGAACACTAAAGATACAACAGAGCTAAAGTTTTTTTCTTGCTAATAAGCTAATAATGTCAGTTGGTCACAAGAAGACAGATTTTTTTTTTCTCTCACGGTGACTTTAGTCAACAGTGCAATGGTCTTTTGTTTTTTGTTTTTTTTTTTAAATCCTAGTTGCTAAGTATTTCATTGAAAGATTGAAAGTATTAGTCTAGACTCCAGTGACTACATCGGAGCACTGATGACACAGTGAAAAAGTACAACATTAGAGGAGGGGAAAAAAGAAAAGTATTTTTCTACAGCTGTTTCCGATCCACAGACCCTCCTGGGGTAGGTGTGCACAAAAGAGCTGGGTGGAGTTAGTCAGCCTTCACTTTCTGTGTTTTTGTTTAATCACAAGGAGGCCTGGGAGAAACTGCTAAAAATATATTTTTACCAACTGTAGCCTCTCGAGAAAGATGAAGCTCATTTATAAGCCTTGATCCTTTCCTTTGAAGGGTTCTGAAAAGGTTGCTCCAGACGTCAGTAGGACGGTAGAAGGTTTAGGACTGAGAGTACTACAGAAACATGCAGAAACTATTTTAATACAATTCTATAAAGGCTAAACTACAAGCATAATGAAATATTGCCACTATTGCTTTTAAAGTCAGCTACTATTTGTTTATTTTGTCTCGGAGAAGGTGTGCCATGTTCTTCCTGTGCTCAGTGTTCGCTGTGGCCAAGTGTCCAGTCAGTGTGTGTCGGACTTGTTGAGATTGGCTTCTCTTGCAACAACTAGATATTCCTTTTCTTTTCTGTATATTTTGGCACAAAGCTGTATAATGTAGTTGTTTTTTATGTTGATTTTTTTTAAATGGTTTCTTCCATATGTGTGGTTATTTTGCTCCTGGGTGCACTGTTTTTTGCTGAGTTGTTGATATTGCTTCCATGCAACAATGAAAGTTATTTATTGCAAGTACCAGAAAAACAAAAGGCTCGCTCATTTATTCACACACGAGATGAATGTGCACACACATACAGATACAAATTATGCGCTGGTATTATGCATGGTTGTAAGTGTGGGGAAAAAAAACTGGGTTTGAACTTAGTACGACCCAGATATTTTTCCATATTTTATTTTATTTTTTATAAAAAGAAGTGCTCTCTGGTCCTTTTTGGGCTGATGAGCTAAAAATGGAAAATCCCTCCTGAAACTCTGAAACAACAAAAGCTGCTGGTGATGGCCCTTGCATTTATTTGTTCTTTTGTTGTTAAGGGAATTCACTAAGAGTAAGATGAGAAGATTATTTATGGTAATTTTACCGTTGCATTGTTTGTGGGTGTTTTTCGGTCAGGTAAGCTAACCATCTCTCATCATACTCTTCGCAATAGGGCGGATAAATGCATGTCTCAGAGTGTCAAACTGTTGCTATGACAGATGTTGCACACTTACAATAGTGTTAATTTGACATTTAAAGGTCCCATATTGTATAATATGAGACTTCCATGTCTTTGTCTTTGATTATAAAGCAGGTGTAGGTGCTATATTAATACTGTGAAAATATTAAAGGGCTCAGTCCACTGAGAAATACACACAGACCATATACAGAAACTGAGCCTTTGAACAAGCCAGTTTTTTGGTACCTAACACTACAAATATATCTTCTTATGGATATAAACAATTCAAACAAAACACCAGAGAAGTGTAAAATATGGGACCTTTAAAATATATCTAAAATAAGTTTCTGTGTCTTTCCCTCTCAACAACAAACAATCAAAATGAGAAATCAATCATATAAGAAAAAAAAAAGAAAAACATCAGAGCATAGTTACAATAAACCAGAAAACAACTGTGTTTTGATAGGACGACTTAACTTTCACTCCCTTTGACTGGGAAACTTGCTGCTTTATTCATTTTGCTCTTTCCAGCTACACAGAAACACACATTCAGATGGAAAAAGGTTGTTCAAGCTATCCCATGTTGAATGGTATTCTGGGCAACAGTAGGAACAGACAAGCCAGGTTGATGGACTCTGGATACACGAGAAAAGAAAATCAAATACTTAAATCATAAAATAATGGCTGGAAAGGATTGAATATCACAGAGTAATGAGGCTGGAATATGAGAAAATCCAAGAGGATATTAAATGAAAATTTGATTCTCTTTTCAAACTCTTTCTTAGTAAGCTTTTTTTTAGTTTAACAGATTATATCACAACACTACCAGTTCCTTTCCAGTAATATAGGACAGCTTGGTTGCCCACTACCCTCCCACTGCTCTCCTGTGGACTGGATGGGCTCTATGCCTGGAACTGCATCACATTTCAGGGAATACACACACCCCAACGTGACCACACACAGACACACACCTGCACACACAAGCGTGCCAGGAAATTCAGAAACAGATTGTATAAAGTGACAGGATGATGTGTAGAAAGACAGTAAGTGAGCGGAGATCAGCATGCAACTGGGGCAGGTGACTGTGTGTGTGTTTGTGTGTTTGAAGATAAGCTGAGGACAATGTTGTTTCCAAAGTATCATGTAATATCTGTGATGTGACTCAGTGACCTTGATATGGACAGAGAAGCGTGAGAATACGTGTGTGTGTGTGTGTGTGTGTGTGTGTGTGTGGTCGGCAGGGGAGGGCCTGTACAGTATTTGGCTTTCAGAATCTCAAGGACAGGCTCTTCTGTGCTGACCTAACTCAAGGTCACTGAGTCACACTACAGATATGATACATTAGAAACAATTCATGTTTTCTCACTGTTCTCAGCTTAGTTTCACACCAACATTGATGCTAATGCTACACAAACAACTGCCAGTTGTCTGTGTTTCCCATCTGCATCAAAAAGTGTAACAGACAGGTTGCTCTTACCATATATAACACACACACACACACACACACACACACACACACACCTTCTGTCTGCTGCATTTGTCCTAATGTGTGAGATGAGGAGATCTTATTATGTCAGTGTGACACCAAAGGCAGTTTTGATTGTTTTATTCTTTATTATACAAAAATCAAACAATAGCACATCAGTGAAATAATAAATAACCAGCTGATACTGCTGCTTCTATATGGATCTGAGTTGGAAATATCAGATATCTTCAGCTTGGGAATATCAGGTTCCATCTGTGTTCAGAGCGCATTTGAAATATGGAACATTCAAGTCATCACATTCCTTCAAGAGAAGCTAATCTACATAATACTGATTTTTTTTTTCTTTTTAGAGAAACATACTTTTAGCTACAGACCTTTTTAAGAGCTACTCTATGTGAGGAAGTTTGACTTAGATGTTTAATGGAAATTTAAGATTCCACAGTTAATAGGATAAGCTGCTTTTTTGTCACTCAGTTGTTATGGAAACTTAAAAGAGAAACAAGTTAGTCCAAGAGAAATGTGTAAGCTAACTTTAGATTATTAAATACCACTATTAGATGACAGAGTAATGGATAAAGATGACATTTTTGTACTCTCTAATAAGTTTTTTTTGCCAAGTCAGTGCACATACTAAGGCTGTAAAACTGCTGGCTAAAGCTCTCCTGTGAAATTTGTTCCCATCATCCTACTGTCTTCCTGCAGAGGCTCAGAAAAAAAAAAACAATACAGTCTATCACTCAAGAAAGAAAATCAATGTACATAAACAATGTCAATTGCAAACATAGTACTGTCATACCCTGCGCTTATCAAAATAACAGATCATGATATTATATGACTGAAAAAATATTTATCAACAAAGTCATTCATATGATTTCATCTCTAGGCGCACGATAGAAAAATAGAAGTAATATAGGAGATCAATATTTCAGTCCACAGGGCCTCAGGTGATTAGACCGTCAGGCAGCTGTGCAGGCAGTTACTCAGGAGCTTGTACAATTATGTAACAGCATGATGAGTCCACACCCAACATGAGGAGGCTGGAAGATGAGCTCTGCAATACAAAAACAATCCACTGACGAAAAAAGAGGTCCAACAAAAACAGTCTCTGAGTGTTTGTGTGTGTGAATGTCTCTTTTATGTATGCTTTTGTGCTCATTCAAGAATTTTCCTTCACATAAACCAACATGAATGAGTGTGTGAATGTGTCTCCTTCTCTTCCAGTATAGCTTTGCATGTAGTTGTTATTGTGCTGAACGTGATATGTGTGTTTGTGTTCTCTAGTGTATATGTCTCTATATATACAAGCTCAGTCCCCTACACATCCACGTTGGGATTCAGAATCTCTCCCAGCTCAGACGTGGGCGCTCTTGGCGTGATTGGTGGAGGTGGCAGGCGCCGGGTTGCCTCCTCCCTGTTTGGAGTAGTAGAAGCGGTTGTTGTCCTGGTAGGAGCGGGAGGAGGAGGACTCTGATGAGCAACAGGTGAGGATGGACCCACCAAGCAGAGAGAAAATAGTGCCTACCCAACCAGAGTAGAGGGAGAAGCCAAAGGACATGAGGCCACGAGTCTGGTAGGCCCCGATGGGAAACCAGATTGTGGATACCATACCACACAATGCTGAGGAGAAAGAGATGGAAAAACTGTTAGACTGGGGATACAAAATTGTGCAACTGGAGGCAACACAGACAAAAAAAGTTACTTAGATAAAAACTGTAATTAAATTGAGACAGCAAAATGGTGCAGCTGAATATAAGGAGTTCATATTTATTATCACCCAACAAGGTTGGCATTTAAATACAATCTACATAATGAAACTGGGGATGCAAAATGGTATAAATGAAAGCAACCTATAAACATGTACTAGTTACAGTAAAAAATCAGCATATTGAAAGTAATTAAATTGGGAATGCAAAATGGTGGTACTGGATACAATAATGTTAAATCTTGCTATCTTAGAATGGCAAATTACAGAATAAAAGTAGGGATGCAAAATGGAGTAAATGAGGGTGGCCGATAAACACATGCAAAAAAGTATAATTATACTGGGAATGCAAAATGGCACTTCTGTATAGAATAAATACACATAATTCATCTTGCGTCACCACATGCAGCACATGGGATGCAAAATAGTGCAAACAAAAGCCTCCTTTACACATATGAATGCTGTGGCATCGTCACAGGCTGTTGGTGAAGAGGCAGAATTCCAGACAAAGTGTAACTAAACTTGGGATGCAAAATGGCACAGCTGAAGGTACAAACTCTGAATGAGCATGACCGAGGCTAGGCTAGATAAATAATTATTTGCTGGCATGAGTACACAGCACAGATACACATGGGAAACTCCATGTATACACCATGTAACCTCAAGTTTAAACACTTCATCTTCAGATTGTCAGTAACTTTTTGATGCTTAAAAACCATCAAGAGTCTTTGTACCTCATTTTGATATTCTCGTGCTTACTTATGATATGTGTATTTTATATTAATGCTGGAGGAAGCATTTCGAAAATCAGGACGTTACAGTTTTATGATATTTTTATAATCTTCAAGCAAGACACAGGGGAATGACAGACTGAAAGAAAGAGTGGGTAGAATAATATTATTCAGCAGTAAGACTAAATGGTCTTATATAAGCTCTGCCTTGAACTACAGAAGAAGGGCTAAGCCTCCCCCAAGACCTGTACAAATATTGACAGGGACACATGTACTGTAGTATATGTTGGATTTTTGCCAGTATGCATCAGAGCCTAACACAGAACAAGATTTTGAAGTCATTTTGAATATGCTGCACCAGAATGGATAAAAACTGAACTGAAATCTTCCTAACTGGTGCTTCACAGGACAATTTCAACAAATATAAAGTTGGACTCAAGCTAATTGTTGCTTGGATGCTTTTTGCTGCCAGTATGGAGGCAGTGAAAGGCAGTATGGTGAGTGAAATTGAATTTTGCTGTGCTATTTTGTAAACAAGAACACACACAAATAATCCTCCGTGATATAGAAGAGTTTTGCAGGATTAAATAGAAGATCTTTTAAGTCAGTAAGGGCTTTAGCTATTTCATATGTACGCAAAATTACAAGGCTTCGCACATCTGAAATAGCTTCACTGTGGAGAGTGAAAGGTCAAACACTGACACGGGTGAAAGTTTCATTTGAGGGACACGGGCGTTGGAAAATGCTGCAGCGCCAATCAAATATTTTTAAGCACTGTAAACTGGGCAATTGAGGGAGTGAGTTTCCATGTGGTTCAGGACAAAGGCAGGGTGTGGAGGTGAGTAGGTGGAGGAGAGGAATGTGATGGGATCTGGGGGGGGAAGGGTTCAATGAAACAGGAAGATATAAGTGTGTGTGAGCGTGTGCATATGTGTGCACCCTGGGGAGGAAGACAGTCATATTCAACATCCTCTTCTCTCAGCAGCTTGTAAGCATTTGGGGTGGGGTTACAACAGGCCAGTGTCAGGAAGGTTGGACGGGATCTTGTGTGTGCATGTGAGTGCAAAACAATTTGACCTGCTATGATTCACATTTTGACTGGCCATGATAGTCAGGCGTTGTCCACTAAATTGTTTAAATGCGGATGAAATAAAGCTGAGCCTCTTACCAACTATGAATATGAGCACTCCTCCCAGGATGGTGCGTTTGTTCTTGGAGCTCTGTGGTTCGTTTCCAAGGTTGATGCAGGGCATGGACATGAGGAGCATTCCCACTGCTGGGAGACCCAGGATTGAACCTGTGATCATCAGGGCACGAGTCGTCTGGATATAGGCTATAGAAACACATACACTGTATGAAACATGGTAGTACAAAAAAAGCAAAGAAACAGAATAACTTCAGTGGATAAATCAGAAATAGTCAAATTCTAGATTTTATTCTAGAGGAGAAATGTTGGAACTAACTCGCTGCGACTAACTGCAGAACATCAAGTGAGGAAACAGTAAATTCAAATTTATACCTATCCTGTTTAAAACCACTATGCTGTTGCATGTATGTACACAGTACAGTTTCTACCTGGCAGGTCCAGGATCTGAGTGAGGCTCACACAGTGGTATAGTCCTGTGGAGATGACACAGTCCGCCCAAGGTCCCTTGGCTTCCAGCTCATCCATCTTCTTGCAGGTGTTCAAACCGTATTTACACATATTCACCCAGTCGTTGGTGACTGTCGCGATCACGATGCCCAGCCAGCCGAGGCAGCTGACGAGAAACCCGCTCAGTTGGAGACAAGAGTTCGCCATGGCGCAAACTGTGCGTAAAGATCACTCGTCCCGAGTTCAAAAACCGTTAGAAAGATTAAAAATCGGTGTAGAATGATGTCAAAATTAGCCAAAATGTGGAATAACACAGCCTGAACTCTAAAGTTAGAACTGATATTCCACAATACAAGTTAATCCAGTGTTAAAGTTTACTTTTCCCTTCCAGCTCAGTAATTCCATCAATTGGCCTCTGTTGCGCACTTCAAAAGAATGAAGCTTTCACATCATCATAGGTTTTATAGGGGGAAATTCAGTACGGGGGGAGAAACTACTCCAAACGTCCAGCCAATGAGATACTTAGGTTATATGGACAAAAAATTAAAAAAACAAAAAAATCCCCCACATGTTTTGTCTCTCCAAAAAGTTAGAGCGCACGGCCCCTATCTTGCATCAATTACAGGTCTTTGCCTGAACTCAGAGCTGAGAAAATGTAACAAGAGATCTGCTGCCATCTACTGGTCACAGTCGGAAGAGGGTGCAGTAAATGCCATACATGTGCAACAAGACACCTCATTTGGACCCCTGAGATCAAGTATTACTTAATATTGTACATTTTAATAAATGCCTAATCCCAACCTTTACTTTAACCCTAACACTAAAACCAAGTCTTAACCATAGACGACTGTGAATAAAGATGGCTGTAGCCCCCATGGCGTCGCTGACAGGTTTCTGAAGAGCGGGCTGCTCCACCGCCACCATCTTGGCAGTAACTGACTCCAGGCTAATCCAAAAATGGACAAAGAGGTGGGGCGTTTGTGCAGCTGAGACATCGGTGTATGCCGGTTCATGGTGAGCATATGCTCACTCAAAGCAGCATTCCCTCAATTATGCATGACTTTACTCATAATAAGATGAGTAAACGCCTTAATAAGATGAAAACAGGGGACTTATATAAAAATTCATCCCTGTTCAGTTGTCGTTTAGGAGGAAATTAGCGATAGAAACTGTTTTTTGTACCAGGTTGTAAACGTGTTTGTTTCTGCTGTTACGTTGGGCACTTTAACATGAGAGTCTATTGGAATCGAATCACCTTTGGAGCCAACCTAAAGTGGTCATTTAACACTTGTTGTTGGCTTCATTTTGCAGTTTGAAGTTATGAGGTCCAGTCAAAATGTCCTCACAGCCCCAAAATGTCCTCACAATGCCAAAATGTCCTCACAATGATGTTCAAACCAAAACGTGTCCTCACAACCATAGAAAGACAAATACACACCCACCCATACAGAATTACTGATTCTGCTGTATTTTGCACATGGTTACTGTCCAAGCAATTAATCAGCCACACTGCACTTTGCACCACAACTGTAAATTACCTTTAATGAATACCACAGTCCTGTTTTTGTTTACTTTCCTGTCTTACCATATGGCAAATGCTCCAGAGTGTCATCACTAATTAAACAGCTTAAAACTCTTTGCAGTAGTTACACTTGCTGAAGAAAAATGATGTTTTTGCACATTTGCATTGAGGCAGCCAGTGAGCAACTGTTACTTGCACATTGCTGGAGGCCCCCCACACTTTGGAACCAGCGCACTGTACTGCAAATCACCAACAGAGGGTGATGTAGCACAGCACCGGACTACAGTTGACATTCAGGTGGTGTTCGACATAATGTTTCCTTCTTCCTGTCCTTTGGTGGATGGAGTTAAGTAAGTCCTCCATCACTCACATCAGCCCAGTGACATGGCAGCTGCACAGCAATCAGTCTAAGAGGAAGACAGAGACATACTGAGACGCTTCAGAGAGTCACACAAGGTCACTGTCTGTAATGGCACGTTTGGCCCACTTCCTCTCATGTTTTGCACATTGCTCTTGTGTGTTGTGGTCATATCCAAAGCTAAGCAAGGTTTTTGATTTGATGAAGTATGACCTGTTTTGTTTTGTGGCCAGAAACAATTTTATAAGAGAATAGGATCTCAAGAAACCTCAAGATATCTATTGGGATTTTTGAAATTGTAATTTGCTTGGAGTGTCTGCAGTTTTTCACTTGAGAGGTGCATCCCCACGGTAGTATCTTACCTTACTTATCAAAATGTAATGCTTTTTTTTCCACCAGCTGCACTGATTAGAAAAAAGTAAGGAAAGAAAGGGACTACAGTGTATCAGCAGGTGAAAAAGCTGCTGGAAAATAAAAGCCGCAACCTGCAGTTTTATGGTAATGGCTCTGTATCTGGTTAATACAAGCTCAGTGTTTCCTGCAGCCTTCCTCTGAAGGTAATCACCTATTGCTTTTCCTGTGGATCCATGACAGGAGGTATTACAAATTCAGGTCATTTAGTGTAGCTTTTGCTTTGTTTTAAAAGAGACTACAAGTTGTTTAAAATCAACATTTATGCTATACACTTTTTTTTTTTTTTTGAGTGAAGATGAGTTTTACTAAAGGCAGTTGCTTAGATGTTGAGCTGCAGGCACTTGCTGGAGTTTAGGCAACTACAAAGCTCCAACAAACAATCTACAAATTCCTGACACTGCTCTGGTCAGCCCTCCAGCACATACCCATAACCCTGCTCACACTCCAGCATGGATGAGTACTGCATTGTGTGTCTTTTTGTTGTCGATGCAGATGGCAGTTAGGCTGCATGTGTGGTCTGGTGTCAACAAAGTAGAAAAAAACTAATTGAAAAAAAGAGCATTGTCCCCATAGACACGTGTGTGTCACATCTGGGGTCGAAGTGGTGAGATACAAACACATTATAGATCATTGGGGTAAGTGGTTTGAGCCAGCCACCCATGTAAACAGACAGTGTTACACTTCATTTCTCCCACCATTACTCTGTACCTCATTCATATATATCTCTCTCTCTCTTTCCTCACCAACTCTCACTCATCACTAATAGAGTTGTCTGCATAGATAGATAGATAGATAGATAGATAGATAGTGAATTAGTGTGAGTGCGTGAGAGTGAAAATAGTCCAAGAAGAAGAAGTGGAGTTAGAGTGAACGGGGCATATCCCACTATGATTCCAGGAGCAGTTTATCCGATACAGGAGGAGTGAGGTGGCAAGGGAATGGCAATATTATGCTAATGGAGTGAAGACTGCAACAGCGACACTGACATAGAGGGATGATGGGGTTTTAGCCCTCCTGGGGAGGGAATGAAGGGGTAGTAGCGCATGTAGACCATGTGTATGTGTGTGTGTGGGGAGGGAGGGTGAATGGGCCATCAGAACACGCAGGAAAGTTTAAAACACAGGAGGGAGATGGAAACCATGGCAGAGTAACTCCCCCCCATCACGCTGTCAGAGCTGTCAGTCAGGCAGTTGAAAGAGATGAAGAGCAATGAAACACTCTTTGTCTGGGCAGAGCGAGACTAGTGGTCCAGTTCAGAGGTGGGGGCACAGTCGAGGAGAATGAGTCATGAGCAGGGAAGTGAAGAGGAGAAATGATGGAGTGATTGGAGAAGGAAGGGAACCTGTTCAGGCCAGCCCACTGTGATGGAGTGGCAGCCATACTGGATGAGTCATCCTGGCCTAGGGGAATGATGGGTACTTTTTCAAACAGTTGTCAAGTCACATTCTGTGATTAACAGGAGGCAGAAGCCGAGGAGAGGGAGGATCAGTTTATGCTACACTCCAATAGTGACGTGACTGGAACTGATGAGGTTTCTGATCTGTTCATCACTTAACTCCGAAATACACACAACACCATCAGGACTGCAAAGTTAACTTCGTGGTCTCTTATTTGGGAAATAAACCGCTTCACATGTAGCTGTAACTGCTCTTTCCTTACATGCCCTCTGGATCCTGTAATTTGAAACAGGAAAATCAATTCAACTTGCAGGTTCTGATTCTTTCTTTCCGCAGACGCTGGCCTCTGTTGGGCTTTTGTGGGTCTGGCTGTAGCTTAACAGCAGAGTTCACAAAGCAATATTCAATAAATTATGCTGAAGTTCTGTTGAGCAAAGCAGAGGTCTGTTAGGGGAGTTTTGGTGTAGTTTTTGCTGACATTTCCGGATTTGAATGTGAGGCATTGTCACAAAATCCTTTTCTTGCAAATGCACTTTAACTCAGAGCTCCCACCAAATTTAAGTTGCTTCTTAGTGATACTGGTGAAAATTATTTTATATCCGTGGCTCCATGCCTGGTGTTAACATGCATCTCTTGTCTGGATTTGGCATAGACGCGATTAAGATGGATTACACTTAAATCTTCTTCTCTCTTACAATATGCATATCCATCGTTCACATCACTTCCTGTCATAATGTTGCTATCTGAGCTGCCTACCATCTGTTTGTCATACATGATGCACTTCCTGGTTGATTTCCTATGTGAACTTTTGCACAGGAACTTAAAGTTCCTATTTAGACATGTTTTAAACTCTAAAAAATACTCTGTGTTACGGCCCACCCTGGGGTGGCCCTGAGGGGTGCACAACATGCCACCAGTGGCCCACATCAGACCAACAAGACACTTCTAAAACAATAAAAAAACAAAACAAACAAACACAGCGTTTATTTAACACAAATAACCAGAACACCAAAATCAAGACTATAGAAAACAAAGTACAGACACACCAACCAAAAAGAAATAAAGCCCAGGCTGAGAGGCAGCAGAAACAGCAGCCTCCGCGCTAAACCTCTGGCTCCTGATGTTGGCACCAGGGCTTTTAAACCTTCACTGGCCAGGTGCCTCTCGTGGAGGCTTAATTGGGAACAGCCTGGGTGGAAATAACAGGACAGAAGAAGAAAAGACAGAAAAAGAAAATACAAAACATGGTGTTGTAATACTCTGCTATGATTAATATTTTTGTTTAACATGAACACATTTTGTTTTATTTTGTTTAACGTGAACACATAAAAAAATGGGAAATTGGGGCTGAAAGCACATCTGCGCTTACTTTGTCATTGAGAAATCTGGATCAGGCCTTGTGCCCCAACCATCATGGCTGCTTGCACCAGGTTGTGCGGACAAGGAAACATTGGAGAGACTCAACCACAGGTTTGAGCCTCAGTCAGAGCCAGACTTTGAAGTTTTTTTTGAGGAGTGAGGAGATTGTTGTGCACTAAAATCAGCGACTAGAAGATGTATCAGAATGATTAGCATAGTTATTTGTTTATGCTGTTTGTTTGCTCGTAACTGGCAGTGGCTGACACGGTGTTAGTGGCTGTGCTAATGAAAACTCTCGCTCTCTGTACTGACAAGGTTTCGGTTTATTTTGCTCGCCCTCCATCCCTGCCAATTAGCAGGATTGCTTCCTTGGGTTATATGATGTACGAAACCCTGGCTGTCTGAATGTGTTTTTATGAGACTGTCATTGTTTGACTGCGGTTCAAAGGTGGAAATATGCAGTTATGGTGTTGACTGCTTATTTTGCTCTTGATTTCTTGTATTATACAAAAAACATTATATGCACATGTTAACAAGGTTAAAAACTTGATATTCATCGGAGGGGGTCTTTAATTTTATACCTCTGCACCAGCAACAGCCAGAATCGGAGGAATTATGTTATAGGGTTTTCTGTTCATCTGTCTGTATCTGTATATATCTGCATCTGTCCCATTCTTGTGGATGCAATATCTCAGTAACACCTTGATGGAACTTTTTTAAATTTGGTACAAACATTCATTAGGACTCAAAGATGAACTGATTAGATTTTGGTAGTCAAAGGTCAAGGTTGCAGTGTCCTCACAAAACAAGGTGAACGCAACATCTCAGTAATGGCTGCCCATTACTCACAAATTCATTCACTAATTATGACACAATTTAACTCAAATGTCTGTAAGGATAAAATAAAGTGATGACATTTCATATCCAAATGGTCAAAGGTCAACTTCACTGTGACATCATAATGTTCTGCCAAAACACTATTATTCAATGCTGTAACTCAGGAAAGGGAGGTTGTGACCATATTTCCTGCAGCTTCTGCAACAGCTGGTTGGTGGAGGCATACAACCACGAGGCGGTGATTCTCGTTTTAGAAGAGGAAACTTTTTAGGTACCCTGTATTTTTTGTGTTTTTTCTGCTGTGTCTCTTTATAACAGATATCAGAGCTGATAACCAATAATTAATGCTACTTGAATGTCAGCATTTATTATTTAGCATCTCAGTTTTCAAATTTTGGCCATCACAGTTCCGTAGAGCTCACATCTAACTAGTGGCCAAACTGCTGTTTTATGCACACACTTCTCGTTTGTTTCAGACTGCACTGTAGATGACAGAGCAGACGGAGTGTATTGCTGCAGTGGAAGCCGAGTCACAACTTGATTTGTGTCTAATCCTCCAGTGTGTCTGCAGTGTAGCAGCCATCACTCACCGCTAACTGTGTTAGCCATTAGTATCAATTAATCTCAACAAACACTGTTGGCCATTACACTCAATACATCACCACAGTCTGTGCTAACTACATACCACACAGAACAGAGCAGTGTTGCACAGCCTCGCAACCGCTCTGTGGGGGAAGATGAGAGATACATGTGTCACTCTCCATATGGCTTAGTGGGAGAGAAAGAGAGTTACAACTAGAAAACCCGGAAGGAGACAGAGGAAGAGAGGGCAATAGTGAAAAAAAGGTGATATATAACTCACTCTGGCCCTGTGGGAGTGAGGAGCGCAGCCTCTGTCAGCACAGTAAATATACTCTCTGAATTTGTCATAATAGTTCATTAGTGCTGGGAAGAGATTTACGAAGGTAACAGGGGTAAGGTGACTGGATTAGGAAAGGGGCATTCTGTTTTCCCAAATGCATGCTCTCAAACGCCCATATAAATAACTATATTTTAAAACACCCCGACAGTTGGCATCTTACCACATTAACTTATTTCCATTAAGCCTTAACTCCCTCCTTCCCTCTCTTTTCTTCTCTCTCCCTCTCCCTCCTGCATTTTCAAACTGCTTAAATTAGCCTCCTCATCATTCTGCTCTTTATAATCCTGCTCCCCTCCCCTTTTCTCCTCTGTTGTCACCAGGAATAGGATAATCTATTGCTCTTTACATGGTGGGCTGTGCATTATCTAATATAGGAGATGGGAATGTGTTGGGCAGTGAGACAGAGAGAGAGAGAGAGATGGAGAGATATAGGGAGAGGGAGACGTGTCATAACTCGTATATCATGTTGATTAGAAGCTCTGCAGTCCTGGACGGAGTTGAAGTTGGGCTATGTGCAGACCGTAAGATTACGTTACTTTACTTAAAGGGATAGATGACATTTTTTATTCTCGTTCTTTTTGAGTGTTATATCAGAAGACTGATATCAACCTCATGTCCATTGAAGATATGGAGGTGTTTATCTTAGCTTAGCATAAAGACTTGAAATGGGGGAAACACCTAGCCTGAAAATACTATACCCACAACTCTAAAGCTGACTTATTTTGACAATTTATGTTTAAGGCATACATAAACAGAAATGTATAAACAACAATATGTGATTTTTAGGGGAGGTTTGGCGTGTAGCGCCCTAGCCCTGGCTATAACATGAGTAGCTAGGCATGCTCAGTGAGCTTAAGTTTTGGTGGCAGTCTTTGTACAAGCACGATGGTACCAAAGTTAGTGCACAGGCACGACACCCACCTGTTGCTTGCTAAGAAATAGTTCCAGCAAAAAGACGTCTCCCAAGACCTGAAATTATCTACATAAATATTTTTTGTCTATCTAGAAATTAAACAAATGAGATAAAGCACCTACATTTGTCAGTTTTAGAGTGCACATAGCTTTGCTAAGCTAGGCTAAGAATGAACCCCAACTCCTTAAATAAATGTAGGGCTATTTTCCATCATTCATTCTTCAGGTCCCCTCAGCCCTACAGAGGATTGATAATCCTGATCAGTCTCACCTTCAGTCACAGTGAGAAGCTGGTTTTAGCAGAAAAGCTCTGAACGCTACCTGCCCTGCACCAAACAACATCAGATATGTAAGACATGTCAATATTTTATTGTGTGTACAGTTTATCCCTTAGCCCCCAAGTGGCCCAAAAATCTATTAATACAGCTTTGAACACAGACGGGGAGGCTGATAGACAGGCTCCTTGGTCAGTCAGACACTTAATACAGCTGTAGCTGGTCTGTGGGAATCAGTTGGCTTTTGCTGCTTTTTAAGGAGGCAGCAATTGACACGTTTTAGTATGAGTGCTGACACATTGGTATGAGTGCCGATCCGCTCCAGGATCGCATCATAAGTGAATTTCATTATTTATTTTTCAGGCCAGATTAACCGTAATGGACGGGGGTCAATGACCCAAGAAGATCATTACTTATCCACTGACTCAGGTACCGGCCTATACCTTGCTATTCCTCAATTACCAGCTGACAGACAGGCGTGTGGAAACAGGGTCATGCCAAAGCCCCAGCCTCCCCACATATATTAGGCTAAATCTCCTTCCTCTCACCCCGCTACCTCTGGGACTCTCCAGGGAGCGCAGAAGAGATTGAGTGCTCCATTGTTTCTGCTAATGCGGTTTAGCTGCCTGTCAAGGAGGCGGTTGGGAAGTGCTCCAGTCTTAACCACCCGCTTGTCTCTGACAGTTACTGTGCACGAATGTTTGTGTACATGCATGTGTGTGTGTGTGTGTCTGCTTGTGTGTAGATGTCAGTGTGAGGAGTGCAGGAGCATGCACTCGTACAGTACGTAGCCTATATGATTCATATGCATCTGTGTCTGTGTGCGTAAATTACTTTAATATTTATTTCACTATACCTGCTTTCTTATCAGTGTTTTTCGTGGTGTTTCGCTATATGTTCCTCTGCCTCTGTTATCCTGCCTCCATCCTTGAAAACTTGCATTTATTGGTTTCTCTCAAACTTAACCCAACCCCACCCCCCCAACCCCCCCGCCCCCATTCCTTAACCATACAAATGCATTTAAATGTATTTACCCCCTATCTGCCTTTGCTCCCTGACTGCCAACCCTGCTCTCCCCCTCTTAAATAAACCAATTTAATCATGGAGGCTTCTTTGCCCTTGTGCATTTCTGTGTGTGTGTGTGTGTGTGTGTGTGTGTTCTTGTTTGTGCCTAGAAGTGACTGTGTGTGTATCTAGGTGTGTCCAATACAGAGAGAGAGAGAGAGAGGGGAGAGAGAGATCCCCACAGGCTTGTGTGTGTGCTTGCAAGGGTGCACGTGCATCCTCCTCTTCCGCTGTCAGAGCTGGGTTCAGCGATGCCCAGCATACTCATCCGAAATCTGTGTGACCTTGCCAGTCAGCTAGTCATTCAGCCATAGCAGGGCATCTCATACACCTGCCCTCTTTTGCTGTTAGCGTGCACTTGCATCTATGTGTTTGTGTGTGTTTGTGTGTGTGTCTGTGCAAACAACATGTGTGTGTGAGGCTGATATTTCCTCCTCCCTCTTGTCTTGTGTATTTGTGTGGCTGCAACTGTAACAGGCAAACAAGATCCCATTTTGTTCCCCTAGATCAGATGATTAACATCAGATTGGGCCTTTAATCCTAATGACTTTTTCCACCACACGCTTTAAGATCACACTGGCTTTTTCACCCAGTTCCAGCCAATAAAACACTCTCCCTTCAGGCCTGTCCCGAAGTGACTGCACTGATTGCGTAATGCCAGGATATTCTCAATGAAGCTGAGAATGCACTGGCGACAAAAATGAAAAGGTAAATGTTCTCCTTTCCCATTACAACTATTAAGATGTCCTGAGGTATTCATCTTGCGCTTCTTCGCTATTTGCCTCCGTGAAACTGTTCAGTAGCTGACACTTTATAACTCTAATTGTTCTTGAAAATGCCAAAAATGTGAATGTTTTTAACTATCTGTATAAATATGAGGCAGAGCGCTGCTGCAAAAAGAGCCTAGAAGTGCTGAGCAAACCTTCCCTGGATAAATAGAGATTAGAAACACACATACACAATCACACACACACACACGCACAGTTGCCAGCAGGTCTTATGTGAAACAGACCAGACTCAAGGCGAATACCAAACAATGCAGCAAGGAGCGGCCACACTCTAATTTCAGGACAGGCCTGGGTAGTTCTGCCAAAGGAAATCCTGATCTCGCATCTCATCAATCATTTCTGTACGAACGGCAGCACCTGCGTGTGTTTTGTTCCCCATTCTGCTCAGTTCTGTAAACTTCCTGTCTCCTGTGGGGAGACACTGAGCTTAATTCATTTCTCTAAAGAAGCAATCTGGCTGTGGGCCCTTCAGTGGGAAACCAGAGCATGCAGCATCTTCATCATCCTAATATTAAAATGGCCTGCATCCCTCCCTCTGCCCCCTCATCCACTCCGGCTGGCACGCCCCGGGGCCATTTGTCACACAAACAGCCTCTCAGATGAGAGTGGGGTTGACATCAGTCCACCAGGAGAGATGACAGATGACACATTTCACTACACCTTTATACAATTGCTGAGCCTTGTCCATCAAACTACTGCAGAGAAGAGAAAAGAGGCCACAGATGAAATGAATACTGGTACTGATTTGTAATTTTTTCCTTCCTGCTCTTTACTCAGCTGCCATCTTCTTTCCTGTCTTCATTTTTTAGTAATGGCTCTGTAATGGCTTATGCAGACCCAGCACACCCACTTCACTGTTGGCTCAAAAGCCATCATAAGAGACTGGATGTGTTCTTGAATAAGAGTTTGCATTTAATCAATTCCGTGTCCTGCAATGTAATCGTGAAATTAACACACCGGACACAAGAGGCTGGGAATTTACAAACTGACCAACACTGATGTTGCTATAAATTAGAAGACTTGTAGAACTTTATTTTGATGACTTGTGAGACCCTTGTTTCATAGATGTGACTCGTTCATGCAGCAAAAAACCCTGTAATTACTCACCTCATTGAATACTGTTTTTCCTTAGAATACAAATGAATAAAATTGGTAGTAATTGTCAACGTCTAACAAAATTGCAGTTATTCTTTTATAAAAGAAAACATTTTTAAATCAGCATTACTGTCCCCAGCGTGCAGCTGACATCATTTTCTTTTTTGTTTTCTTTTCTTTCTCTTCTCCCTCCCTCCTGCTGGCTTAGATGACTGTTGGAGGTGATTTAGTATCAGAGGAGCCAGCAAGGAGGAAGCAGAGAAAGGGGCAGCGCGGGCAGTTGTCTAAACGGGAGTAATAGATGGACGGGCAGGGGTTCACAAGGAGACATGGGAGGCCCGAAGAGCTGACAACGAATCGTCTGAATCAGGGTTTCTCAAGGACTTTTGTAATTCACAGTTTGATCTTGGCCTGGGGGGAGATCGTTGGGAGATGAATGGAGGAAAGGTGGAGGGGGGAGGCAAAGGAGGGATGTGAAGGAAAAGAAGGAAGGGAGGAAGGGTGGGGATCGCACTGGGGCTGAATAAATTGAGAGAACACTTCGGTATTTTAGGAAGCGGAGATGGATTGGTATCTGATAAAGTGTAACTATGATGACAAATGGGCCCTGTTGTTTTTCAGAGCCACAGAAAGCAGGTGATGTTTGGAGAAGTGGCCAGGGCTGACAATTAATGAGACCGGGGGGGCGGTCCAACATGGGAGATTAATGTTGGATAGCAGTGGATAAATCAAGCCTCAAGCTGCCAGTTAGAGCTGCATAGATGACTAAATGGCAGTGGAACACACTCTTCAGTTAAAACAGCTCAGTTGATACTTGGCACACCTGTTACAAAAGCACTTGTAAGTGGCCACAGTGACAACAACTGACCTATCATCACACTAATTCAATAGCGTTCTCTGTTTTAACCGTGCTGCAGCAACTTTTATTGACTGTACAACAACAGAACACTAATTGTCTCTTCCATTTGCAGTGTGTTTAAGTCTTGAGAGGATCGCGTCCTTATCAGCCCCGAGCCAGGCACCAGGAAATGGTGCTGGAGTCTCACACAAAAGCACACTCCAATGGATGCACTACATACACACATATAAATAGGTGCATGCAAACACGGGCATGCGTGTAGGTTCACACAAGTACATACACATGCACATACATGGACAGATGTGCACAGGGCCTACCTGCGAGTAGACCGCCCCAGAGGCTGTTTCATCTGTCCAGTCATATGTGTGTGTTTGAAAACCTCAAAGAATCGCAGCCGTAGCCCACCACTCTGCCCGCTCTGCAGCCCTAAGCTGCAAGAGGCAGAAGAAAAGGGATTTGCGAGTTCGCCAGCGCTGAAATGACTACGATGCTTTAGCGAGTTATGCTCATGTGGGATTTAAGTGGCTGAGAAATTCGAGGACAGTTTTTACTCCTCTGATTCAATCCACTGACTGATCTGTCTTTGGCAAATTTAATACACGAATGTAAGATTTAAAACCTCAGGGGTGAAAGAGGCTCTTGACGACTTCCTACCCAACTGGTTGTAATGAAAAAAAAAAAGTGTTAATGTGAGGGAAAATACCCTCCATAGCCAACGGGTGCAATTTACAATATATTTGTATTTCATGATCCGTGCATTAACAGCTAGTCCATGGACCTGAGTTACAAATGTTTCACACTATGTGTTTACGAGGCAATTATTCAATGCATTGTGAAATAGCAGAGTTAATCATTTATGGTTGCAGAAATTCTACATTACAGTTTTTTGCTAAGTGTCAGTTCCAGTGGTTTCCTTTTGCTTATCCTTAAGCCTGGACCGGCTTAGACTGATAAGTGGAGCTAGCCCAGGGTCATCAGCTGCTTAGCCTGCATAGGCCTGTGTGTGTATTTGCATCCATATATGGACATGTGCACTGTGCATTTCAGTATAATATATTATATGCATTTTTGGTTGGGTGCATGTATGTGCGTCGATATTCATAATGTGCCAGCATATGCACAAGCATTGTGTGTTCTGTCAGCAGTGCTGATGTGGACCATATATATGCAGAGGTATTCAGAGAGGTTGGGGATGTGCTTTATCTCAGTTCTCTGTTGCCGTATAACAAATCCCTCCCTGACCACATCCAGGTGCCAATCCTATATACTGCACCTGCACCTGCTTTGAGATATGGTCATATGGGTAAATAATATTATGGCTGTTTGAGTAGGCTGAAATGTACTGGTGTGAGCATTCCTCCATAATATTGTAATTGTATTCTATGCAGTGTTTTATGACCATGGTTAACTGTGCTTATCTTTTAATTTTACTGACTGAGTTTCTGCATTTGACTTTATATTATAATAATGATAATAATAATAATATACTATAATTGCTTCCTCTGTATCCTAATTCTCTACTGCACTATTCTTTATTCTATGTCAGTCCACCCAGTTCCTCTCTTTTATTTTTCTCTTAATGTTTGTCAGCCAACCAAAATTAAATTGAATAATTGAGTAATTAAATAAAGCTAACAAGGTGATGAAGATGACATGAAAACTGTGAATAAAGTGGTGAAAACAAATGCAGAACAAGTGGCGCTGGCCAGGCTGTGCATGTTGTGGGCCAAATATTACGGACTTTCATTAGATCCCAACCTTTTTTGCTTGTGAAGAAACACCAAATTCAATTTTGGTCTAGTTTGGAAAGTTCTGGATGAAGTTAAGCGCAGAAGTTAGTTAGAAAAGGGCTGAGATGCAGTCGGCTGTCTTGATCCCACACCAATAACATCATGTGAGGAAGAACTTGTTTGGACCCAATCAGACATACAAGATAGTACAACCAGCCATTAGTGTTGTTTACAACAACGGAGGAGCCTCAAACTCAAAGCGACTCTAATGTGTACCCCAGCAGTTTCAAGGCCTCATTATCCCATTTGCTGTCAATGCTGTGAGTGACCTAACATGTAAGTGAATATATTTTTCTGACTATTAGTGTTTTTAAGCCTCAATCCCTTTCTGATAGTTAATGTAAAGATATATCTTTAAAAGGAAAACTGTCTGGTTACTAGTCTGCATACAGCAACAGCCTGTGATGGGGGCTGTAAGTACTGTAAATGTTTCTTCAAAGAGGTGGAGACACAGAGCTCTAGTTCATTTGGTTCAGCTAATAGCGTGGTCTGTTGAAGTGCACTCCACTCTTACTCTGTCCTCGTTTATGTTGTGAAACACCCATGTTAGCGTGTCACTTGGTCTCAAGTTGTTGTGCGAACACAACAAGGCAATTTAACCTGTTTACAATGCAGTTACCCTGTTTTTTTTGTTTGTTTTGGTTTGTTTTTTTTTGCTTGTTTTACTCCATTAAGTTACTGGGTGAGCCAAGAAATTAACTCCATGTAAAATGGTGAATTGCTGCATTTATACTTCTGTTTTTGTTGGGAATGAACAGGTTTTCTCTGCCACCAAACATGGTTCCTTGCCAGGAGCATGTGGTGGTGATTGTTGCTTGACAAGAGCTTCAGCTATCGTTGCGTTTACAAGACAAGAGGCTATAAAGTGCCCTCTCAGCAGTGCTAGCCTACATCTTCAGGGTAGATTGGAGGCTGCAATGAGTCGCTATGGAAAAGTGATGAGACAGCTCAGGGCTAGCTGGTTAGCATGCTAACTTCAGCAGAGGAAAAGATGTGATAGAGACAAGAGTTAACATAAGCTCTTGGTGAGTAAATGAATAAAGTTTGAACTCACAACATTTCTTTTGGACTGGTAAATAAAGAGCTCTAATGCTAACACTGGCTATGTAGAAATAGTAAAACTTACAAATTGCTCCTTTAAACAAACAAGATATAAAAAATAAAGATCTTTACAGGTGCAGGGAGCTAAATGTTGTTACCTGTGGACGGAGCCAAGCTTGCTATTTCCCCCAGTCTTTATGCTAAGTTAAGCTAACCAGCTGGTAGCTCCAGCTACTTATTTACAGTACAGAAATGTGAATGGTATCAATCTTTTTATCTAACTCTCAGCAAGAAAGCAAATAAAGGCACTTCCCAAAATGTCAAACTATACACATTTTAGCAGGACACTGCAGAACTGTTTGTTCCATATAGGAGAGAAGACGTCTTCATAATGTAATGGGGAGCAGAGACAGCAGGAGAAACAGATGTCATAAGAAAATTATATGGCTTTTAGATGATTTATAATTTCCCTTTTATGGTTTTTCAAGACAATCAGATCTTGTGTAAAAGTTGTTTATGGCGCGCTTGTAAATACTGTTCCTTGTTTTCTCAGAGTATTTACCTTGCAATTTTCATCTTAGTCCCAAGTGTCATTATTCTGGGAGGATTATTATCGAAGGTGTTACAAGGTCTGAACTAACTTCCCTGTCGCCTGAGCTAAAACTAAATCTTTCCTCAGCTGCATGCAGTGTGGTAACGCTGGCCATAAATTACATCCAGTGCAGCAGTGCAGCTTTTTCAGAGCACAAAACACAGTGGCATTAACACAACACACAACTTTATGGAGCAATGAGTAACATAATGCTTAAATTATGCCTGTGGTTCATAAACCAAGACTCAAAGTGGCTGTAACGATTTCTGAATGGCAGGAATTCATTGGATTTCTGCAAAAATAGAAGTTAAAGTTAAAGTCAAAATCTATGTCAGCCACATTCTTTAAATTCTTTACAGTCAGAGAAATTTCTGTCTTTGATGTCAGAATTTCAAGTGATTCCCTTTATCTCCAACTGTGAATTGGATCCAACATTGAGGAAGACTCATGAATGAAATACGAACAACCCGTGAACACATACATCTCAATCTACTGTTGTATTACATTGCACCTGCACACATTTATCTTTATGCTTCTCAGTTATTTTTATCTGACAAATAATTGAGATTCCTAAATTAGATTTACTGGGATGGAATCATGTTTCTCATTACATGCTACTTTTATCCACAGGGATCAGTATTTTTCCTGTCTGTCTGACTGAGTGAGTTCACACCAGTGGATCAATAAATGGCTCTGTTTACTGTGTGAAACAAACACACCCAGCAGGCCATTATTCTGTCTCTGAGTGTGATAGTAAAAAATACATCATAAACATCTTCCAACTGGCCTGATGCCTGGAAATTGATTATGGCATTATTGACAGCCACTGTAGCATGTCATAGCCGTGGTAATGATATGAGGAATATTAGGCCACTGATAACACAATCTTACAACTGTGTTCGTAATGTTGACCTTGTCTTATGTGTAGCTCTGTAGACCACATTAGACCTCAGTTAAAATGAGTCATGGTATTGATCCCTGTATGGAGAGTGTTGACTATTTTTCCTCCTGTGAGATCAGTATTCATTAAATGTCAGTTTAGAGCTTAATTATGAATGGTTATAATTAATGCTCTGCTTGTATGATGAATGGTTATCATTGTCCTGGGTGGCGCCGTGCACCGGTGGCAACGGCAGTTTACAATATCATTTCTCCTCTGAGCCCTTGGCGAGTTCATACCCTGTGACCCTCTGATCCCCTGTGCATTTTCTGGCCCGGCAGGCTGACTGCTAATCGATAAGCTAAATTGTCTTATAAATAAGAAATGATGCAAGGTCGCCTTAAGGTGATGCTGCATCATTAATGAACTGATGTATCTTTTTTCACATCGTTTTAAATTCATATTTTTATGTATTGGCGGTACCATAAAGGTGTTGCAAAAAAATTATTACAGTTATTTCGGGGATCCAGGACCACTCAAAGGCTTGGATGGACATAAAACACACCTAGATGACCTAAGTATGGGATTTCTGTCTTGTGTCATTGGGTGAATTTATGTGGGGGTGGGTTGGGGGAAATTATAAAGTCAAAGGTACAAGCTTGTGTACATAAAAACATTAGGAGAGGAAGGAAAGAAGTTACTTATGATTACCAGGGAGCTTTATGATAAGAAACACCCCCAGTGTTTAAAATTGTGCAAATGGAAGCTATAGATTACACTCTAAAGACACCTGATAATATATTCAGCTTCACTTAGGGATACTGGGCCAATTTTGGATTAATTAAACCACTATGGTGCAGTGTTTTGCTGCCAATCATAACAAAAAATATTTTACATTTTCTACACATGTGACTGGCTTCTTCTTCTTAGCAATGGAGGCTAAGGCACATAGGGATCATGCTTTTTAGGGCATGGGATGAGTACACCAGTCACCTGACATGCATGGTGTCAAAATCAAAGTTAGAATAATTCAGATCAGTGGCCATAACATAAAACTATTGTACCAGTGAGACGCCTGCCTTGTTATGGGAAGATATATTGAGGATGTCTTTGAAATGAGAATTTATAGAGAGGAAAATCTCCTGGACCCTGCAGCTCAATTAAACACAGTGTAGCCAAAGCAGGTTGTACAAGGTTCACAGTGCTGATAACTCATAACAAAAGTCCACTTCACAGTACAGGACCAAACACATTTATTTAAAATCATAATTCATATATTATTATTAAAAAATCTATATGATAAGATGAGATACACTTGAACAATTTAATGCAATCTTAACTGTAATAACCATGGAAGAAATGAGATGAGGTGAAGGAGAGGAAGGAAACTTCACACTGTACTGCCTCTGTTTGTCCCACTTGACTTTCAGTTAATGGGGGGACATGGGACCAGCACCCGGGGGTGTTGGTCCAATTCAGATATGTCATGCTTTCTTCTCATTCAACCGTTTTAACATTTGACTCAAAACATTTCCTACAACTTCAGCACAAGGACCAGAAATCTCCTTTTTTTCTCCTTCACTTTTGATTATACTTTTTTTTTCTTACTACCACATGTACAAAGCTCTTGATGTGTGTTTTCCGACAGGGAGCTTCATTTAGGACTGTCCCGGGAGATTTCTGAACTTCTCTGGAGTGAATGGAGGCACCGGTCTTCAAATGAACACTGACAGTTTGGTTTATTCTTCCACCTCAGTGAGTTATCAGTCACCATCAGCTGCCCCTAAAGCACCGGGTGGGGGTGGAGAGGTCTTGTTGGATCTGTATATATGTGTGTGTGTGTGTGTGCGTTGTTATTGACACCAGCAGAAGGACAGAAACACCCTGAGGTTAAAAGAGGATGCAGCATTCTCTGATTTATTTTCTTTTCTAAGCCATACCTCATCTGAGTACCTTACAAACCCTCATAT